>NW_026061175.1:0-300000 GCF_929443795.1 Astur gentilis
AACACTCCTTCAGCAGGACCCAATCTAGAGGCACCTGCTTAAAAATACAACCCTTAAACCTAAGCAGCTCCAGCTCCTTTTTCAGAGCAGCTCAAACTTCTGGAATTATTACAGATCGCAGCCTCCAGCAATTCCCAGTCCCCTCTCAAACTAAAAGCTCCAGAGCTCCTCGACTGAGCTGGTCAAGGTTTTGCCCACTCACAGAAGCACTTGCCCATCATCTCTGTCTGCCTGCCTGACTAGCAGACACAAGCAGATTCCTCCAGGGCAATACCCTCAGGGAAAGTCTCTTTTTCACTTCTAAAGGACCATCCTCCTCACTTGTTTTACATCCTCCCCAGCGGACCAGGCTGCTCAGCACCCTGTGCTTTAGTTACTTTGCTGGCTGCTAACTCAAACTTCCCATTGCAGCCTTACCACACAACTGTTACCTCCCACAACCCTCCTATTCATTGTCCCCTGCACACCCAAAGGCCGCTTTCCTTTCTCTGCCTTGCATGCCAGCAGTACCACAGACTAAAACACTCTCCCTTCACTCTCCTTTCTCAGGCTTGCCACTACAGTGCCTTCTAGAAACTGAGAGCAGCAGTTATCCTAAAAGGCCTGCTCAGCCCCTCTGCCTGCAGCAGAGGCACGCTCTTCTTTCCAAACAACACGACAGGTTTGTCACAAACACGTCGCAAAGAGGAGTGGCAGCGCAAGGGGAACCTTGTGAAAGAAAAAATCCCAAGAGCACAACAAACAACTGCTGCCACTGAGAGTTTCCAAAGACTCTTTCCACATCCACACTTGAGCGCCAGATTGCCAAGCCAGCAAAAGGCACATTGCTACCAGCAGACAGCCCAAGAAAGAAGGACATACTTTGAGTACAGAGCTCCACGGCTGTGCTGGTTTTGACTGGCAGAGAGTTAATTTTCCCCACAGTAGCTTGCACGGGGCTACGTTTTGGATTTGTGCTGAAAGCAGTGCTTACACAGCATCAAGGCCTTTTCTGCTCCTCACCCCACCCCACCAGGGAGTCAGCTAGGGGTGCACAAGAAGCTGGGGGGGGGGGCACAAGACTGGGACAGCTGACCCCAACTGACCCAAGGGATATTCCAGACCACAGGATGTCACGCTCAGCAATATAACTGGGGGAAGAAGAAGGAAGGGGGGACATGCCCAAGTAACTGTTAGGCGTGATGGAACCCTGCTTTCCTGCAAACTAAACACCTGCCAGACAATGGGAAGCAGTGACTGAATTCCTGACTTTGCTTTGCTCGCGTGCACAGCTTTTACTTGTTAAACCATCTTTATCCCAACCCGCGAGTTGATTCACCCTTCCGATCCTCTCCCTCCTCCCACTGCGGGGCAGCGAGCGAGCGGCCGTGCGGGGCTTAGCTGCCGGCTGGGGTTAAACCACTACAGAGGCTCGAGAGCTTCTCAGCTGAACGCTTTAAACAACATTTCAAAACACCGTCAGTAAAACCAGCCTCTTTTCCCACTGAAGCACGAAACCCACGCACGGCACTGGAACAGGAGCGCTTTTTACAGCTCCCATTACTCCCATTACACTCCCGTGCAAGCCCAGTAGCCCCTCGGAAGCGACCGCTTTCACGGTCAGTGAAAGAGGGCAGGAAAAAAGCAGCCCCCCCAGTCCCGTCTGAATTGAGGGTCTCCTAGGAACCTCCTGGTTTCAGGCAACCGACAGGTAGGTACCTGCTGTCGAGGACGTCCTCCGTTCTCCCAGCCGAGGGAAGGAAGCAGGAGAGCCAACGGGACGCGACTGCTCTGGAAACGCCACTGCCGACCTCCCTGAAGCTCCCTCCAGGGCCTCTTGCCCCGGGGGCTGCCAAGAACGCCCGGGCAGGACTGTGTCGCAGCCCGCCACCCACGCCAGGCTGGGAGGGAGGGAGGGAGGGAGACCCCCGGCGGCTGCGGGTCCCTTCCCTGCGGGGACAGCCGGCAGAAACTCCTTTCTCTCCACACACAGCCGCACGTCTCCGCGGTGCCCGCCGGCCTCCGCCGGACAGCCACCAGCGGCAGGCAGTCCCCTGCTGCCCCCGCAGCCCCGGGGGCGGCAGGGAGGGGCCGGGGCTGGCCGGGCCTGCGGGGGGAAGGCCGGGACCCGGCGCCCCGGCCTGCCGCGAGGGGAGATACCGCCACCGCCACCGCCGCCGCCTCAGCCCCGCTGCCGGCCTGCGAGGCCCCCGGGCAGCCCCGGCGCTGGCGACCGCCGGGCAGCCCACCGCTCCACGGACGGGGAGGAGCCCCCGCCACTGCCACCGGCCCCGCCGCGCCCGCCGCCCGCCCTTGCCTCAGGCGGGGCCGGGCCGGGGCTGCGGCCGGAGCGGAGCCAAGGGCAGCCGAGTGCAAACGAGAGGAGCCGAGCCCAGCCGAGAGGAGCCGATCCTAGCCGAAGAGATGAGCCGAACCGAGCCCAGGGGAATCGAGCCCAGCCGAAGGGAGCCGAGCCCAGCCGAAGGGAGCCGAACAGAAACGAGATGAGCCGAAGGGAGCTGAGCCCGGCCCGGGCGCCCCCCCCTCTGCTCCAGCTCCCCACGCTGCTCGGCACTGGCTGCTGCTGCTGCTGCTGCGCTGCAGAGGCAGCTGCATTTTGGGGCTTGGAGCGCTTGGGGTTCCAGCGTGAGCCCAAAGCATCAGAGGAGTTGGCCTGTACCTCGTGGCAGGTCTTGCAGCTGCTTTCAGGGGGGTCTGGGCTCTGCCCAGGCCTCTCGAGTCAACGTTGACTCTGGTGCCTAATGACAGTCTGCTGGCAGTGGCCCTGGTAGCTCAGCCCTTTCTCTCCCCAGTTGCGATGATGTCAGCAAAAAAGGACTGTGGTGGTTTCAGCCCAGCCGGCGACCAAGCACCACGAGGCTGCTCGCTCGCTCGCTCCCCCGTGGCTTTGTCCCCGCGGCAGATGCAGCAGGATCGCGCCGCTTTCCATCCCCAGCGTGCGGGGCAGGGCTGCCCAAACAGAGCCCGAGGGGTCGCGGGCCGAGACCAGCGGAAAGCCGCCAGGGAAACCGCCGCCTCCGTCCATCGCACGGACGGGAGCCGCAGCAGCCGGAGAACGCTCCCGAGTCGTGCCGCTCCCAGGGCAAGCCCAGGCACCGCTTCACGCGTGGGACGTGCCGTGCCGTCCCGAGAGCGGGGCTAGCGGTCAGGATGCTGACCAAGCAGGAGCTCTCCTTCGGCGGGTCCCGGGACATCCCTGCTGAGCTCAGCCGAACCCTCCTCGCTGGGCAGCAGCTGGCAGGACAAAGAAACCCGGGTGGGCGCAGGACAGAGACACGGCGAGAGCGACCTGCCCTTCCCGGGAAAGAGGAGTCAGCCACGGCTCTCCCGGGACTGATGCCCCACGCCCACCCGTGCCTTTGCACCAAACAGGCTGGAAAAGGTCCCTGGCTGCCGACCCCAAACGCGCTCCCCCGCAGGAGCTCCCCGGACCCTGCTCGGGGCACCAGGGCTGGGCTCAGGAAGGAGTTTTTTCCCCCGGGCAGATTGGCACAGCTCCCGGGGGGAGTTTCCCCTTCCTCTGCAGCACTGAGCACAGCCCCTTGCCGGGGTCCTCGGGGCCATTTCTGGCCAGTGAGTCCCTGCTGTTGCAGGAGCAGGAGTCCAGCTGTGCCCTCCAGCCCTCTGCCTCTCTTGGCAGGGGAACCTCACGCACCTCCACGTCTCCAGGTCACCTGCAAAACAAGGAGCCTCAAGGAAGCCGACTTTGCCCTGGTGCTTTTAAGCTGGCACACTGCCGTGGGGAGAAGAGAAAGCCGGGGGGTGTCTTATCTATCTATCAATCTATCAATCTATCGATCTATCGATCTATTGATCTATTTATCCCTGCTGGGAGGGAATGAAGATGAGGGAGCCAGGCTCTTCTCAAGAGTGCCCAGTGAGAGCACCAGCGGCCACAGGCACAAATTAAAACACATGATATGCTCCAGCTGCACATGAGAAATCAACTTTTTCCTGTCAGCGTAGTCAAACACTGGCACAGGTTGCCCAGGGAGTTTGCGGAGTCTCCGTCCTTGGCGATGTTCAAAACCCAAGGGCACGTTGTCCCGGGCAACCTGCTCTAGGTGAGCCTGCTTGAGCAGGCGGGTTGGACCAGAGGAACTCTACAGGTCCCTTCCAACCTCCACCCTCCTGTGTGAGTCCGTGCTTTGGTTTCACTCCTAAAGCACCTGAACTCAGCCCTGATGCCTGCGGGAAAGGATGCTGGGACAAGGCAAGATCCCAGACTCCTCCCCGAGGACTCATCACAAAACCCCATCTACCTACTCCAGAATATCGTATGGCAGACACACTCAGAAAAGAGAAAAGATCCTTTTATTGCAAACATCAACTGCGGTGAGGGGCGGGCCTGGGAGTCACAGGGCTTCAGCCAGTAACAGGGAAACGGCACCTACAACGACAGAGTCAGAGAGCACTGATAAACCCATGAAGGCAGGAATAGGCATGACTCGCTTCCCCTTTCTTTAGGGAACACCGTTGACGAGGAATTGTTCATAGCCCAGAAGAGAGAGCTATGGCTGGCATCAACCAGGGGACGGCTCTGGCGCCTTATCCCCACGGGAAATGCCCTTAGAGACCTGCATGCGTGCACAGATGCACAGGGCCCCTGTGCCACGCAGCAGGGCTCGATGGGGAGCCCCTGGGGAGCGGCCATGGAGTTATTTCCAAGCCCCGCGCAGCACCGTCCCTTGCCAGCGGGTCGGACTGACTTGCAGCAGCGCTGAGAGTTGGGAAAGATGGGCAGCAGAGCCTGGTACACACCTGGGCTTCCTGAACTGCTGGACCTTCCTGCATCTTTTCACCGGTCCGTCCCCAAAAACGTTTTCTCTCTTCCTCCTCCTCTTTTCTGCGTGTCTGTCACTCTTCTCTCCCCAGACCTGTTTTCTCTTTCGTTTTTTCTTTTTCTCCTTGTCCTGGGGAGAGCCTGCAAACCTTTTCATCCCACAGCGGTATGAGGTAGGGAAAGGCACGACCCACTGGAGTCGGTTCTGATTTTAACCAAAGCGAGCTCGTTTTACCATCTTTCCTCTGACAGGTTTGCCAGCTCTTCTGGGTGCACCAGGGGCTCTGCCGCGCTCTCAGGGGTGGTTGGAGCCAAAGCAACGGGTGCCTACAACAGAAATGAATTAGAATTCTAATTAGAATTAGAATTCTAACTTAGAATTCTTCAGAGCTCTTTTCTTTCATCATTTCATGTGCTTGTAAGCGACTGTAATGCCACCTGCACGTGCTTTGCAGACAGTCTATTTATCACAGGCAATCCAAAAGCACCTGTACCATTGCTGTAATAAACTGCGCTGCTCATTCATCTAGTCAAGATAGTTTGTTTGCGCGTGACAGAAATGTCAGAGTCAGCAGGTGGCAAGGGACACCCTGGAGTAGCAGGCGACTCTTTGGCAAAATGCTGCCTTAGCCCTACAGAGAAGATTCCTTTGGCTGGTTTGCATTAGCCCTTTCTTCCAAAGGCCTCACTTTGGAACACGGGATTCACATTGGTGTGTGACACTCAGTTTGTTTCTGGCAGCTCAACAAACACAGGAATACTGTGTCTTGGGTAGGATGGTAGCTCCTACACCACGCTGAGCCTCGACATATTTAACATCGTCGGGATGGAGCCCCAGGAGCCGCGGAAGGATGTGGGGATGGACCTGCCACCATCCCCGTCTGCCACGGCAGAGCAGCCGAGGAAGAGGCAGGCGCAGAGCTCCTTGCCAATGCCACCCAGCAAGCGCAGGGCTCTGGCAGACGACATGGGGGTGTGAGGGGGGATCAGACGGGGGTGAGATGGAGATGGGGGGAGTGGGGGGGTGCGAGGGGGGGATCTGACAGGGGTGAGATGGAGATGGGGGGAGTGGGGGGTGGGAGGGGAGGGGGGTGGATTGGTTGGGGGGGGTTGAGGGGGTGGGTGGGAGGCGGGTGGGGGGTAGGGTGGGTTTAGAGCAGCTTTGGTGGGACCTTTTCTTTTGTCTTTCCCATTAAAAGCTCTTTCTCCAGAACCGCTCCGTGCCTGTGTGGGACGGGGAGGGAGCGCGGGGGGCACCGGGAAACAGCCCCCAAGAGGTGCAAAAGACCCGCCGAGCCCCAGATCCGAGCCAGCAAGCCCCGAGGGGAACCCAGCCACCCCCAGGCCTGAGTCACCACCAGCGCGGCAGGCGATGGTGGGGGGGGGACGGGAACGGGAACAACTCCCCTGTCCCCTTCCCCAGGGGAAGCAGCCCTTTGGTGGGGAAGCCAGGACAGACAGGTCCCTGCAGGACTCACGGACACGGCCCCACGCAGAAAGCAGCACAGAGCCCCTGCGACAATGACAGACCTTGGGGGCCGGGGGGACACACGGGCACACACGACAGCAAGACCTGCAAGGCATTCGTCTTGAACCCGACCGGCGGGGACAGGGCTCGCTGCAAAGCCCTTCAAAGCCTCAAGACGATCACGCCCTTCCTCGGGTCCCACCGCGCTCAGCCCCGCAGCCCAGCTCTGCCTCACCGACACAGCAAAATAACCCCCAATCACCCCAAGAATGGCGAGGGAGGGAGCTGCGGGCCAGCCAGGGGCCCTCCTCCCCTTCTCTGGCTGCACCTTGGGCAGCCGCAAGACCGGGAAGGGGGGAAAAAATGAATCTCTCAAATCTCAGCACCAGCCAGCAAGTGCCTGGAAAGCTCACCTCTCCTTATTGCCCATTTCCCATCCCAGCTCCACAACCCAGGAGCAAGGCAACCCACGGCACCTTCGAGAAGCAGCCTCACCTGCAGGGTGAGGTCCCCCAGCACCGGGGGGTTGGGGGGGCTGAGCCCCTTCCTTCGGGCAGTCCCAGGGGTGCCGCTGGGGCAGCGGGAGCCGCTCCGGACCCCGGGCAGGCGCAGTCCCGTCGGCGTCAGCACGGCGCAGCTCCCGGTGCCGCTGCTGCTCAGCGTCTCGCCCCGCACGCCGACTCGCCCCAAGCACTGGCCTTGCCCCAAAACTGGCCCCTGGAGCCGCTGCAACACCACCGCCCGCAGCTCTCGGGGACCACCGAGAGCCCTTTTTCTGCTCGAGAGGAGGAGGAAAAAGGAGAGAACAGAAAAGGAAAAGCCCCAAACCCAAACATCAAGGAGCCTCAGCGCCGGAGGAAGAGCTCTCCTCTCCCAAAGCAGCCTGGGGAAACCGTGGCCAGAAGAGCTGAAGCCAGCCCTGGGCTGGCTTTGAGGCAACCAACTGTTCACCGCTTCCCCAGCTGTTCACCCTCCCTGGTTGGAGGACTGCCGCAGCCCACGGAAGGCAGAGAGCAGGGCCCAGCTCTGCACCACCAGCGAGTGCTTTGCTTTGCAGGGACACAGACAGCCTGAGCAGAGCCTGGACCTCCCCGTCCACCTCACCGCAGACAGCCAGAGCACACCCAGACACCGCTCACCACCCAGACTGGACAGACCAGGGAGTCGTCTTTAAGGCGAAATTCCCTCGCGCTAAATTCGGGTGAAACGACACCAAACGACCGGTTAAAGATTGGAGTTAGGACAGAAGCGAACGGAACTGGGGAGGCGTGGAAGCAGGGGGCAGGGTTTCTCACCACAGGAATTGGCATAAGACTACTTCTCTAAACGCTGTAACCACAGACATCAATTCAGGGAAGCAGTGATAGCATATTCCCATACATTCTGTACGGCACGTCTAAATATTTTGATGGTTTTAGTGTTTTGGACCAGCCGTGGAAACTGGTTGGCTGCTAGGTGACTGTAAAAGTGAGCTTTGGTAAAGAATTGTTAGATTTCTTATCCTAAGGCTATGATTGAAGACAAAAGTATAGCCAAGCCATTAACTAGTAGAGGTAGTTACTCAGAAGTTTTGCAGTTCTTTGCTCCTAGGACTAGATGTTCCTGTACGCTCGATGAGAACAGCGTTGAAAGTGGCCACATGTGATTGAAGCTGCGTTAAGCTTCAAGAGCAAAGGACAAGAATCAAGACTTCAAGGACAGCCAGCAAGAACTTCAAATGGGTCGGTGGTCGCAAAAGCAGCCCTTCGACTCAAATGGATCCTTCCTTGTGCGTGAGCAGGTGTAGGCAGTACTAAGATAATCAGTTACAATCATTTTTACGTACGTGTATACTAATCTGATTCATATGCAATTCGTTATTCTAACTAACCTGTTAGCGCTGAAGCTGTGGCATGCACGCGAGGTGGAACTATCCCCCGTGCATCCAGCGCTGCAATAAAGAATGCCTGCTTTCTAAAACTCCAAAACGAGTCTCAGAGAGTTTCTTCGACCGGCTTTTCGGTATCCTAAGGAGATCCCTCCCGCTGAGTCACGAGGTTCCGAGCAGACCCCCTGGCTTTCTAGACTCCTCCTCAGAGAAGGGCCCAGGGGCGGCTGGATCCACTCTTAGTCTCAGACTTGGTCAACCGTTTATATCTTGAAACGGATGAGGTCTAGGGATTGTGGAAAAGGCAAGAGAGAAGAAGACAGAGAGAGAGAAAGGAAAAGAGAAAGATTTCACCAGTCCTGCTCCAGCGTTGGTTCAGTCAGCCAAGGTGTCCAGTCAGCCTAGGGGTCCAGTCCCGGTGTTCTCGCACGCCCGGGGCTTCAGTTTGTGTCCTTTTATCATCCTTGCCCCTCCTTCGGGCGGGCACCCAAACTCCTCAGGTTAATGAGCAGCTTGTGAGCCTTTGGGCTTGGGGGTCATTTGGGGAGTAACTTCTCCTTGCCTGCAGACATGGCCATTGTTTATCTTTGTATCAGAACAGCTGATCAGAACAGGGAGCTGGGCAGCCTCCAGCACGCCCTCCCCCTCCTGTTGCTGAGGTCTGAGCTGATGGGCTTTTCCCCTTGGTTCCTTGCTGTGCAGGCTTTGTCTTCAAGCAGAACTTGCCCCACCACAACGTTTGAGACGGTACCTCTTGCAGTCTCTCACAACACCCAGGCATCCTCCACGTGAAGGCCACTTCCCACCCCGGCTGGCCAACGCAACGCACTGCCTACCTTCTTGAAGGACGGCAGCAGTTTGATGCTGACGAAGCCCATCTTGTTCTTCGGGATGTGTTTCAGGAGGAAAGCATCCTTGGCCAGGTTCTCGTCAGAGAGGGGGAATTCCACCTGGGACACAATCCTCCTGGCCAGCTGCGGGTCGGGGACGCACTTCTCGCAGTCCAGGACATCAGCCCCCAAAACATGGCTCGCAGCGCAGAAGCTCCTGGCAAAGCAGCAGGGACACAGGTGTGAGCTGGTGGCCTTTGGGATGAGCAGCACTGCCCAGTCCCAGCCACAGCGGGCCGTGCAGATGGCGGAGTGTTGAGGAGCGGGGTTGCTCAGCTGCGCTCTGAAATGAAATCCAGTTTTATGTTTTCACGAGCGCGGTTGCCTTCACGCCCCCGGCATCGGTCCCTGCCACGACTTACAAATTGGCAGCCAGAGGTGCCTCGCCAACAGAGAGCAATCTCTTTCATTAACAGGATACAGGCCGGGAGAGATCTTGGGCCTCCGGTTCACGGCGGTTGTCCCCACTCCCCCAGGCCACACACCGTTCCCACAGCGGGAGCGAGAGGCCTGCGTTCCTACCGAGGGTGTCCTTGGGAGCGCCAAATCCTCCAAGTACCAGGACGGGATGTACTAACCCCATCCCTGTGGAGCACAAACAGCCCCAGCCTCTCCTCATGGGACGTTGTGCAGAACCCAGGCCTTTTCTGGGAGCACGCGGCGGCGGGTACTGTCTCCTCCTGGGTGTCACGCACCCAGGGCAAGCGCGGCCCCCTCCGACGGGGATCCAGAGCTGCTGCTTTTACGACCGGGTGACTAAAAGCCCTGACAGCACTCCTTGAGCTGGGGGAAAGCACGCCACCGAGTGACACCGCGGGACCCTCCTTCGCGCCCTCAAAGCCCTTTCTCCTATTTCTGCGTCACTCCAGCCAAGGCAGCGAACAGAAGCACGGCCAATAGTCACAAATGCGTTGGCCACCTGCCACAAGGAGGCTGTGGCCTCGGCTTGGTCCCCTCTCGGCTCGGCCGAATCAACTTGTTCTTTTTCCCCCACCGGAAAAATACTGTTGAAAGCCAAGAGTATTGGCACCCACAGCCCCTGAGAGCCGCCTCTAGGCCCCAGGGGCCCCCCAGCCTCCCTTAACCCTTTCCCTCCCCAGGAGGAGCTGGGGAGGCTCTTGGGGGGAGGGCGGGGGGGGTGCGGAACACAGCGAGCCCCCGCATTCCTTCCTGGGAGACGCCAAAGAGTCCTTAGCAGCCAACAGCCAGAAGGGACCATGGCGCAGCCACCACGGCAGCTCCCGCCGCGTGGGCCCTGGGGCCCCCCGGCGTCCCAGCGTTTTCAGACTTTTGTGCTCCCCGAAACCTTCTACCCTGGAGGTAGGGACCCGTCCCAAGCCCCGCAGCCCAGGGACGCTCGTGGGGGCAAGAGCAGAGCTCACCGCCGGCCACGGCTCCTCTCTCTCTCTCTTAGGCCCAGCCAACCTGTACCATCTGCCCGGGCAGGAGCAGCCCTTCCCTGCAGCCTGGGCACCCCTGCCATGGGGGCCACTCCAGGCCCCCCAGGCACCACCAGCAGCTATGGCACCCCAGTCTGTTCTGGCACCTTTGGCATCCCTGTCACACCCGTCCCCCCGGCGGTTTTCGCACGGGCGTTCAGCAAGCCCACGGGAGCACCCTTGCCCTCGCCTGGGTGACGCGTGCCCACTCAAGCCAATCTGCGGAGAACTTCCCAAATATCTGGGGCCACCTCTCCCATTTCACCTCCTAGAAGGGAGTCCCCTCCCCGACGTGCAACCGCGTCCCACCGGCACAGCAGCTCCCCACGTGCCTGGCGCAGAGCTGGGGCATGTCGGCCGTGGGGGATGGCTTGGTGGGTGCCCCCAGAGAGTCCCCCCGGCCCAGCACGGCTCCCTCTCACCCACACAGGTCTGCAGATGGCTCCGTGGGGCTGCCCCTTCGACCCCCGGCTCTACCACATCCAGTGGACAGCCACCAACCTGCCTCCACCGGCCAGCGCCACGCTCGGCCAAGGCGCTGCTTCTCTGCCAGGGGCTGCCCTCTGGGGGCCCTGGGGCTGCGGGGCCCCCCTGGCCTGGGCAGCCCCGGGGACCCCGCAGGGCCAGCCACAGTACCTCGCCCCCTACCAACGTCAGGCAAGACTGGTGGCCCCAGCCTGCCCAGTGCTGCCGACATGCAGCCCCAGCTACCAGCACATCGAGGGGCAGTCGGCAGAGATCAACACCTCCGGCATGGCCACCCCTGCAGGGGCACCCCCGGGCAGTGACATCCCCCCAGGCAGCGATGTCCCCCCCAGCCCATCCGCTGCCCACCAGAGTCAAGCCCTGGGGGACACTGCAGGTGATCTTGCCGCGTCCGAGGACATGCTTCTTGAAGAGGCCCTCACATTATTTGAGTGCTCCACGGATGCGGTGGGGGCCAGCCAGGGCTGTCCTAGCAGCAGCCCCGTGCCTGGCCACCCTGGGGGCACCAGCGGAGAGGGGACAGGGGTGGCTCCAGCCTGCCCAGTGATGCCGATATCCATCCCCGGCTACCAGTACATCGACGGGCAGCTGGTAGAGATCGACACCTCCGGCACGGCCACCCCTGCGGGGGCACCCCTGGGCAGCGACATCTCACTGGGCAGCGACGTCCCCTCGGGCAGCGACGTCCCCCCCAGCCCCTGCGCTGCCCCTCACACACAAGCCCTGGGGGACATCGCAGAGCTCCTTGCAGTGCCTGACCAGGAGCTTCTTGAAGAGGCCCTCAGGCTCCTTGGGTGCTCCCTGGACACGGTGGGGGCCAGCCAGGATGGTCCCAGCAGCAGCCCCGTGCCTGGGGACACCGAGGGTACCGGCGCAGCCACCCCCGACTGGGACTTCAGCCCCTTGTCGCTGCCGGACGAGCTGCTCACCCTCGACTCCTGCATCCCCGAGCTCAGCGACACCACGCTGAGCCTCGACATATTTAACATCGTCGGGATGGAGCCCCAGGAGCCGCGGAAGGATGCGGGGATGGACCTGCCACCATCCCCGTCTGCCACGGCAGAGCAGCCGAGGAAGAGGCAGGCGCAGAGCTCCTTGCCAATGCCACCCAGCAAGTGCAGGGCTCTGGCAGACGACATGGGGGTGTGAGGGGGGATCAGACGGGGGTGAGATGGAGATGGGGGGAGTGGGGCGTGGGAGGGGGGGATCAGACAGGGGTGAGATGGAGATGGGGGGAGTGGGGGGGTGCGAGGGGGGGATCTGACAGGGGTGAGATGGAGATGGGGGGAGTGGGGGGTGGGAGGGGAGGGGGGTGGATTGGTTGGGGGGGGGGGAGGGGATGGGTGGGAGGCGGGTGGGGGGTAGGGTGGGTTTAGAGCAGCTTTGGTGGGACCTTTTCTTTTGTCTTTCCCATTAAAAGCTCTTTCTCCAGAACCGCTCCGTGCCTGTGTGGGACGGGGAGGGAGCGCGGGGGGCACCGGGAAACAGCCCCCAAGAGGTGCAAAAGACCCGCCGAGCCCCAGATCCGAGCCAGCAAGCCCCGAGGGGAACCCAGCCACCCCCAGGCCTGAGTCACCACCAGCGCGGCAGGCGATGGTGGGGGGGGGACGGGAACGGGAACAACTCCCCTGTCCCCTTCCCCAGGGGAAGCAGCCCTTTGGTGGGGAAGCCAGGACAGACAGGTCCCTGCAGGACTCACGGACACGGCCCCACGCAGAAAGCAGCACAGAGCCCCTGCGACAATGACAGACCTTGGGGGCCGGGGGGACACATGGGCACACACGACAGCAAGACCTGCAAGGCATTCGTCTTGAACCCGACCGGCGGGGACAGGGCTCGCTGCAAAGCCCTTCAAAGCCTCAAGACGATCACGCCCTTCCTCGGGTCCCACCGCGCTCAGCTCCGCAGCCCAGCTCTGCCTCACCGACACAGCAAAATAACCCCCAATCACCCCAAGAATGGCGAGGGAGGGAGCTGCGGGCCAGCCAGGGGCCCTCCTCCCCTTCTCTGGCTGCACCTTGGGCAGCCGCAAGACCGGGAAGGGGGGAAAAAATGAATCTCTCAAATCTCAGCACCAGCCAGCAAGTGCCTGGAAAGCTCACCTCTCCTTATTGCCCATTTCCCATCCCAGCTCCACAACCCAGGAGCAAGGCAACCCACGGCACCTTTGAGAAGCAGCCTCACCTGCAGGGTGAGGTCCCCCAGCACCGGGGGGTTGGGGGGGCTGAGCCCCTTCCTTCGGGCAGTCCCAGGGGTGCCGCTGGGGCAGCGGGAGCCGCTCCGGACCCCGGGCAGGCGCAGTCCCGTCGGCGTCAGCACGGCGCAGCTCCCGGTGCCGCTGCTGCTCAGCGTCTCGCCCCGCACGCCGACTCGCCCCAAGCACTGGCCTTGCCCCAAAACTGGCCCCTGGAGCCGCTGCAACACCACCGCCCGCAGCTCTCGGGGACCACCGAGAGCCCTTCTTCTGCTCGAGAGGAGGAGGAAAAAGGAGAGAACAGAAAAGGAAAAGCCCCAAACCCAAACATCAAGGAGCCTCAGCGCCGGAGGAAGAGCTCTCCTCTCCCAAAGCAGCCTGGGGAAACCGTGGCCAGAAGAGCTGAAGCCAGCCCTGGGCTGGCTTTGAGGCAACCAACTGTTCACCGCTTCCCCAGCTGTTCACCCTCCCTGGTTGGAGGACTGCCGCAGCCCACGGAAGGCAGAGAGCAGGGCCCAGCTCTGCACCACCAGCGAGTGCTTTGCTTTGCAGGGACACAGACAGCCTGAGCAGAGCCTGGACCTCCCCGTCCACCTCACCGCAGACAGCCAGAGCACACCCAGACACCGCTCACCACCCAGACTGGACAGACCAGGGAGTCGTCTTTAAGGCGAAATTCCCTCGCGCTAAATTCGGGTGAAACGACACCAAACGACCGGTTAAAGATTGGAGTTAGGACAGAAGCGAACGGAACTGGGGAGGCGTGGAAGCAGGGGGCAGGGTTTCTCACCACAGGAATTGGCATAAGACTACTTCTCTAAACGCTGTAACCACAGACATCAATTCAGGGAAGCAGTGATAGCATATTCCCATACATTCTGTACGGCACGTCTAAATATTTTGATGGTTTTAGTGTTTTGGACCAGCCGTGGAAACTGGTTGGCTGCTAGGTGACTGTAAAAGTGAGCTTTGGTAAAGAATTGTTAGATTTCTTATCCTAAGGCTATGATTGAAGACAAAAGTATAGCCAAGCCATTAACTAGTAGAGGTAGTTACTCAGAAGTTTTGCAGTTCTTTGCTCCTAGGACTAGATGTTCCTGTACGCTCGATGAGAACAGCGTTGAAAGTGGCCACATGTGATTGAAGCTGCGTTAAGCTTCAAGAGCAAAGGACAAGAATCAAGACTTCAAGGACAGCCAGCAAGAACTTCAAATGGGTCGGTGGTCGCAAAAGCAGCCCTTCGACTCAAATGGATCCTTCCTTGTGCGTGAGCAGGTGTAGGCAGTACTAAGATAATCAGTTACAATCATTTTTACGTACGTGTATACTAATCTGATTCATATGCAATTCGTTATTCTAACTAACCTGTTAGCGCTGAAGCTGTGGCATGCACGCGAGGTGGAACTATCCCCCGTGCATCCAGCGCTGCAATAAAGAATGCCTGCTTTCTAAAACTCCAAAACGAGTCTCAGAGAGTTTCTTCGACCGGCTTTTCGGTATCCTAAGGAGATCCCTCCCGCTGAGTCACGAGGTTCCGAGCAGACCCCCTGGCTTTCTAGACTCCTCCTCAGAGAAGGGCCCAGGGGCGGCTGGATCCACTCTTAGTCTCAGACTTGGTCAACCGTTTATATCTTGAAACGGATGAGGTCTAGGGATTGTGGAAAAGGCAAGAGAGAAGAAGACAGAGAGAGAGAAAGGAAAAGAGAAAGATTTCACCAGTCCTGCTCCAGCGTTGGTTCAGTCAGCCAAGGTGTCCAGTCAGCCTAGGGGTCCAGTCCCGGTGTTCTCGCACGCCCGGGGCTTCAGTTTGTGTCCTTTTATCATCCTTGCCCCTCCTTCGGGCGGGCACCCAAACTCCTCAGGTTAATGAGCACCTTGTGAGCCTTTGGGCTTGGGGGTCATTTGGGGAGTAACTTCTCCTTGCCTGCAGACATGGCCATTGTTTATCTTTGTATCAGAACAGCTGATCAGAACAGGGAGCTGGGCAGCCTCCAGCACGCCCTCCCCCTCCTGTTGCTGAGGTCTGAGCTGATGGGCTTTTCCCCTTGGTTCCTTGCTGTGCAGGCTTTGTCTTCAAGCAGAACTTGCCCCACCACAACGTTTGAGACGGTACCTCTTGCAGTCTCTCACAACACCCAGGCATCCTCCACGTGAAGGCCACTTCCCACCCCGGCTGGCCAACGCAACGCACTGCCTACCTTCTTGAAGGACGGCAGCAGTTTGATGCTGACGAAGCCCATCTTGTTCTTCGGGATGTGTTTCAGGAGGAAAGCATCCTTGGCCAGGTTCTCGTCAGAGAGGGGGAATTCCACCTGGGACACAATCCTCCTGGCCAGCTGCGGGTCGGGGACGCACTTCTCGCAGTCCAGGACATCAGCCCCCAAAACATGGCTCGCAGCGCAGAAGCTCCTGGCAAAGCAGCAGGGACACAGGTGTGAGCTGGTGGCCTTTGGGATGAGCAGCACTGCCCAGTCCCAGCCACAGCGGGCCGTGCAGATGGCGGAGTGTTGAGGAGCGGGGTTGCTCAGCTGCGCTCTGAAATGAAATCCAGTTTTATGTTTTCACGAGCGCGGTTGCCTTCACGCCCCCGGCATCGGTCCCTGCCACGACTTACAAATTGGCAGCCAGAGGTGCCTCGCCAACAGAGAGCAATCTCTTTCATTAACAGGATACAGGCCGGGAGAGATCTTGGGCCTCCGGTTCACGGCGGTTGTCCCCACTCCCCCAGGCCACACACCGTTCCCACAGCGGGAGCGAGAGGCCTGCGTTCCTACCGAGGGTGTCCTTGGGAGCGCCAAATCCTCCAAGTACCAGGACGGGATGTACTAACCCCATCCCTGTGGAGCACAAACAGCCCCAGCCTCTCCTCATGGGACGTTGTGCAGAACCCAGGCCTTTTCTGGGAGCACGCGGCGGCGGGTACTGTCTCCTCCTGGGTGTCACGCACCCAGGGCAAGCGCGGCCCCCTCCGACGGGGATCCAGAGCTGCTGCTTTTACGACCGGGTGACTAAAAGCCCTGACAGCACTCCTTGAGCTGGGGGAAAGCACGCCACCGAGTGACACCGCGGGACCCTCCTTCGCGCCCTCAAAGCCCTTGCTCCTATTTCTGCGTCACTCCAGCCAAGGCAGCGAACAGAAGCACGGCCAATAGTCACAAATGCGTTGGCCACCTGCCACAAGGAGGCTGTGGCCTCGGCTTGGTCCCCTCTCGGCTCGGCCGAATCAACTTGTTCTTCTTCCCCCACCGGAAAAATACTGTTGAAAGCCAAGAGTATTGGCACCCACAGCCCCTGAGAGCCGCCTCTAGGCCCCAGGGGCCCCCCAGCCTCCCTTAACCCTTTCCCTCCCCAGGAGGAGCTGGGGAGGCTCTTGGGGGGAGGGCGGGGGTGGTGCGGAACACAGCGAGCCCCCGCATTCCTTCCTGGGAGACGCCAAAGAGTCCTTAGCAGCCAACAGCCAGAAGGGACCATGGCGCAGCCACCACGGCAGCTCCCGCCGCGTGGGCCCTGGGGCCCCCCGGCGTCCCAGCGTTTTCAGACTTTTGTGCTCCCCGAAACCTTCTACCCTGGAGGTAGGGACCCGTCCCAAGCCCCGCAGCCCAGGGACGCTCGTGGGGGCAAGAGCAGAGCTCACCGCCGGCCACGGCTCCTCTCTCTCTCTCTTAGGCCCAGCCAACCTGTACCATCTGCCCGGGCAGGAGCAGCCCTTCCCTGCAGCCTGGGCACCCCTGCCATGGGGGCCACTCCAGGCCCCCCAGGCACCACCAGCAGCTATGGCACCCCAGTCTGTTCTGGCACCTTTGGCATCCCTGTCACACCCGTCCCCCCGGCGGTTTTCGCACGGGCGTTCAGCAAGCCCACGGGAGCACCCTTGCCCTCGCCTGGGTGACGCGTGCCCACTCAAGCCAATCTGCGGAGAACTTCCCAAATATCTGGGGCCACCTCTCCCATTTCACCTCCTAGAAGGGAGTCCCCTCCCCAACGTGCAACCGCGTCCCACCGGCACAGCAGCTCCCCACGCGCCTGGCGCAGAGCTGGGGCATGTCGGCCGTGGGGGATGGCTTGGTGCCCCCAGAGAGTCCCCCCGGCCCAGCACGGCTCCCTCTCACCCACACAGGTCTGCAGATGGCTCCGTGGGGCTGCCCCTTCGACCCCCGGCTCTACCACATCCAGTGGACAGCCACCAACCTGCCTCCACCGGCCAGCGCCACGCTCGGCCAAGGCGCTGCTTCTCTGCCAGGGGCTGCCCTCTGGGGGCCCTGGGGCTGCGGGGCCCCCCTGGCCTGGGCAGCCCCGGGGACCCCCCAGGGCCAGCCACAGTACCTCGCCCCCTACCAACGTCAGGCAAGACTGGTGGCCCCAGCCTGCCCAGTGCTGCCGACATGCAGCCCCAGCTACCAGCACATCGAGGGGCAGTCGGCAGAGATCAACACCTCCGGCATGGCCACCCCTGCAGGGGCACCCCCGGGCAGTGACATCCCCCCAGGCAGCGATGTCCCCCCCAGCCCATCCGCTGCCCACCAGAGTCAAGCCCTGGGGGACACTGCAGGTGATCTTGCCGCGTCCGAGGACATGCTTCTTGAAGAGGCCCTCACATTATTTGAGTGCTCCACGGATGCGGTGGGGGCCAGCCAGGGCTGTCCTAGCAGCAGCCCCGTGCCTGGCCACCCTGGGGGCACCAGCGGAGAGGGGACAGGGGTGGCTCCAGCCTGCCCAGTGATGCCGATATCCATCCCCGGCTACCAGTACATCGACGGGCAGCTGGTAGAGATCGACACCTCCGGCACGGCCACCCCTGCGGGGGCACCCCTGGGCAGCGACATCTCACTGGGCAGCGACGTCCCCTCGGGCAGCGACGTCCCCCCCAGCCCCTGCGCTGCCCCTCACACACAAGCCCTGGGGGACATCGCAGAGCTCCTTGCAGTGCCTGACCAGGAGCTTCTTGAAGAGGCCCTCAGGCTCCTTGGGTGCTCCCTGGACACGGTGGGGGCCAGCCAGGATGGTCCCAGCAGCAGCCCCGTGCCTGGGGACACCGAGGGCACCGGCGCAGCCACCCCCGACTGGGACTTCAGCCCCTTGTCGCTGCCGGACGAGCTGCTCACCCTCGACTCCTGCATCCCCGAGCTCAGCGACACCACGCTGAGCCTCGACATATTTAACATCGTCGGGATGGAGCCCCAGGAGCCGCGGAAGGATGCGGGGATGGACCTGCCACCATCCCCGTCTGCCACGGCAGAGCAGCCGAGGAAGAGGCAGGCGCAGAGCTCCTTGCCAATGCCACCCAGCAAGCGCAGGGCTCTGGCAGACGACATGGGGGTGTGAGGGGGGATCAGACGGGGGTGAGATGGAGATGGGGGGAGTGGGGGGTGGGAGGGGAGGGGAGTGGATTGGTTTGGGGGGGTTGAGGGGGTGGGTGGGAGGTGGGTGGGGGGTAGGGTGGGTTTAGAGCAGCTTTGGTGGGACCTTTTCTTTTGTCTTTCCCATTAAAAGCTCTTTCTCCAGAACCGCTCCGTGCCTGTGTGGGACGGGAAGGGAGCGCGGGGGGCACCGGGAAACAGCCCCCAAGAGGTGCAAAAGACCCGCCGAGCCCCAGATCCGAGCCAGCAAGCCCCGAGGGGAACCCAGCCACCCCCAGGCCTGAGTCACCACCAGCGTGGCAGGCGATGGTGGGGGGGGGACGGGAACGGGAACAACTCCCCTGTCCCCTTCCCCAGGGGAAGCAGCCCTTTGGTGGGGAAGCCAGGACAGACAGGTCCCTGCAGGACTCACGGACACGGCCCCACGCAGAAAGCAGCACAGAGCCCCTGCGACAATGACAGACCTTGGGGGCCGGGGGGACACACGGGCACACACGACAGCAAGACCTGCAAGGCATTCGTCTTGAACCCGACCGGCGGGGACAGGGCTCGCTGCAAAGCCCTTCAAAGCCTCAAGACGATCACGCCCTTCCTCGGGTCCCACCGCGCTCAGCCCCGCAGCCCAGCTCTGCCTCACCGACACAGCAAAATAACCCCCAATCACCCCAAGAATGGCGAGGGAGGGAGCTGCGGGCCAGCCAGGGGCCCTCCTCCCCTTCTCTGGCTGCACCTTGGGCAGCCGCAAGACCGGGAAGGGGGGAAAAAATGAATCTCTCAAATCTCAGCACCAGCCAGCAAGTGCCTGGAAAGCTCACCTCTCCTTATTGCCCATTTCCCATCCCAGCTCCACAACCCAGGAGCAAGGCAACCCACGGCACCTTCGAGAAGCAGCCTCACCTGCAGGGTGAGGTCCCCCAGCACCGGGGGGTTGGGGGGGCTGAGCCCCTTCCTTCGGGCAGTCCCAGGGGTGCCGCTGGGGCAGCGGGAGACGCTCCGGACCCCGGGCAGGCGCAGTCCCGTCGGCGTCAGCACGGCGCAGCTCCCGGTGCCGCTGCTGCTCAGCGTCTCGCCCCGCACGCCGACTCGCCCCAAGCACTGGCCTTGCCCCAAAACTGGCCCCTGGAGCCGCTGCAACACCACCGCCCGCAGCTCTTGGGGACCACCGAGAGCCCTTTTTCTGCTCGAGAGGAGGAGGAAAAAGGAGAGAACAGAAAAGGAAAAGCCCCAAACCCAAACATCAAGGAGCCTCAGCGCCGGAGGAAGAGCTCTCCTCTCCCAAAGCAGCCTGGGGAAACCGTGGCCAGAAGAGCTGAAGCCAGCCCTGGGCTGGCTTTGAGGCAACCAACTGTTCACCGCTTCCCCAGCTGTTCACCCTCCCTGGTTGGAGGACTGCCGCAGCCCACGGAAGGCAGAGAGCAGGGCCCAGCTCTGCACCACCAGCGAGTGCTTTGCTTTGCAGGGACACAGACAGCCTGAGCAGAGCCTGGACCTCCCCGTCCACCTCACCGCAGACAGCCAGAGCACACCCAGACACCGCTCACCACCCAGACTGGACAGACCAGGGAGTCGTGTTTAAGGCGAAATTCCCTCGCGCTAAATTCGGGTGAAACGACACCAAACGACCGGTTAAAGATTGGAGTTAGGACAGAAGCGAACGGAACTGGGGAGGCGTGGAAGCAGGGGGCAGGGTTTCTCACCACAGGAATTGGCATAAGACTACTTCTCTAAACGCTGTAACCACAGACATCAATTCAGGGAAGCAGTGATAGCATATTCCCATACATTCTGTACGGCACGTCTAAATATTTTGATGGTTTTAGTGTTTTGGACCAGCCGTGGAAACTGGTTGGCTGCTAGGTGACTGTAAAAGTGAGCTTTGGTAAAGAATTGTTAGATTTCTTATCCTAAGGCTATGATTGAAGACAAAAGTATAGCCAAGCCATTAACTAGTAGAGGTAGTTACTCAGAAGTTTTGCAGTTCTTTGCTCCTAGGACTAGATGTTCCTGTACGCTCGATGAGAACAGCGTTGAAAGTGGCCACATGTGATTGAAGCTGCGTTAAGCTTCAAGAGCAAAGGACAAGAATCAAGACTTCAAGGACAGCCAGCAAGAACTTCAAATGGGTCGGTGGTCGCAAAAGCAGCCCTTCGACTCAAATGGATCCTTCCTTGTGCGTGAGCAGGTGTAGGCAGTACTAAGATAATCAGTTACAATCATTTTTACGTACGTGTATACTAATCTGATTCATATGCAATTCGTTATTCTAACTAACCTGTTAGCGCTGAAGCTGTGGCATGCACGCGAGGTGGAACTATCCCCCGTGCATCCAGCGCTGCAATAAAGAATGCCTGCTTTCTAAAACTCCAAAACGAGTCTCAGAGAGTTTCTTCGACCGGCTTTTCGGTATCCTAAGGAGATCCCTCCCGCTGAGTCACGAGGTTCCGAGCAGACCCCCTGGCTTTCTAGACTCCTCCTCAGAGAAGGGCCCAGGGGCGGCTGGATCCACTCTTAGTCTCAGACTTGGTCAACCGTTTATATCTTGAAACGGATGAGGTCTAGGGATTGTGGAAAAGGCAAGAGAGAAGAAGACAGAGAGAGAGAAAGGAAAAGAGAAAGATTTCACCAGTCCTGCTCCAGCGTTGGTTCAGTCAGCCAAGGTGTCCAGTCAGCCTAGGGGTCCAGTCCCGGTGTTCTCGCACGCCCGGGGCTTCAGTTTGTGTCCTTTTATCATCCTTGCCCCTCCTTCGGGCGGGCACCCAAACTCCTCAGGTTAATGAGCACCTTGTGAGCCTTTGGGCTTGGGGGTCATTTGGGGAGTAACTTCTCCTTGCCTGCAGACATGGCCATTGTTTATCTTTGTATCAGAACAGCTGATCAGAACAGGGAGCTGGGCAGCCTCCAGCACGCCCTCCCCCTCCTGTTGCTGAGGTCTGAGCTGATGGGCTTTTCCCCTTGGTTCCTTGCTGTGCAGGCTTTGTCTTCAAGCAGAACTTGCCCCACCACAACGTTTGAGACGGTACCTCTTGCAGTCTCTCACAACACCCAGGCATCCTCCACGTGAAGGCCACTTCCCACCCCGGCTGGCCAACGCAACGCACTGCCTACCTTCTTGAAGGACGGCAGCAGTTTGATGCTGACGAAGCCCATCTTGTTCTTCGGGATGTGTTTCAGGAGGAAAGCATCCTTGGCCAGGTTCTCGTCAGAGAGGGGGAATTCCACCTGGGACACAATCCTCCTGGCCAGCTGCGGGTCGGGGACGCACTTCTCGCAGTCCAGGACATCAGCCCCCAAAACATGGCTCGCAGCGCAGAAGCTCCTGGCAAAGCAGCAGGGACACAGGTGTGAGCTGGTGGCCTTTGGGATGAGCAGCACTGCCCAGTCCCAGCCACAGCGGGCCGTGCAGATGGCGGAGTGTTGAGGAGCGGGGTTGCTCAGCTGCGCTCTGAAATGAAATCCAGTTTTATGTTTTCACGAGCGCGGTTGCCTTCACGCCCCCGGCATCGGTCCCTGCCACGACTTACAAATTGGCAGCCAGAGGTGCCTCGCCAACAGAGAGCAATCTCTTTCATTAACAGGATACAGGCCGGGAGAGATCTTGGGCCTCCGGTTCACGGCGGTTGTCCCCACTCCCCCAGGCCACACACCGTTCCCACAGCGGGAGCGAGAGGCCTGCGTTCCTACCGAGGGTGTCCTTGGGAGCGCCAAATCCTCCAAGTACCAGGACGGGATGTACTAACCCCATCCCTGTGGAGCACAAACAGCCCCAGCCTCTCCTCATGGGACGTTGTGCAGAACCCAGGCCTTTTCTGGGAGCACGCGGCGGCGGGTACTGTCTCCTCCTGGGTGTCACGCACCCAGGGCAAGCGCGGCCCCCTCCGACGGGGATCCAGAGCTGCTGCTTTTACGACCGGGTGACTAAAAGCCCTGACAGCACTCCTTGAGCTGGGGGAAAGCACGCCACCGAGTGACACCGCGGGACCCTCCTTCGCGCCCTCAAAGCCCTTGCTCCTATTTCTGCGTCACTCCAGCCAAGGCAGCGAACAGAAGCACGGCCAATAGTCACAAATGCGTTGGCCACCTGCCACAAGGAGGCTGTGGCCTCGGCTTGGTCCCCTCTCGGCTCGGCCGAATCAACTTGTTCTTCTTCCCCCACCGGAAAAATACTGTTGAAAGCCAAGAGTATTGGCACCCACAGCCCCTGAGAGCCGCCTCTAGGCCCCAGGGGCCCCCCAGCCTCCCTTAACCCTTTCCCTCCCCAGGAGGAGCTGGGGAGGCTCTTGGGGGGAGGGCGGGGGTGGTGCGGAACACAGCGAGCCCCCGCATTCCTTCCTGGGAGACGCCAAAGAGTCCTTAGCAGCCAACAGCCAGAAGGGACCATGGCGCAGCCACCACGGCAGCTCCCGCCGCGTGGGCCCTGGGGCCCCCCGGCGTCCCAGCGTTTTCAGACTTTTGTGCTCCCCGAAACCTTCTACCCTGGAGGTAGGGACCCGTCCCAAGCCCCGCAGCCCAGGGACGCTCGTGGGGGCAAGAGCAGAGCTCACCGCCGGCCACGGCTCCTCTCTCTCTCTCTTAGGCCCAGCCAACCTGTACCATCTGCCCGGGCAGGAGCAGCCCTTCCCTGCAGCCTGGGCACCCCTGCCATGGGGGCCACTCCAGGCCCCCCAGGCACCACCAGCAGCTATGGCACCCCAGTCTGTTCTGGCACCTTTGGCATCCCTGTCACACCCGTCCCCCCGGCGGTTTTCGCACGGGCGTTCAGCAAGCCCACGGGAGCACCCTTGCCCTCGCCTGGGTGACGCGTGCCCACTCAAGCCAATCTGCGGAGAACTTCCCAAATATCTGGGGCCACCTCTCCCATTTCACCTCCTAGAAGGGAGTCCCCTCCCCAACGTGCAACCGCGTCCCACCGGCACAGCAGCTCCCCACGCGCCTGGCGCAGAGCTGGGGCATGTCGGCCGTGGGGGATGGCTTGGTGCCCCCAGAGAGTCCCCCCGGCCCAGCACGGCTCCCTCTCACCCACACAGGTCTGCAGATGGCTCCGTGGGGCTGCCCCTTCGACCCCCGGCTCTACCACATCCAGTGGACAGCCACCAACCTGCCTCCACCGGCCAGCGCCACGCTCGGCCAAGGCGCTGCTTCTCTGCCAGGGGCTGCCCTCTGGGGGCCCTGGGGCTGCGGGGCCCCCCTGGCCTGGGCAGCCCCGGGGACCCCCCAGGGCCAGCCACAGTACCTCGCCCCCTACCAACGTCAGGCAAGACTGGTGGCCCCAGCCTGCCCAGTGCTGCCGACATGCAGCCCCAGCTACCAGCACATCGAGGGGCAGTCGGCAGAGATCAACACCTCCGGCATGGCCACCCCTGCAGGGGCACCCCCGGGCAGTGACATCCCCCCAGGCAGCGATGTCCCCCCCAGCCCATCCGCTGCCCACCAGAGTCAAGCCCTGGGGGACACTGCAGGTGATCTTGCCGCGTCCGAGGACATGCTTCTTGAAGAGGCCCTCACATTATTTGAGTGCTCCACGGATGCGGTGGGGGCCAGCCAGGGCTGTCCTAGCAGCAGCCCCGTGCCTGGCCACCCTGGGGGCACCAGCGGAGAGGGGACAGGGGTGGCTCCAGCCTGCCCAGTGATGCCGATATCCATCCCCGGCTACCAGTACATCGACGGGCAGCTGGTAGAGATCGACACCTCCGGCACGGCCACCCCTGCGGGGGCACCCCTGGGCAGCGACATCTCACTGGGCAGCGACGTCCCCTCGGGCAGCGACGTCCCCCCCAGCCCCTGCGCTGCCCCTCACACACAAGCCCTGGGGGACATCGCAGAGCTCCTTGCAGTGCCTGACCAGGAGCTTCTTGAAGAGGCCCTCAGGCTCCTTGGGTGCTCCCTGGACACGGTGGGGGCCAGCCAGGATGGTCCCAGCAGCAGCCCCGTGCCTGGGGACACCGAGGGCACCGGCGCAGCCACCCCCGACTGGGACTTCAGCCCCTTGTCGCTGCCGGACGAGCTGCTCACCCTCGACTCCTGCATCCCCGAGCTCAGCGACACCACGCTGAGCCTCGACATATTTAACATCGTCGGGATGGAGCCCCAGGAGCCGCGGAAGGATGCGGGGATGGACCTGCCACCATCCCCGTCTGCCACGGCAGAGCAGCCGAGGAAGAGGCAGGCGCAGAGCTCCTTGCCAATGCCACCCAGCAAGCGCAGGGCTCTGGCAGACGACATGGGGGTGTGAGGGGGGATCAGACGGGGGTGAGATGGAGATGGGGGGAGTGGGGGGTGGGAGGGGAGGGGAGTGGATTGGTTTGGGGGGGTTGAGGGGGTGGGTGGGAGGTGGGTGGGGGGTAGGGTGGGTTTAGAGCAGCTTTGGTGGGACCTTTTCTTTTGTCTTTCCCATTAAAAGCTCTTTCTCCAGAACCGCTCCGTGCCTGTGTGGGACGGGAAGGGAGCGCGGGGGGCACCGGGAAACAGCCCCCAAGAGGTGCAAAAGACCCGCCGAGCCCCAGATCCGAGCCAGCAAGCCCCGAGGGGAACCCAGCCACCCCCAGGCCTGAGTCACCACCAGCGTGGCAGGCGATGGTGGGGGGGGGACGGGAACGGGAACAACTCCCCTGTCCCCTTCCCCAGGGGAAGCAGCCCTTTGGTGGGGAAGCCAGGACAGACAGGTCCCTGCAGGACTCACGGACACGGCCCCACGCAGAAAGCAGCACAGAGCCCCTGCGACAATGACAGACCTTGGGGGCCGGGGGGACACACGGGCACACACGACAGCAAGACCTGCAAGGCATTCGTCTTGAACCCGACCGGCGGGGACAGGGCTCGCTGCAAAGCCCTTCAAAGCCTCAAGACGATCACGCCCTTCCTCGGGTCCCACCGCGCTCAGCCCCGCAGCCCAGCTCTGCCTCACCGACACAGCAAAATAACCCCCAATCACCCCAAGAATGGCGAGGGAGGGAGCTGCGGGCCAGCCAGGGGCCCTCCTCCCCTTCTCTGGCTGCACCTTGGGCAGCCGCAAGACCGGGAAGGGGGGAAAAAATGAATCTCTCAAATCTCAGCACCAGCCAGCAAGTGCCTGGAAAGCTCACCTCTCCTTATTGCCCATTTCCCATCCCAGCTCCACAACCCAGGAGCAAGGCAACCCACGGCACCTTCGAGAAGCAGCCTCACCTGCAGGGTGAGCTCCCCCAGCACCGGGGGGTTGGGGGGGCTGAGCCCCTTCCTTCGGGCAGTCCCAGGGGTGCCGCTGGGGCAGCGGGAGCCGCTCCGGACCCCGGGCAGGCGCAGTCCCGTCGGCGTCAGCACGGCGCAGCTCCCGGTGCCGCTGCTGCTCAGCGTCTCGCCCCGCACGCCGACTCGCCCCAAGCACTGGCCTTGCCCCAAAACTGGCCCCTGGAGCCGCTGCAACACCACCGCCCGCAGCTCTTGGGGACCACCGAGAGCCCTTTTTCTGCTCGAGAGGAGGAGGAAAAAGGAGAGAACAGAAAAGGAAAAGCCCCAAACCCAAACATCAAGGAGCCTCAGCGCCGGAGGAAGAGCTCTCCTCTCCCAAAGCAGCCTGGGGAAACCGTGGCCAGAAGAGCTGAAGCCAGCCCTGGGCTGGCTTTGAGGCAACCAACTGTTCACCGCTTCCCCAGCTGTTCACCCTCCCTGGTTGGAGGACTGCCGCAGCCCACGGAAGGCAGAGAGCAGGGCCCAGCTCTGCACCACCAGCGAGTGCTTTGCTTTGCAGGGACACAGACAGCCTGAGCAGAGCCTGGACCTCCCCGTCCACCTCACCGCAGACAGCCAGAGCACACCCAGACACCGCTCACCACCCAGACTGGACAGACCAGGGAGTCGTGTTTAAGGCGAAATTCCCTCGCGCTAAATTCGGGTGAAACGACACCAAACGACCGGTTAAAGATTGGAGTTAGGACAGAAGCGAACGGAACTGGGGAGGCGTGGAAGCAGGGGGCAGGGTTTCTCACCACAGGAATTGGCATAAGACTACTTCTCTAAACGCTGTAACCACAGACATCAATTCAGGGAAGCAGTGATAGCATATTCCCATACATTCTGTACGGCACGTCTAAATATTTTGATGGTTTTAGTGTTTTGGACCAGCCGTGGAAACTGGTTGGCTGCTAGGTGACTGTAAAAGTGAGCTTTGGTAAAGAATTGTTAGATTTCTTATCCTAAGGCTATGATTGAAGACAAAAGTATAGCCAAGCCATTAACTAGTAGAGGTAGTTACTCAGAAGTTTTGCAGTTCTTTGCTCCTAGGACTAGATGTTCCTGTACGCTCGATGAGAACAGCGTTGAAAGTGGCCACATGTGATTGAAGCTGCGTTAAGCTTCAAGAGCAAAGGACAAGAATCAAGACTTCAAGGACAGCCAGCAAGAACTTCAAATGGGTCGGTGGTCGCAAAAGCAGCCCTTCGACTCAAATGGATCCTTCCTTGTGCGTGAGCAGGTGTAGGCAGTACTAAGATAATCAGTTACAATCATTTTTACGTACGTGTATACTAATCTGATTCATATGCAATTCGTTATTCTAACTAACCTGTTAGCGCTGAAGCTGTGGCATGCACGCGAGGTGGAACTATCCCCCGTGCATCCAGCGCTGCAATAAAGAATGCCTGCTTTCTAAAACTCCAAAACGAGTCTCAGAGAGTTTCTTCGACCGGCTTTTCGGTATCCTAAGGAGATCCCTCCCGCTGAGTCACGAGGTTCCGAGCAGACCCCCTGGCTTTCTAGACTCCTCCTCAGAGAAGGGCCCAGGGGCGGCTGGATCCACTCTTAGTCTCAGACTTGGTCAACCGTTTATATCTTGAAACGGATGAGGTCTAGGGATTGTGGAAAAGGCAAGAGAGAAGAAGACAGAGAGAGAGAAAGGAAAAGAGAAAGATTTCACCAGTCCTGCTCCAGCGTTGGTTCAGTCAGCCAAGGTGTCCAGTCAGCCTAGGGGTCCAGTCCCGGTGTTCTCGCACGCCCGGGGCTTCAGTTTGTGTCCTTTTATCATCCTTGCCCCTCCTTCGGGCGGGCACCCAAACTCCTCAGGTTAATGAGCACCTTGTGAGCCTTTGGGCTTGGGGGTCATTTGGGGAGTAACTTCTCCTTGCCTGCAGACATGGCCATTGTTTATCTTTGTATCAGAACAGCTGATCAGAACAGGGAGCTGGGCAGCCTCCAGCACGCCCTCCCCCTCCTGTTGCTGAGGTCTGAGCTGATGGGCTTTTCCCCTTGGTTCCTTGCTGTGCAGGCTTTGTCTTCAAGCAGAACTTGCCCCACCACAACGTTTGAGACGGTACCTCTTGCAGTCTCTCACAACACCCAGGCATCCTCCACGTGAAGGCCACTTCCCACCCCGGCTGGCCAACGCAACGCACTGCCTACCTTCTTGAAGGACGGCAGCAGTTTGATGCTGACGAAGCCCATCTTGTTCTTCGGGATGTGTTTCAGGAGGAAAGCATCCTTGGCCAGGTTCTCGTCAGAGAGGGGGAATTCCACCTGGGACACAATCCTCCTGGCCAGCTGCGGGTCGGGGACGCACTTCTCGCAGTCCAGGACATCAGCCCCCAAAACATGGCTCGCAGCGCAGAAGCTCCTGGCAAAGCAGCAGGGACACAGGTGTGAGCTGGTGGCCTTTGGGATGAGCAGCACTGCCCAGTCCCAGCCACAGCGGGCCGTGCAGATGGCGGAGTGTTGAGGAGCGGGGTTGCTCAGCTGCGCTCTGAAATGAAATCCAGTTTTATGTTTTCACGAGCGCGGTTGCCTTCACGCCCCCGGCATCGGTCCCTGCCACGACTTACAAATTGGCAGCCAGAGGTGCCTCGCCAACAGAGAGCAATCTCTTTCATTAACAGGATACAGGCCGGGAGAGATCTTGGGCCTCCGGTTCACGGCGGTTGTCCCCACTCCCCCAGGCCACACACCGTTCCCACAGCGGGAGCGAGAGGCCTGCGTTCCTACCGAGGGTGTCCTTGGGAGCGCCAAATCCTCCAAGTACCAGGACGGGATGTACTAACCCCATCCCTGTGGAGCACAAACAGCCCCAGCCTCTCCTCATGGGACGTTGTGCAGAACCCAGGCCTTTTCTGGGAGCACGCGGCGGCGGGTACTGTCTCCTCCTGGGTGTCACGCACCCAGGGCAAGCGCGGCCCCCTCCGACGGGGATCCAGAGCTGCTGCTTTTACGACCGGGTGACTAAAAGCCCTGACAGCACTCCTTGAGCTGGGGGAAAGCACGCCACCGAGTGACACCGCGGGACCCTCCTTCGCGCCCTCAAAGCCCTTTCTCCTATTTCTGCGTCACTCCAGCCAAGGCAGCGAACAGAAGCACGGCCAATAGTCACAAATGCGTTGGCCACCTGCCACAAGGAGGCTGTGGCCTCGGCTTGGTCCCCTCTCGGCTCGGCCGAATCAACTTGTTCTTTTTCCCCCACCGGAAAAATACTGTTGAAAGCCAAGAGTATTGGCACCCACAGCCCCTGAGAGCCGCCTCTAGGCCCCAGGGGCCCCCCAGCCTCCCTTAACCCTTTCCCTCCCCAGGAGGAGCTGGGGAGGCTCTTGGGGGGAGGGCGGGGGCGGTGCGGAACACAGCGAGCCCCCGCATTCCTTCCTGGGAGACGCCAAAGAGTCCTTAGCAGCCAACAGCCAGAAGGGACCATGGCGCAGCCACCACGGCAGCTCCCGCCGCGTGGGCCCTGGGGCCCCCCGGCGTCCCAGCGTTTTCAGACTTTTGTGCTCCCCGAAACCTTCTACCCTGGAGGTAGGGACCCGTCCCAAGCCCCGCAGCCCAGGGACGCTCGTGGGGGCAAGAGCAGAGCTCACCACCGGCCACGGCTCCTCTCTCTCTCTCTTAGGCCCAGCCAACCTGTACCATCTGCCCGGGCAGGAGCAGCCCTTCCCTGCAGCCTGGGCACCCCTGCCATGGGGGCCACTCCAGGCCCCCCAGGCACCACCAGCAGCTATGGCACCCCAGTCTGTTCTGGCACCTTTGGCATCCCTGTCACACCCGTCCCCCCGGCGGTTTTCGCACGGGCGTTCAGCAAGCCCACGGGAGCACCCTTGCCCTCGCCTGGGTGACGCGTGCCCACTCAAGCCAATCTGCGGAGAACTTCCCAAATATCTGGGGCCACCTCTCCCATTTCACCTCCTAGAAGGGAGTCCCCTCCCCAACGTGCAACCGCGTCCCACCGGCACAGCAGCTCCCCACGCGCCTGGCGCAGAGCTGGGGCATGTCGGCCGTGGGGGATGGCTTGGTGGGTGCCCCCAGAGAGTCCCCCCGGCCCAGCACGGCTCCCTCTCACCCACACAGGTCTGCAGATGGCTCCGTGGGGCTGCCCCTTCGACCCCCGGCTCTACCACATCCAGTGGACAGCCACCAACCTGCCTCCACCGGCCAGCGCCACGCTCGGCCAAGGCGCTGCTTCTCTGCCAGGGGCTGCCCTCTGGGGGCCCTGGGGCTGCGGGGCCCCCCTGGCCTGGGCAGCCCCGGGGACCCCGCAGGGCCAGCCACAGTACCTCGCCCCCTACCAACGTCAGGCAAGACTGGTGGCCCCAGCCTGCCCAGTGCTGCCGACATGCAGCCCCAGCTACCAGCACATCGAGGGGCAGTCGGCAGAGATCAACACCTCCGGCATGGCCACCCCTGCAGGGGCACCCCCGGGCAGTGACATCCCCCCAGGCAGCGATGTCCCCCCCAGCCCATCCGCTGCCCACCAGAGTCAAGCCCTGGGGGACACTGCAGGTGATCTTGCCGCGTCCGAGGACATGCTTCTTGAAGAGGCCCTCACATTATTTGAGTGCTCCACGGATGCGGTGGGGGCCAGCCAGGGCTGTCCTAGCAGCAGCCCCGTGCCTGGCCACCCTGGGGGCACCAGCGGAGAGGGGACAGGGGTGGCTCCAGCCTGCCCAGTGATGCCGATATCCATCCCCGGCTACCAGTACATCGACGGGCAGCTGGTAGAGATCGACACCTCCGGCACGGCCACCCCTGCGGGGGCACCCCTGGGCAGCGACATCTCACTGGGCAGCGACGTCCCCTCGGGCAGCGACGTCCCCCCCAGCCCCTGCGCTGCCCCTCACACACAAGCCCTGGGGGACATCGCAGAGCTCCTTGCAGTGCCTGACCAGGAGCTTCTTGAAGAGGCCCTCAGGCTCCTTGGGTGCTCCCTGGACACGGTGGGGGCCAGCCAGGATGGTCCCAGCAGCAGCCCCGTGCCTGGGGACACCGAGGGCACCGGCGCAGCCACCCCCGACTGGGACTTCAGCCCCTTGTCGCTGCCGGACGAGCTGCTCACCCTCGACTCCTGCATCCCCGAGCTCAGCGACACCACGCTGAGCCTCGACATATTTAACATCGTCGGGATGGAGCCCCAGGAGCCGCGGAAGGATGCGGGGATGGACCTGCCACCATCCCCGTCTGCCACGGCAGAGCAGCCGAGGAAGAGGCAGGCGCAGAGCTCCTTGCCAATGCCACCCAGCAAGCGCAGGGCTCTGGCAGACGACATGGGGGTGTGAGGGGGGATCAGACGGGGGTGAGATGGAGATGGGGGGAGTGGGGCGTGGGAGGGGGGGATCAGACAGGGGTGAGATGGAGATGGGGGGAGTGGGGGGGTGCGAGGGGGGGATCTGACAGGGGTGAGATGGAGATGGGGGGAGTGGGGGGTGGGAGGGGAGGGGGGTGGATTGGTTGGGGGGGGTTGAGGGGGTGGGTGGGAGGCGGGTGGGGGGTAGGGTGGGTTTAGAGCAGCTTTGGTGGGACCTTTTCTTTTGTCTTTCCCATTAAAAGCTCTTTCTCCAGAACCGCTCCGTGCCTGTGTGGGACGGGGAGGGAGCGCGGGGGGCACCGGGAAACAGCCCCCAAGAGGTGCAAAAGACCCGCCGAGCCCCAGATCCGAGCCAGCAAGCCCCGAGGGGAACCCAGCCACCCCCAGGCCTGAGTCACCACCAGCGCGGCAGGCGATGGTGGGGGGGGACGGGAACGGGAACAACTCCCCTGTCCCCTTCCCCAGGGGAAGCAGCCCTTTGGTGGGGAAGCCAGGACAGACAGGTCCCTGCAGGACTCACGGACACGGCCCCACGCAGAAAGCAGCACAGAGCCCCTGCGACAATGACAGACCTTGGGGGCCGGGGGGACACATGGGCACACACGACAGCAAGACCTGCAAGGCATTCGTCTTGAACCCGACCGGCGGGGACAGGGCTCGCTGCAAAGCCCTTCAAAGCCTCAAGACGATCACGCCCTTCCTCGGGTCCCACCGCGCTCAGCCCCGCAGCCCAGCTCTGCCTCACCGACACAGCAAAATAACCCCCAATCACCCCAAGAATGGCGAGGGAGGGAGCTGCGGGCCAGCCAGGGGCCCTCCTCCCCTTCTCTGGCTGCACCTTGGGCAGCCGCAAGACCGGGAAGGGGGGAAAAAATGAATCTCTCAAATCTCAGCACCAGCCAGCAAGTGCCTGGAAAGCTCACCTCTCCTTATTGCCCATTTCCCATCCCAGCTCCACAACCCAGGAGCAAGGCAACCCACGGCACCTTCGAGAAGCAGCCTCACCTGCAGGGTGAGGTCCCCCAGCACCGGGGGGTTGGGGGGGCTGAGCCCCTTCCTTCGGGCAGTCCCAGGGGTGCCGCTGGGGCAGCGGGAGCCGCTCCGGACCCCGGGCAGGCGCAGTCCCGTCGGCGTCAGCACGGCGCAGCTCCCGGTGCCGCTGCTGCTCAGCGTCTCGCCCCGCACGCCGACTCGCCCCAAGCACTGGCCTTGCCCCAAAACTGGCCCCTGGAGCCGCTGCAACACCACCGCCCGCAGCTCTCGGGGACCACCGAGAGCCCTTCTTCTGCTCGAGAGGAGGAGGAAAAAGGAGAGAACAGAAAAGGAAAAGCCCCAAACCCAAACATCAAGGAGCCTCAGCGCCGGAGGAAGAGCTCTCCTCTCCCAAAGCAGCCTGGGGAAACCGTGGCCAGAAGAGCTGAAGCCAGCCCTGGGCTGGCTTTGAGGCAACCAACTGTTCACCGCTTCCCCAGCTGTTCACCCTCCCTGGTTGGAGGACTGCCGCAGCCCACGGAAGGCAGAGAGCAGGGCCCAGCTCTGCACCACCAGCGAGTGCTTTGCTTTGCAGGGACACAGACAGCCTGAGCAGAGCCTGGACCTCCCCGTCCACCTCACCGCAGACAGCCAGAGCACACCCAGACACCGCTCACCACCCAGACTGGACAGACCAGGGAGTCGTCTTTAAGGCGAAATTCCCTCGCGCTAAATTCGGGTGAAACGACACCAAACGACCGGTTAAAGATTGGAGTTAGGACAGAAGCGAACGGAACTGGGGAGGCGTGGAAGCAGGGGGCAGGGTTTCTCACCACAGGAATTGGCATAAGACTACTTCTCTAAACGCTGTAACCACAGACATCAATTCAGGGAAGCAGTGATAGCATATTCCCATACATTCTGTACGGCACGTCTAAATATTTTGATGGTTTTAGTGTTTTGGACCAGCCGTGGAAACTGGTTGGCTGCTAGGTGACTGTAAAAGTGAGCTTTGGTAAAGAATTGTTAGATTTCTTATCCTAAGGCTATGATTGAAGACAAAAGTATAGCCAAGCCATTAACTAGTAGAGGTAGTTACTCAGAAGTTTTGCAGTTCTTTGCTCCTAGGACTAGATGTTCCTGTACGCTCGATGAGAACAGCGTTGAAAGTGGCCACATGTGATTGAAGCTGCGTTAAGCTTCAAGAGCAAAGGACAAGAATCAAGACTTCAAGGACAGCCAGCAAGAACTTCAAATGGGTCGGTGGTCGCAAAAGCAGCCCTTCGACTCAAATGGATCCTTCCTTGTGCGTGAGCAGGTGTAGGCAGTACTAAGATAATCAGTTACAATCATTTTTACGTACGTGTATACTAATCTGATTCATATGCAATTCGTTATTCTAACTAACCTGTTAGTGCTGAAGCTGTGGCATGCACGCGAGGTGGAACTATCCCCCGTGCATCCAGCGCTGCAATAAAGAATGCCTGCTTTCTAAAACTCCAAAACGAGTCTCAGAGAGTTTCTTCGACCGGCTTTTCGGTATCCTAAGGAGATCCCTCCCGCTGAGTCACGAGGTTCCGAGCAGACCCCCTGGCTTTCTAGACTCCTCCTCAGAGAAGGGCCCAGGGGCGGCTGGATCCACTCTTAGTCTCAGACTTGGTCAACCGTTTATATCTTGAAACGGATGAGGTCTAGGGATTGTGGAAAAGGCAAGAGAGAAGAAGACAGAGAGAGAGAAAGGAAAAGAGAAAGATTTCACCAGTCCTGCTCCAGCGTTGGTTCAGTCAGCCAAGGTGTCCAGTCAGCCTAGGGGTCCAGTCCCGGTGTTCTCGCACGCCCGGGGCTTCAGTTTGTGTCCTTTTATCATCCTTGCCCCTCCTTCGGGCGGGCACCCAAACTCCTCAGGTTAATGAGCACCTTGTGAGCCTTTGGGCTTGGGGGTCATTTGGGGAGTAACTTCTCCTTGCCTGCAGACATGGCCATTGTTTATCTTTGTATCAGAACAGCTGATCAGAACAGGGAGCTGGGCAGCCTCCAGCACGCCCTCCCCCTCCTGTTGCTGAGGTCTGAGCTGATGGGCTTTTCCCCTTGGTTCCTTGCTGTGCAGGCTTTGTCTTCAAGCAGAACTTGCCCCACCACAACGTTTGAGACGGTACCTCTTGCAGTCTCTCACAACACCCAGGCATCCTCCACGTGAAGGCCACTTCCCACCCCGGCTGGCCAACGCAACGCACTGCCTACCTTCTTGAAGGACGGCAGCAGTTTGATGCTGACGAAGCCCATCTTGTTCTTCGGGATGTGTTTCAGGAGGAAAGCATCCTTGGCCAGGTTCTCGTCAGAGAGGGGGAATTCCACCTGGGACACAATCCTCCTGGCCAGCTGCGGGTCGGGGACGCACTTCTCGCAGTCCAGGACATCAGCCCCCAAAACATGGCTCGCAGCGCAGAAGCTCCTGGCAAAGCAGCAGGGACACAGGTGTGAGCTGGTGGCCTTTGGGATGAGCAGCACTGCCCAGTCCCAGCCACAGCAGGCCGTGCAGATGGCGGAGTGTTGAGGAGCGGGGTTGCTCAGCTGCGCTCTGAAATGAAATCCAGTTTTATGTTTTCACGAGCGCGGTTGCCTTCACGCCCCCGGCATCGGTCCCTGCCACGACTTACAAATTGGCAGCCAGAGGTGCCTCGCCAACAGAGAGCAATCTCTTTCATTAACAGGATACAGGCCGGGAGAGATCTTGGGCCTCCGGTTCACAGCGGTTGTCCCCACTCCCCCAGGCCACACACCGTTCCCACAGCGGGAGCGAGAGGCCTGCGTTCCTACCGAGGGTGTCCTTGGGAGCGCCAAATCCTCCAAGTACCAGGACGGGATGTACTAACCCCATCCCTGTGGAGCACAAACAGCCCCAGCCTCTCCTCATGGGACGTTGTGCAGAACCCAGGCCTTTTCTGGGAGCACGCGGCGGCGGGTACTGTCTCCTCCTGGGTGTCACGCACCCAGGGCAAGCGCGGCCCCCTCCGACGGGGATCCAGAGCTGCTGCTTTTACGACCGGGTGACTAAAAGCCCTGACAGCACTCCTTGAGCTGGGGGAAAGCACGCCACCGAGTGACACCGCGGGACCCTCCTTCGCGCCCTCAAAGCCCTTTCTCCTATTTCTGCGTCACTCCAGCCAAGGCAGCGAACAGAAGCACGGCCAATAGTCACAAATGCGTTGGCCACCTGCCACAAGGAGGCTGTGGCCTCGGCTTGGTCCCCTCTCGGCTCGGCCGAATCAACTTGTTCTTTTTCCCCCACCGGAAAAATACTGTTGAAAGCCAAGAGTATTGGCACCCACAGCCCCTGAGAGCCGCCTCTAGGCCCCAGGGGCCCCCCAGCCTCCCTTAACCCTTTCCCTCCCCAGGAGGAGCTGGGGAGGCTCTTGGGGGGAGGGCGGGGGGGGTGCGGAACACAGCGAGCCCCCGCATTCCGTCCTGGGAGACGCCAAAGAGTCCTTAGCAGCCAACAGCCAGAAGGGACCATGGCGCAGCCACCACGGCAGCTCCCGCCGCGTGGGCCCTGGGGCCCCCCGGCGTCCCAGCGTTTTCAGACTTTTGTGCTCCCCGAAACCTTCTACCCTGGAGGTAGGGACCCGTCCCAAGCCCCGCAGCCCAGGGACGCTCGTGGGGGCAAGAGCAGAGCTCACCGCCGGCCACGGCTCCTCTCTCTCTCTCTTAGGCCCAGCCAACCTGTACCATCTGCCCGGGCAGGAGCAGCCCTTCCCTGCAGCCTGGGCACCCCTGCCATGGGGGCCACTCCAGGCCCCCCAGGCACCACCAGCAGCTATGGCACCCCAGTCTGTTCTGGCACCTTTGGCATCCCTGTCACACCCGTCCCCCCGGCGGTTTTCGCACGGGCGTTCAGCAAGCCCACGGGAGCACCCTTGCCCTCGCCTGGGTGACGCGTGCCCACTCAAGCCAATCTGCGGAGAACTTCCCAAATATCTGGGGCCACCTCTCCCATTTCACCTCCTAGAAGGGAGTCCCCTCCCCAACGTGCAACCGCGTCCCACCGGCACAGCAGCTCCCCACGCGCCTGGCGCAGAGCTGGGGCATGTCGGCCATGGGGGATGGCTTGGTGGGTGCCCCCAGAGAGTCCCCCCGGCCCAGCACGGCTCCCTCTCACCCACACAGGTCTGCAGATGGCTCCGTGGGGCTGCCCCTTCGACCCCCGGCTCTACCACATCCAGTGGACAGCCACCAACCTGCCTCCACCGGCCAGCGCCACGCTCGGCCAAGGCGCTGCTTCTCTGCCAGGGGCTGCCCTCTGGGGGCCCTGGGGCTGCGGGGCCCCCCTGGCCTGGGCAGCCCCGGGGACCCCCCAGGGCCAGCCACAGTACCTCGCCCCCTACCAACGTCAGGCAAGACTGGTGGCCCCAGCCTGCCCAGTGCTGCCGACATGCAGCCCCAGCTACCAGCACATCGAGGGGCAGTCGGCAGAGATCAACACCTCCGGCATGGCCACCCCTGCAGGGGCACCCCCGGGCAGTGACATCCCCCCAGGCAGCGATGTCCCCCCCAGCCCATCCACTGCCCACCAGAGTCAAGCCCTGGGGGACACTGCAGGTGATCTTGCCGCGTCCGAGGACATGCTTCTTGAAGAGGCCCTCACATTATTTGAGTGCTCCACGGATGCGGTGGGGGCCAGCCAGGGCTGTCCTAGCAGCAGCCCCGTGCCTGGCCACCCTGGGGGCACCAGCGGAGAGGGGACAGGGGTGGCTCCAGCCTGCCCAGTGATGCCGATATCCATCCCCGGCTACCAGTACATCGACGGGCAGCTGGTAGAGATCGACACCTCCGGCACGGCCACCCCTGCGGGGGCACCCCTGGGCAGCGACATCTCACTGGGCAGCGACGTCCCCTCGGGCAGCGACGTCCCCCCCAGCCCCTGCGCTGCCCCTCACACACAAGCCCTGGGGGACATCGCAGAGCTCCTTGCAGTGCCTGACCAGGAGCTTCTTGAAGAGGCCCTCAGGCTCCTTGGGTGCTCCCTGGACACGGTGGGGGCCAGCCAGGATGGTCCCAGCAGCAGCCCCGTGCCTGGGGACACCGAGGGCACCGGCGCAGCCACCCCCGACTGGGACTTCAGCCCCTTGTCGCTGCCGGACGAGCTGCTCACCCTCGACTCCTGCATCCCCGAGCTCAGCGACACCACGCTGAGCCTCGACATATTTAACATCGTCGGGATGGAGCCCCAGGAGCCGCGGAAGGATGCGGGGATGGACCTGCCACCATCCCCGTCTGCCACGGCAGAGCAGCCGAGGAAGAGGCAGGCGCAGAGCTCCTTGCCAATGCCACCCAGCAAGCGCAGGGCTCTGGCAGACGACATGGGGGTGTGAGGGGGGATCAGACGGGGGTGAGATGGAGATGGGGGGAGTGGGGCGTGGGAGGGGGGGATCAGACAGGGGTGAGATGGAGATGGGGGGAGTGGGGGGGTGCGAGGGGGGGATCTGACAGGGGTGAGATGGAGATGGGGGGAGTGGGGGGTGGGAGGGGAGGGGGGTGGATTGGTTGGGGGGGGTTGAGGGGGTGGGTGGGAGGCGGGTGGGGGGTAGGGTGGGTTTAGAGCAGCTTTGGTGGGACCTTTTCTTTTGTCTTTCCCATTAAAAGCTCTTTCTCCAGAACCGCTCCGTGCCTGTGTGGGACGGGGAGGGAGCGCGGGGGGCACCGGGAAACAGCCCCCAAGAGGTGCAAAAGACCCGCCGAGCCCCAGATCCGAGCCAGCAAGCCCCGAGGGGAACCCAGCCACCCCCAGGCCTGAGTCACCACCAGCGCGGCAGGCGATGGTGGCGGGGGGACGGGAAAGGGAACAACTCCCCTGTCCCCTTCCCCAGGGGAAGCAGCCCTTTGGTGGGGAAGCCAGGACAGACAGGTCCCTGCAGGACTCACGGACACGGCCCCACGCAGAAAGCAGCACAGAGCCCCTGCGACAATGACAGACCTTGGGGGCCGGGGGAACACATGGGCACACACGACAGCAAGACCTGCAAGGCATTCGTCTTGAACCCGACCGGCGGGGACAGGGCTCGCTGCAAAGCCCTTCAAAGCCTCAAGACGATCACGCCCTTCCTCGGGTCCCACCGCGCTCAGCCCCGCAGCCCAGCTCTGCCTCACCGACACAGCAAAATAACCCCCAATCACCCCAAGAATGGCGAGGGAGGGAGCTGCGGGCCAGCCAGGGGCCCTCCTCCCCTTCTCTGGCTGCACCTTGGGCAGCCGCAAGACCGGGAAGGGGGGAAAAAATGAATCTCTCAAATCTCAGCACCAGCCAGCAAGTGCCTGGAAAGCTCACCTCTCCTTATTGCCCATTTCCCATCCCAGCTCCACAACCCAGGAGCAAGGCAACCCACGGCACCTTCGAGAAGCAGCCTCACCTGCAGGGTGAGGTCCCCCAGCACCGGGGGGTTGGGGGGGCTGAGCCCCTTCCTTCGGGCAGTCCCAGGGGTGCCGCTGGGGCAGCGGGAGCCGCTCCGGACCCCGGGCAGGCGCAGTCCCGTCGGCGTCAGCACGGCGCAGCTCCCGGTGCCGCTGCTGCTCAGCGTCTCGCCCCGCACGCCGACTTGCCCCAAGCACTGGCCTTGCCCCAAAACTGGCCCCTGGAGCCGCTGCAACACCACCGCCCGCAGCTCTCGGGGACCACCGAGAGCCCTTCTTCTGCTCGAGAGGAGGAGGAAAAAGGAGAGAACAGAAAAGGAAAAGCCCCAAACCCAAACATCAAGGAGCCTCAGCGCCGGAGGAAGAGCTCTCCTCTCCCAAAGCAGCCTGGGGAAACCGTGGCCAGAAGAGCTGAAGCCAGCCCTGGGCTGGCTTTGAGGCAACCAACTGTTCACCGCTTCCCCAGCTGTTCACCCTCCCTGGTTGGAGGACTGCCGCAGCCCACGGAAGGCAGAGAGCAGGGCCCAGCTCTGCACCACCAGCGAGTGCTTTGCTTTGCAGGGACACAGACAGCCTGAGCAGAGCCTGGACCTCCCCGTCCACCTCACCGCAGACAGCCAGAGCACACCCAGACACCGCTCACCACCCAGACTGGACAGACCAGGGAGTCGTCTTTAAGGCGAAATTCCCTCGCGCTAAATTCGGGTGAAACGACACCAAACGACCGGTTAAAGATTGGAGTTAGGACAGAAGCGAACGGAACTGGGGAGGCGTGGAAGCAGGGGGCAGGGTTTCTCATCACAGGAATTGGCATAAGACTACTTCTCTAAACGCTGTAACCACAGACATCAATTCAGGGAAGCAGTGATAGCATATTCCCATACATTCTGTACGGCACGTCTAAATATTTTGATGGTTTTAGTGTTTTGGACCAGCCGTGGAAACTGGTTGGCTGCTAGGTGACTGTAAAAGTGAGCTTTGGTAAAGAATTGTTAGATTTCTTATCCTAAGGCTATGATTGAAGACAAAAGTATAGCCAAGCCATTAACTAGTAGAGGTAGTTACTCAGAAGTTTTGCAGTTCTTTGCTCCTAGGACTAGATGTTCCTGTACGCTCGATGAGAACAGCGTTGAAAGTGGCCACATGTGATTGAAGCTGCGTTAAGCTTCAAGAGCAAAGGACAAGAATCAAGACTTCAAGGACAGCCAGCAAGAACTTCAAATGGGTCGGTGGTCGCAAAAGCAGCCCTTCGACTCAAATGGATCCTTCCTTGTGCGTGAGCAGGTGTAGGCAGTACTAAGATAATCAGTTACAATCATTTTTACGTACGTGTATACTAATCTGATTCATATGCAATTCGTTATTCTAACTAACCTGTTAGTGCTGAAGCTGTGGCATGCACGCGAGGTGGAACTATCCCCTGTGCATCCAGCGCTGCAATAAAGAATGCCTGCTTTCTAAAACTCCAAAACGAGTCTCAGAGAGTTTCTTCGACCGGCTTTTCGGTATCCTAAGGAGATCCCTCCCGCTGAGTCACGAGGTTCCGAGCAGACCCCCTGGCTTTCTAGACTCCTCCTCAGAGAAGGGCCCAGGGGCGGCTGGATCCACTCTTAGTCTCAGACTTGGTCAACCGTTTATATCTTGAAACGGATGAGGTCTAGGGATTGTGGAAAAGGCAAGAGAGAAGAAGACAGAGAGAGAGAAAGGAAAAGAGAAAGATTTCACCAGTCCTGCTCCAGCGTTGGTTCAGTCAGCCAAGGTGTCCAGTCAGCCTAGGGGTCCAGTCCCGGTGTTCTCGCACGCCCGGGGCTTCAGTTTGTGTCCTTTTATCATCCTTGCCCCTCCTTCGGGCGGGCACCCAAACTCCTCAGGTTAATGAGCACCTTGTGAGCCTTTGGGCTTGGGGGTCATTTGGGGAGTAACTTCTCCTTGCCTGCAGACATGGCCATTGTTTATCTTTGTATCAGAACAGCTGATCAGAACAGGGAGCTGGGCAGCCTCCAGCACGCCCTCCCCCTCCTGTTGCTGAGGTCTGAGCTGATGGGCTTTTCCCCTTGGTTCCTTGCTGTGCAGGCTTTGTCTTCAAGCAGAACTTGCCCCACCACAACGTTTGAGACGGTACCTCTTGCAGTCTCTCACAACACCCAGGCATCCTCCACGTGAAGGCCACTTCCCACCCCGGCTGGCCAACGCAACGCACTGCCTACCTTCTTGAAGGATGGCAGCAGTTTGATGCTGACGAAGCCCATCTTGTTCTTCGGGATGTGTTTCAGGAGGAAAGCATCCTTGGCCAGGTTCTCGTCAGAGAGGGGGAATTCCACCTGGGACACAATCCTCCTGGCCAGCTGCGGGTCGGGGACGCACTTCTCGCAGTCCAGGACATCAGCCCCCAAAACATGGCTCGCAGCGCAGAAGCTCCTGGCAAAGCAGCAGGGACACAGGTGTGAGCTGGTGGCCTTTGGGATGAGCAGCACTGCCCAGTCCCAGCCACAGCGGGCCGTGCAGATGGCGGAGTGTTGAGGAGCGGGGTTGCTCAGCTGCGCTCTGAAATGAAATCCAGTTTTATGTTTTCACGAGCGCGGTTGCCTTCACGCCCCCGGCATCGGTCCCTGCCACGACTTACAAATTGGCAGCCAGAGGTGCCTCGCCAACAGAGAGCAATCTCTTTCATTAACAGGATACAGGCCGGGAGAGATCTTGGGCCTCCGGTTCACGGCGGTTGTCCCCACTCCCCCAGGCCACACACCGTTCCCACAGCGGGAGCGAGAGGCCTGCGTTCCTACCGAGGGTGTCCTTGGGAGCGCCAAATCCTCCAAGTACCAGGACGGGATGTACTAACCCCATCCCTGTGGAGCACAAACAGCCCCAGCCTCTCCTCATGGGACGTTGTGCAGAACCCAGGCCTTTTCTGGGAGCACGCGGCGGCGGGTACTGTCTCCTCCTGGGTGTCACGCACCCAGGGCAAGCGCGGCCCCCTCCGACGGGGATCCAGAGCTGCTGCTTTTACGACCGGGTGACTAAAAGCCCTGACAGCACTCCTTGAGCTGGGGGAAAGCACGCCACCGAGTGACACCGCGGGACCCTCCTTCGCGCCCTCAAAGCCCTTTCTCCTATTTCTGCGTCACTCCAGCCAAGGCAGCGAACAGAAGCACGGCCAATAGTCACAAATGCGTTGGCCACCTGCCACAAGGAGGCTGTGGCCTCGGCTTGGTCCCCTCTCGGCTCGGCCGAATCAACTTGTTCTTTTTCCCCCACCGGAAAAATACTGTTGAAAGCCAAGAGTATTGGCACCCACAGCCCCTGAGAGCCGCCTCTAGGCCCCAGGGGCCCCCCAGCCTCCCTTAACCCTTTCCCTCCCCAGGAGGAGCTGGGGAGGCTCTTGGGGGGAGGGCGGGGGGGGTGCGGAACACAGCGAGCCCCCGCATTCCTTCCTGGGAGACGCCAAAGAGTCCTTAGCAGCCAACAGCCAGAAGGGACCATGGCGCAGCCACCACGGCAGCTCCCGCCGCGTGGGCCCTGGGGCCCCCCGGCGTCCCAGCGTTTTCAGACTTTTGTGCTCCCCGAAACCTTCTACCCTGGAGGTAGGGACCCGTCCCAAGCCCCGCAGCCCAGGGACGCTCGTGGGGGCAAGAGCAGAGCTCACCGCCGGCCACGGCTCCTCTCTCTCTCTCTTAGGCCCAGCCAACCTGTACCATCTGCCCGGGCAGGAGCAGCCCTTCCCTGCAGCCTGGGCACCCCTGCCATGGGGGCCACTCCAGGCCCCCCAGGCACCACCAGCAGCTATGGCACCCCAGTCTGTTCTGGCACCTTTGGTATCCCTGTCACACCCGTCCCCCCGGCGGTTTTCGCACGGGCGTTCAGCAAGCCCACGGGAGCACCCTTGCCCTCGCCTGGGTGACGCGTGCCCACTCAAGCCAATCTGCGGAGAACTTCCCAAATATCTGGGGCCACCTCTCCCATTTCACCTCCTAGAAGGGAGTCCCCTCCCCAACGTGCAACCGCGTCCCACCGGCACAGCAGCTCCCCACGCGCCTGGCGCAGAGCTGGGGCATGTCGGCCGTGGGGGATGGCTTGGTGGGTGCCCCCAGAGAGTCCCCCCGGCCCAGCACGGCTCCCTCTCACCCACACAGGTCTGCAGATGGCTCCGTGGGGCTGCCCCTTCGACCCCCGGCTCTACCACATCCAGTGGACAGCCACCAACCTGCCTCCACCGGCCAGCGCCACGCTCGGCCAAGGCGCTGCTTCTCTGCCAGGGGCTGCCCTCTGGGGGCCCTGGGGCTGCGGGGCCCCCCTGGCCTGGGCAGCCCCGGGGACCCCCCAGGGCCAGCCACAGTACCTCGCCCCCTACCAACGTCAGGCAAGACTGGTGGCCCCAGCCTGCCCAGTGCTGCCGACATGCAGCCCCAGCTACCAGCACATCGAGGGGCAGTCGGCAGAGATCAACACCTCCGGCATGGCCACCCCTGCAGGGGCACCCCCGGGCAGTGACATCCCCCCAGGCAGCGATGTCCCCCCCAGCCCATCCGCTGCCCACCAGAGTCAAGCCCTGGGGGACACTGCAGGTGATCTTGCCGCGGCCGAGGACATGCTTCTTGAAGAGGCCCTCACATTATTTGAGTGCTCCACGGATGCGGTGGGGGCCAGCCAGGGCTGTCCTAGCAGCAGCCCCGTGCCTGGCCACCCTGGGGGCACCAGCGGAGAGGGGACAGGGGTGGCTCCAGCCTGCCCAGTGATGCCGATATCCATCCCCGGCTACCAGTACATCGACGGGCAGCTGGTAGAGATCGACACCTCCGGCACGGCCACCCCTGCGGGGGCACCCCTGGGCAGCGACATCTCACTGGGCAGCGACGTCCCCTCGGGCAGCGACGTCCCCCCCAGCCCCTGCGCTGCCCCTCACACACAAGCCCTGGGGGACATCGCAGAGCTCCTTGCAGTGCCTGACCAGGAGCTTCTTGAAGAGGCCCTCAGGCTCCTTGGGTGCTCCCTGGACACGGTGGGGGCCAGCCAGGATGGTCCCAGCAGCAGCCCCGTGCCTGGGGACACCGAGGGCACCGGCGCAGCCACCCCCGACTGGGACTTCAGCCCCTTGTCGCTGCCGGACGAGCTGCTCACCCTCGACTCCTGCATCCCCGAGCTCAGCGACACCACGCTGAGCCTCGACATATTTAACATCGTCGGGATGGAGCCCCAGGAGCCGCGGAAGGATGCGGGGATGGACCTGCCACCATCCCCGTCTGCCACGGCAGAGCAGCCGAGGAAGAGGCAGGCGCAGAGCTCCTTGCCAATGCCACCCAGCAAGTGCAGGGCTCTGGCAGACGACATGGGGGTGTGAGGGGGGATCAGACGGGGGTGAGATGGAGATGGGGGGAGTGGGGCGTGGGAGGGGGGGATCAGACAGGGGTGAGATGGAGATGGGGGGAGTGGGGGGGTGCGAGGGGGGGATCTGACAGGGGTGAGATGGAGATGGGGGGAGTGGGGGGTGGGAGGGGAGGGGGGTGGATTGGTTGGGGGGGGTTGAGGGGGTGGGTGGGAGGCGGGTGGGGGGTAGGGTGGGTTTAGAGCAGCTTTGGTGGGACCTTTTCTTTTGTCTTTCCCATTAAAAGCTCTTTCTCCAGAACCGCTCCGTGCCTGTGTGGGACGGGGAGGGAGCGCGGGGGGCACCGGGAAACAGCCCCCAAGAGGTGCAAAAGACCCGCCGAGCCCCAGATCCAAGCCAGCAAGCACCGAGGGGAACCCAGCCACCCCCAGGCCTGAGTCACCACCAGCGCGGCAGGCGATGGTGGGGGGGGGACGGGAACGGGAACAACTCCCCTGTCCCCTTCCCCAGGGGAAGCAGCCCTTTGGTGGGGAAGCCAGGACAGACAGGTCCCTGCAGGACTCACGGACACGGCCCCACGCAGAAAGCAGCACAGAGCCCCTGCGACAATGACAGACCTTGGGGGCCGGGGGGACACACGGGCACACACGACAGCAAGACCTGCAAGGCATTCGTCTTGAACCCGACCGGCGGGGACAGGGCTCGCTGCAAAGCCCTTCAAAGCCTCAAGACGATCACGCCCTTCCTCGGGTCCCACCGCGCTCAGCCCCGCAGCCCAGCTCTGCCTCACCGACACAGCAAAATAACCCCCAATCACCCCAAGAATGGCGAGGGAGGGAGCTGCGGGCCAGCCAGGGGCCCTCCTCCCCTTCGCTGGCTGCACCTTGGGCAGCCGCAAGACCGGGAAGGGGGGAAAAAATGAATCTCTCAAATCTCAGCACCAGCCAGCAAGTGCCTGGAAAGCTCACCTCTCCTTATTGCCCATTTCCCATCCCAGCTCCACAACCCAGGAGCAAGGCAACCCACGGCACCTTCGAGAAGCAGCCTCACCTGCAGGGTGAGGTCCCCCAGCACCGGGGGGTTGGGGGGGCTGAGCCCCTTCCTTCGGGCAGTCCCAGGGGTGCCGCTGGGGCAGCGGGAGCCGCTCCGGACCCCGGGCAGGCGCAGTCCCGTCGGCGTCAGCACGGCGCAGCTCCCGGTGCCGCTGCTGCTCAGCGTCTCGCCCCGCACGCCGACTCGCCCCAAGCACTGGCCTTGCCCCAAAACTGGCCCCTGGAGCCGCTGCAACACCACCGCCCGCAGCTCTCGGGGACCACCGAGAGCCCTTCTTCTGCTCGAGAGGAGGAGGAAAAAGGAGAGAACAGAAAAGGAAAAGCCCCAAACCCAAACATCAAGGAGCCTCAGCGCCGGAGGAAGAGCTCTCCTCTCCCAAAGCAGCCTGGGGAAACCGTGGCCAGAAGAGCTGAAGCCAGCCCTGGGCTGGCTTTGAGGCAACCAACTGTTCACCGCTTCCCCAGCTGTTCACCCTCCCTGGTTGGAGGACTGCCGCAGCCCACGGAAGGCAGAGAGCAGGGCCCAGCTCTGCACCACCAGCGAGTGCTTTGCTTTGCAGGGACACAGACAGCCTGAGCAGAGCCTGGACCTCCCCGTCCACCTCACCGCAGACAGCCAGAGCACACCCAGACACCGCTCACCACCCAGACTGGACAGACCAGGGAGTCGTCTTTAAGGCGAAATTCCCTCGCGCTAAATTCGGGTGAAACGACACCAAACGACCGGTTAAAGATTGGAGTTAGGACAGAAGTGAACGGAACTGGGGAGGCGTGGAAGCAGGGGGCAGGGTTTCTCACCACAGGAACTGGCATAAGACTACTTCTCTAAACGCTGTAACCACAGACATCAATTCAGGGAAGCAGTGATAGCATATTCCCATACATTCTGTACGGCACGTCTAAATATTTTGATGGTTTTAGTGTTTTGGACCAGCCGTGGAAACTGGTTGGCTGCTAGGTGACTGTAAAAGTGAGCTTTGGTAAAGAATTGTTAGATTTCTTATCCTAAGGCTATGATTGAAGACAAAAGTATAGCCAAGCCATTAACTAGTAGAGGTAGTTACTCAGAAGTTTTGCAGTTCTTTGCTCCTAGGACTAGATGTTCCTGTACGCTCGATGAGAACAGCGTTGAAAGTGGCCACATGTGATTGAAGCTGCGTTAAGCTTCAAAAGCAAAGGACAAGAATCAAGACTTCAAGGACAGCCAGCAAGAACTTCAAATGGGTCGGTGGTCGCAAAAGCAGCCCTTCGACTCAAATGGATCCTTCCTTGTGCGTGAGCAGGTGTAGGCAGTACTAAGATAATCAGTTACAATCATTTTTACGTACGTGTATACTAATCTGATTCATATGCAATTCGTTATTCTAACTAACCTGTTAGTGCTGAAGCTGTGGCATGCACGCGAGGTGGAACTATCCCCCGTGCATCCAGCGCTGCAATAAAGAATGCCTGCTTTCTAAAACTCCAAAACGAGTCTCAGAGAGTTTCTTCAACCGGCTTTTCGGTATCCTAAGGAGATCCCTCCCGCTGAGTCACGAGGTTCCGAGCAGACCCCCTGGCTTTCTAGACTCCTCCTCAGAGAAGGGCCCAGGGGCGGCTGGATCCACTCTTAGTCTCAGACTTGGTCAACCGTTTATATCTTGAAACGGATGAGGTCTAGGGATTGTGGAAAAGGCAAGAGAGAAGAAGACAGAGAGAGAGAAAGGAAAAGAGAAAGATTTCACCAGTCCTGCTCCAGCGTTGGTTCAGTCAGCCAAGGTGTCCAGTCAGCCTAGGGGTCCAGTCCCGGTGTTCTCGCACGCCCGGGGCTTCAGTTTGTGTCCTTTTATCATCCTTGCCCCTCCTTCGGGCGGGCACCCAAACTCCTCAGGTTAATGAGCACCTTGTGAGCCTTTGGGCTTGGGGGTCATTTGGGGAGTAACTTCTCCTTGCCTGCAGACATGGCCATTGTTTATCTTTGTATCAGAACAGCTGATCAGAACAGGGAGCTGGGCAGCCTCCAGCACGCCCTCCCCCTCCTGTTGCTGAGGTCTGAGCTGATGGGCTTTTCCCCTTGGTTCCTTGCTGTGCAGGCTTTGTCTTCAAGCAGAACTTGCCCCACCACAACGTTTGAGACGGTACCTCTTGCAGTCTCTCACAACACCCAGGCATCCTCCACGTGAAGGCCACTTCCCACCCCGGCTGGCCAACGCAGCGCACTGCCTACCTTCTTGAAGGACGGCAGCAGTTTGATGCTGACGAAGCCCATCTTGTTCTTCGGGATGTGTTTCAGGAGGAAAGCATCCTTGGCCAGGTTCTCGTCAGAGAGGGGGAATTCCACCTGGGACACAATCCTCCTGGCCAGCTGCGGGTCGGGGACGCACTTCTCGCAGTCCAGGACATCAGCCCCCAAAACATGGCTCGCAGCGCAGAAGCTCCTGGCAAAGCAGCAGGGACACAGGTGTGAGCTGGTGGCCTTTGGGATGAGCAGCACTGCCCAGTCCCAGCCACAGCGGGCCGTGCAGATGGCGGAGTGTTGAGGAGCGGGGTTGCTCAGCTGCGCTCTGAAATGAAATCCAGTTTTATGTTTTCACGAGCGCGGTTGCCTTCACGCCCCCGGCATCGGTCCCTGCCACGACTTACAAATTGGCAGCCAGAGGTGCCTCGCCAACAGAGAGCAATCTCTTTCATTAACAGGATACAGGCCGGGAGAGATCTTGGGCCTCCGGTTCACGGCGGTTGTCCCCACTCCCCCAGGCCACACACCGTTCCCACAGCGGGAGCGAGAGGCCTGCGTTCCTACCGAGGGTGTCCTTGGGAGCGCCAAATCCTCCAAGTACCAGGACGGGATGTACTAACCCCATCCCTGTGGAGCACAAACAGCCCCAGCCTCTCCTCATGGGACGTTGTGCAGAACCCAGGCCTTTTCTGGGAGCACGCGGCGGCGGGTACTGTCTCCTCCTGGGTGTCACGCACCCAGGGCAAGCGCGGCCCCCTCCGACGGGGATCCAGAGCTGCTGCTTTTACGACCGGGTGACTAAAAGCCCTGACAGCACTCCTTGAGCTGGGGGAAAGCACGCCACCGAGTGACACCGCGGGACCCTCCTTCGCGCCCTCAAAGCCCTTTCTCCTATTTCTGCGTCACTCCAGCCAAGGCAGCGAACAGAAGCACGGCCAATAGTCACAAATGCGTTGGCCACCTGCCACAAGGAGGCTGTGGCCTCGGCTTGGTCCCCTCTCGGCTCGGCCGAATCAACTCGTTCTTTTTCCCCCACCGGAAAAATACTGTTGAAAGCCAAGAGTATTGGCACCCACAGCCCCTGAGAGCCGCCTCTAGGCCCCAGGGGCCCCCCAGCCTCCCTTAACCCTTTCCCTCCCCAGGAGGAGCTGGGGAGGCTCTTGGGGGGAGGGCGGGGGGGGTGCGGAACACAGCGAGCCCCCGCATTCCTTCCTGGGAGACGCCAAAGAGTCCTTAGCAGCCAACAGCCAGAAGGGACCATGGCGCAGCCACCACGGCAGCTCCCGCCGCGTGGGCCCTGGGGCCCCCCGGCGTCCCAGCGTTTTCAGACTTTTGTGCTCCCCGAAACCTTCTACCCTGGAGGTAGGGACCGGTCCCAAGCCCCGCAGCCCAGGGACGCTCGTGGGGGCAAGAGCAGAGCTCACCGCCGGCCACGGCTCCTCTCTCTCTCTCTTAGGCCCAGCCAACCTGTACCATCTGCCCGGGCAGGAGCAGCCCTTCCCTGCAGCCTGGGCACCCCTGCCATGGGGGCCACTCCAGGCCCCCCAGGCACCACCAGCAGCTATGGCACCCCAGTCTGTTCTGGCACCTTTGGCATCCCTGTCACACCCGTCCCCCCGGCGGTTTTCGCACGGGCGTTCAGCAAGCCCACGGGAGCACCCTTGCCCTCGCCTGGGTGACGCGTGCCCACTCAAGCCAATCTGCGGAGAACTTCCCAAATATCTGGGGCCACCTCTCCCATTTCACCTCCTAGAAGGGAGTCCCCTCCCCAACGTGCAACCGCGTCCCACCGGCACAGCAGCTCCCCACGCGCCTGGCGCAGAGCTGGGGCATGTCGGCCGTGGGGGATGGCTTGGTGGGTGCCCCCAGAGAGTCCCCCCGGCCCAGCACGGCTCCCTCTCACCCACACAGGTCTGCAGATGGCTCCGTGGGGCTGCCCCTTCGACCCCCGGCTCTACCACATCCAGTGGACAGCCACCAACCTGCCTCCACCGGCCAGCGCCACGCTCGGCCAAGGCGCTGCTTCTCTGCCAGGGGCTGCCCTCTGGGGGCCCTGGGGCTGCGGGGCCCCCCTGGCCTGGGCAGCCCCGGGGACCCCCCAGGGCCAGCCACAGTACCTCGCCCCCTACCAACGTCAGGCAAGACTGGTGGCCCCAGCCTGCCCAGTGCTGCCGACATGCAGCCCCAGCTACCAGCACATCGAGGGGCAGTCGGCAGAGATCAACACCTCCGGCATGGCCACCCCTGCAGGGGCACCCCCGGGCAGTGACATCCCCCCAGGCAGCGATGTCCCCCCCAGCCCATCCGCTGCCCACCAGAGTCAAGCCCTGGGGGACACTGCAGGTGATCTTGCCGCGTCCGAGGACATGCTTCTTGAAGAGGCCCTCACATTATTTGAGTGCTCCACGGATGCGGTGGGGGCCAGACAGGGCTGTCCTAGCAGCAGCCCCGTGCCTGGCCACCCTGGGGGCACCAGCGGAGAGGGGACAGGGGTGGCTCCAGCCTGCCCAGTGATGCCGATATCCATCCCCGGCTACCAGTACATCGACGGGCAGCTGGTAGAGATCGACACCTCCGGCACGGCCACCCCTGCGGGGGCACCCCTGGGCAGCGACATCTCACTGGGCAGCGACGTCCCCTCGGGCAGCGACGTCCCCCCCAGCCCCTGCGCTGCCCCTCACACACAAGCCCTGGGGGACATCGCAGAGCTCCTTGCAGTGCCTGACCAGGAGCTTCTTGAAGAGGCCCTCAGGCTCCTTGGGTGCTCCCTGGACACGGTGGGGGCCAGCCAGGATGGTCCCAGCAGCAGCCCCGTGCCTGGGGACACCGAGGGCACCGGCGCAGCCACCCCCGACTGGGACTTCAGCCCCTTGTCGCTGCCGGACGAGCTGCTCACCCTCGACTCCTGCATCCCCGAGCTCAGCGACACCACGCTGAGCCTCGACATATTTAACATCGTCGGGATGGAGCCCCAGGAGCCGCGGAAGGATGCGGGGATGGACCTGCCACCATCCCCGTCTGCCACGGCAGAGCAGCCGAGGAAGAGGCAGGCGCAGAGCTCCTTGCCAATGGCCACCCAGCAAGCGCAGGGCTCTGGCAGACGACATGGGGGTGTGAGGGGGGATCAGACGGGGGTGAGATGGAGATGGGGGGAGTGGGGCGTGGGAGGGGGGGATCAGACAGGGGTGAGATGGAGATGGGGGGAGTGGGGGGGTGCGAGGGGGGGATCTGACAGGGGTGAGATGGAGATGGGGGGAGTGGGGGGTGGGAGGGGAGGGGGGTGGATTGGTTGGGGGGGGTTGAGGGGGTGGGTGGGAGGCGGGTGGGGGGTAGGGTGGGTTTAGAGCAGCTTTGGTGGGACCTTTTCTTTTGTCTTTCCCATTAAAAGCTCTTTCTCCAGAACCGCTCCGTGCCTGTGTGGGACGGGGAGGGAGCGCGGGGGGCACCGGGAAACAGCCCCCAAGAGGTGCAAAAGACCCGCCGAGCCCCAGATCCGAGCCAGCAAGCCCCGAGGGGAACCCAGCCACCCCCAGGCCTGAGTCACCACCAGCGCGGCAGGCGATGGTGGGGGGGGGGACGGGAACGGGAACAACTCCCCTGTCCCCTTCCCCAGGGGAAGCAGCCCTTTGGTGGGGAAGCCAGGACAGACAGGTCCCTGCAGGACTCACGGACACGGCCCCACGCAGAAAGCAGCACAGAGCCCCTGCGACAATGACAGACCTTGGGGGCCGGGGGGACACACGGGCACACACGACAGCAAGACCTGCAAGGCATTCGTCTTGAACCCGACCGGCGGGGACAGGGCTCGCTGCAAAGCCCTTCAAAGCCTCAAGACGATCACGCCCTTCCTCGGGTCCCACCGCGCTCAGCCCCGCAGCCCAGCTCTGCCTCACCGACACAGCAAAATAACCCCCAATCACCCCAAGAATGGCGAGGGAGGGAGCTGCGGGCCAGCCAGGGGCCCTCCTCCCCTTCTCTGGCTGCACCTTGGGCAGCCGCAAGACCGGGAAGGGGGGAAAAAATGAATCTCTCAAATCTCAGCACCAGCCAGCAAGTGCCTGGAAAGCTCACCTCTCCTTATTGCCCATTTCCCATCCCAGCTCCACAACCCAGGAGCAAGGCAACCCACGGCACCTTCGAGAAGCAGCCTCACCTGCAGGGTGAGGTCCCCCAGCACCGGGGGGTTGGGGGGGCTGAGCCCCTTCCTTCGGGCAGTCCCAGGGGTGCCGCTGGGGCAGCGGGAGCCGCTCCGGACCCCGGGCAGGCGCAGTCCCGTCGGCGTCAGCACGGCGCAGCTCCCGGTGCCGCTGCTGCTCAGCGTCTCGCCCCGCACGCCGACTCGCCCCAAGCACTGGCCTTGCCCCAAAACTGGCCCCTGGAGCCGCTGCAACACCACCGCCCGCAGCTCTCGGGGACCACCGAGAGCCCTTCTTCTGCTCGAGAGGAGGAGGAAAAAGGAGAGAACAGAAAAGGAAAAGCCCCAAACCCAAACATCAAGGAGCCTCAGCGCCGGAGGAAGAGCTCTCCTCTCCCAAAGCAGCCTGGGGAAACCGTGGCCAGAAGAGCTGAAGCCAGCCCTGGGCTGGCTTTGAGGCAACCAACTGTTCACCGCTTCCCCAGCTGTTCACCCTCCCTGGTTGGAGGACTGCCGCAGCCCACGGAAGGCAGAGAGCAGGGCCCAGCTCTGCACCACCAGCGAGTGCTTTGCTTTGCAGGGACACAGACAGCCTGAGCAGAGCCTGGACCTCCCCGTCCACCTCACCGCAGACAGCCAGAGCACACCCAGACACCGCTCACCACCCAGACTGGACAGACCAGGGAGTCGTCTTTAAGGCGAAATTCCCTCGCGCTAAATTCGGGTGAAACGACACCAAACGACCGGTTAAAGATTGGAGTTAGGACAGAAGCGAACGGAACTGGGGAGGCGTGGAAGCAGGGGGCAGGGTTTCTCACCACAGGAACTGGCATAAGACTACTTCTCTAAACGCTGTAACCACAGACATCAATTCAGGGAAGCAGTGATAGCATATTCCCATACATTCTGTACGGCACGTCTAAATATTTTGATGGTTTTAGTGTTTTGGACCAGCCGTGGAAACTGGTTGGCTGCTAGGTGACTGTAAAAGTGAGCTTTGGTAAAGAATTGTTAGATTTCTTATCCTAAGGCTATGATTGAAGACAAAAGTATAGCCAAGCCATTAACTAGTAGAGGTAGTTACTCAGAAGTTTTGCAGTTCTTTGCTCCTAGCACTAGATGTTCCTGTACGCTCGATGAGAACAGCGTTGAAAGTGGCCACATGTGATTGAAGCTGCGTTAAGCTTCAAGAGCAAAGGACAAGAATCAAGACTTCAAGGACAGCCAGCAAGAACTTCAAATGGGTCGGTGGTCGCAAAAGCAGCCCTTCGACTCAAATGGATCCTTCCTTGTGCGTGAGCAGGTGTAGGCAGTACTAAGATAATCAGTTACAATCATTTTTACGTACGTGTATACTAATCTGATTCATATGCAATTCGTTATTCTAACTAACCTGTTAGTGCTGAAGCTGTGGCATGCACGCGAGGTGGAACTATCCCCCGTGCATCCAGCGCTGCAATAAAGAATGCCTGCTTTCTAAAACTCCAAAACGAGTCTCAGAGAGTTTCTTCGACCGGCTTTTCGGTATCCTAAGGAGATCCCTCCCGCTGAGTCACGAGGTTCCGAGCAGACCCCCTGGCTTTCTAGACTCCTCCTCAGAGAAGGGCCCAGGGGCGGCTGGATCCACTCTTAGTCTCAGACTTGGTCAACCGTTTATATCTTGAAACGGATGAGGTCTAGGGATTGTGGAAAAGGCAAGAGAGAAGAAGACAGAGAGAGAGAAAGGAAAAGAGAAAGATTTCACCAGTCCTGCTCCAGCGTTGGTTCAGTCAGCCAAGGTGTCCAGTCAGCCTAGGGGTCCAGTCCCGGTGTTCTCGCACGCCCGGGGCTTCAGTTTGTGTCCTTTTATCATCCTTGCCCCTCCTTCGGGCGGGCACCCAAACTCCTCAGGTTAATGAGCACCTTGTGAGCCTTTGGGCTTGGGGGTCATTTGGGGAGTAACTTCTCCTTGCCTGCAGACATGGCCATTGTTTATCTTTGTATCAGAACAGCTGATCAGAACAGGGAGCTGGGCAGCCTCCAGCACGCCCTCCCCCTCCTGTTGCTGAGGTCTGAGCTGATGGGCTTTTCCCCTTGGTTCCTTGCTGTGCAGGCTTTGTCTTCAAGCAGAACTTGCCCCACCACAACGTTTGAGACGGTACCTCTTGCAGTCTCTCACAACACCCAGGCATCCTCCACGTGAAGGCCACTTCCCACCCCGGCTGGCCAACGCAGCGCACTGCCTACCTTCTTGAAGGACGGCAGCAGTTTGATGCTGACGAAGCCCATCTTGTTCTTCGGGATGTGTTTCAGGAGGAAAGCATCCTTGGCCAGGTTCTCGTCAGAGAGGGGGAATTCCACCTGGGACACAATCCTCCTGGCCAGCTGCGGGTCGGGGACGCACTTCTCGCAGTCCAGGACATCAGCCCCCAAAACATGGCTCGCAGCGCAGAAGCTCCTGGCAAAGCAGCAGGGACACAGGTGTGAGCTGGTGGCCTTTGGGATGAGCAGCACTGCCCAGTCCCAGCCACAGCGGGCCGTGCAGATGGCGGAGTGTTGAGGAGCGGGGTTGCTCAGCTGCGCTCTGAAATGAAATCCAGTTTTATGTTTTCACGAGCGCGGCTGCCTTCACGCCCCCGGCATCGGTCCCTGCCACGACTTACAAATTGGCAGCCAGAGGTGCCTCGCCAACAGAGAGCAATCTCTTTCATTAACAGGATACAGGCCGGGAGAGATCTTGGGCCTCCGGTTCACGGCGGTTGTCCCCACTCCCCCAGGCCACACACCGTTCCCACAGCGGGAGCGAGAGGCCTGCGTTCCTACCGAGGGTGTCCTTGGGAGCGCCAAATCCTCCAAGTACCAGGATGGGATGTACTAACCCCATCCCTGTGGAGCACAAACAGCCCCAGCCTCTCCTCATGGGACGTTGTGCAGAACCCAGGCCTTTTCTGGGAGCACGCGGCGGCGGGTACTGTCTCCTCCTGGGTGTCACGCACCCAGGGCAAGCGCGGCCCCCTCCGACGGGGATCCAGAGCTGCCGCTTTTACGACCGGGTGACTAAAAGCCCTGACAGCACTCCTTGAGCTGGGGGAAAGCACGCCACCGAGTGACACCGCGGGACCCTCCTTCGCGCCCTCAAAGCCCTTTCTCCTATTTCTGCGTCACTCCAGCCAAGGCAGCGAACAGAAGCACGGCCAATAGTCACAAATGCGTTGGCCACCTGCCACAAGGAGGCTGTGGCCTCGGCTTGGTCCCCTCTCGGCTCGGCCGAATCAACTTGTTCTTTTTCCCCCACCGGAAAAATACTGTTGAAAGCCAAGAGTATTGGCACCCACAGCCCCTGAGAGCCGCCTCTAGGCCCCAGGGGCCCCCCAGCCTCCCTTAACCCTTTCCCTCCCCAGGAGGAGCTGGGGAGGCTCTGGGGGGGAGGGCGGGGGCGGTGCGGAACACAGCGAGCCCCCGCATTCCTTCCTGGGAGACGCCAAAGAGTCCTTAGCAGCCAACAGCCAGAAGGGACCATGGCGCAGCCACCACGGCAGCTCCCGCCGCGTGGGCCCTGGGGCCCCCCGGCGTCCCAGCATTTTCAGACTTTTGTGCTCCCCGAAACCTTCTACCCTGGAGGTAGGGACCCGTCCCAAGCCCCGCAGCCCAGGGACGCTCGTGGGGGCAAGAGCAGAGCTCACCGCCGGCCACGGCTCCTCTCTCTCTCTCTTAGGCCCAGCCAACCTGTACCATCTGCCCGGGCAGGAGCAGCCCTTCCCTGCAGCCTGGGCACCCCTGCCATGGGGGCCACTCCAGGCCCCCCAGGCACCACCAGCAGCTATGGCACCCCAGTCTGTTCTGGCACCTTTGGCATCCCTGTCACACCCGTCCCCCCGGCGGTTTTCGCACGGGCGTTCAGCAAGCCCACGGGAGCACCCTTGCCCTCGCCTGGGTGACGCGTGCCCACTCAAGCCAATCTGCGGAGAACTTCCCAAATATCTGGGGCCACCTCTCCCATTTCACCTCCTAGAAGGGAGTCCCCTCCCCAACGTGCAACCGCGTCCCACCGGCACAGCAGCTCCCCACGCGCCTGGCGCAGAGCTGGGGCATGTCGGCCGTGGGGGATGGCTTGGTGGGTGCCCCCAGAGAGTCCCCCCGGCCCAGCACGGCTCCCTCTCACCCACACAGGTCTGCAGATGGCTCCGTGGGGCTGCCCCTTCGACCCCCGGCTCTACCACATCCAGTGGACAGCCACCAACCTGCCTCCACCGGCCAGCGCCACGCTCGGCCAAGGCGCTGCTTCTCTGCCAGGGGCTGCCCTGTGGGGGCCCTGGGGCTGCGGGGCCCCCCTGGCCTGGGCAGCCCCGGGGACCCCCCAGGGCCAGCCACAGTACCTCGCCCCCTACCAACGTCAGGCAAGACTGGTGGCCCCAGCCTGCCCAGTGCTGCCGACATGCAGCCCCAGCTACCAGCACATCGAGGGGCAGTCGGCAGAGATCAACACCTCCGGCATGGCCACCCCTGCAGGGGCACCCCCGGGCAGTGACATCCCCCCAGGCAGCGATGTCCCCCCCAGCCCATCCGCTGCCCACCAGAGTCAAGCCCTGGGGGACACTGCAGGTGATCTTGCCGCGTCCGAGGACATGCTTCTTGAAGAGGCCCTCACATTATTTGAGTGCTCCACGGATGCGGTGGGGGCCAGCCAGGGCTGTCCTAGCAGCAGCCCCGTGCCTGGCCACCCTGGGGGCACCAGCGGAGAGGGGACAGGGGTGGCTCCAGCCTGCCCAGTGATGCCGATATCCATCCCCGGCTACCAGTACATCGACGGGCAGCTGGTAGAGATCGACACCTCCGGCACGGCCACCCCTGCGGGGGCACCCCTGGGCAGCGACATCTCACTGGGCAGCGACGTCCCCTCGGGCAGCGACGTCCCCCCCAGCCCCTGCGCTGCCCCTCACACACAAGCCCTGGGGGACATCGCAGAGCTCCTTGCAGTGCCTGACCAGGAGCTTCTTGAAGAGGCCCTCAGGCTCCTTGGGTGCTCCCTGGACACGGTGGGGGCCAGCCAGGATGGTCCCAGCAGCAGCCCCGTGCCTGGGGACACCGAGGGCACCGGCGCAGCCACCCCCGACTGGGACTTCAGCCCCTTGTCGCTGCCGGACGAGCTGCTCACCCTCGACTCCTGCATCCCCGAGCTCAGCGACACCACGCTGAGCCTCGACATATTTAACATCGTCGGGATGGAGCCCCAGGAGCCGCGGAAGGATGCGGGGATGGACCTGCCACCATCCCCGTCTGCCACGGCAGAGCAGCCGAGGAAGAGGCAGGCGCAGAGCTCCTTGCCAATGGCCACCCAGCAAGCGCAGGGCTCTGGCAGACGACATGGGGGTGTGAGGGGGGATCAGACGGGGGTGAGATGGAGATGGGGGGAGTGGGGCGTGGGAGGGGGGGATCAGACAGGGGTGAGATGGAGATGGGGGGAGTGGGGGGGTGCGAGGGGGGGATCTGACAGGGGTGAGATGGAGATGGGGGGAGTGGGGGGTGGGAGGGGAGGGGGGTGGATTGGTTGGGGGGGGTTGAGGGGGTGGGTGGGAGGCGGGTGGGGGGTAGGGTGGGTTTAGAGCAGCTTTGGTGGGACCTTTTCTTTTGTCTTTCCCATTAAAAGCTCTTTCTCCAGAACCGCTCCGTGCCTGTGTGGGACGGGGAGGGAGCGCGGGGGGCACCGGGAAACAGCCCCCAAGAGGTGCAAAAGACCCGCCGAGCCCCAGATCCGAGCCAGCAAGCCCCGAGGGGAACCCAGCCACCCCCAGGCCTGAGTCACCACCAGCGCGGCAGGCGATGGTGGGGGGGGGGACGGGAACGGGAACAACTCCCCTGTCCCCTTCCCCAGGGGAAGCAGCCCTTTGGCGGGGAAGCCAGGACAGACAGGTCCCTGCAGGACTCACGGACACGGCCCCACGCAGAAAGCAGCACAGAGCCCCTGCGACAATGACAGACCTTGGGGGCCGGGGGGACACACGGGCACACACGACAGCAAGACCTGCAAGGCATTCGTCTTGAACCCGACCGGCGGGGACAGGGCTCGCTGCAAAGCCCTTCAAAGCCTCAAGACGATCACGCCCTTCCTCGGGTCCCACCGCGCTCAGCCCCGCAGCCCAGCTCTGCCTCACCGACACAGCAAAATAACCCCCAATCACCCCAAGAATGGCGAGGGAGGGAGCTGCGGGCCAGCCAGGGGCCCTCCTCCCCTTCTCTGGCTGCACCTTGGGCAGCCGCAAGACCGGGAAGGGGGGAAAAAATGAATCTCTCAAATCTCAGCACCAGCCAGCAAGTGCCTGGAAAGCTCACCTCTCCTTATTGCCCATTTCCCATCCCAGCTCCACAACCCAGGAGCAAGGCAACCCACGGCACCTTCGAGAAGCAGCCTCACCTGCAGGGTGAGGTCCCCCAGCACCGGGGGGTTGGGGGGGCTGAGCCCCTTCCTTCGGGCAGTCCCAGGGGTGCCGCTGGGGCAGCGGGAGCCGCTCCGGACCCCGGGCAGGCGCAGTCCCGTCGGCGTCAGCACGGCGCAGCTCCCGGTGCCGCTGCTGCTCAGCGTCTCGCCCCGCACGCCGACTCGCCCCAAGCACTGGCCTTGCCCCAAAACTGGCCCCTGGAGCCGCTGCAACACCACCGCCCGCAGCTCTCGGGGACCACCGAGAGCCCTTCTTCTGCTCGAGAGGAGGAGGAAAAAGGAGAGAACAGAAAAGGAAAAGCCCCAAACCCAAACATCAAGGAGCCTCAGCGCCGGAGGACGAGCTCTCCTCTCCCAAAGCAGCCTGGGGAAACCGTGGCCAGAAGAGCTGAAGCCAGCCCTGGGCTGGCTTTGAGGCAACCAACTGTTCACCGCTTCCCCAGCTGTTCACCCTCCCTGGTTGGAGGACTGCCGCAGCCCACGGAAGGCAGAGAGCAGGGCCCAGCTCTGCACCACCAGCGAGTGCTTTGCTTTGCAGGGACACAGACAGCCTGAGCAGAGCCTGGACCTCCCCGTCCACCTCACCGCAGACAGCCAGAGCACACCCAGACACCGCTCACCACCCAGACTGGACAGACCAGGGAGTCGTCTTTAAGGCGAAATTCCCTCGCGCTAAATTCGGGTGAAACGACACCAAACGACCGGTTAAAGATTGGAGTTAGGACAGAAGCGAACGGAACTGGGGAGGCGTGGAAGCAGGGGGCAGGGTTTCTCACCACAGGAATTGGCATAAGACTACTTCTCTAAACGCTGTAACCACAGACATCAATTCAGGGAAGCAGTGATAGCATATTCCCATACATTCTGTACGGCACGTCTAAATATTTTGATGGTTTTAGTGTTTTGGACCAGCCGTGGAAACTGGTTGGCTGCTAGGTGACTGTAAAAGTGAGCTTTGGTAAAGAATTGTTAGATTTCTTATCCTAAGGCTATGATTGAAGACAAAAGTATAGCCAAGCCATTAACTAGTAGAGGTAGTTACTCAGAAGTTTTGCAGTTCTTTGCTCCTAGGACTAGATGTTCCTGTACGCTCGATGAGAACAGCGTTGAAAGTGGCCACATGTGATTGAAGCTGCGTTAAGCTTCAAGAGCAAAGGACAAGAATCAAGACTTCAAGGACAGCCAGCAAGAACTTCAAATGGGTCGGTGGTCGCAAAAGCAGCCCTTCGACTCAAATGGATCCTTCCTTGTGCGTGAGCAGGTGTAGGCAGTACTAAGATAATCAGTTACAATCATTTTTACGTACGTGTATACTAATCTGATTCATATGCAATTCGTTATTCTAACTAACCTGTTAGTGCTGAAGCTGTGGCATGCACGCGAGGTGGAACTATCCCCCGTGCATCCAGCGCTGCAATAAAGAATGCCTGCTTTCTAAAACTCCAAAATGAGTCTCAGAGAGTTTCTTCGACCGGCTTTTCGGTATCCTAAGGAGATCCCTCCCGCTGAGTCACGAGGTTCCGAGCAGACCCCCTGGCTTTCTAGACTCCTCCTCAGAGAAGGGCCCAGGGGCGGCTGGATCCACTCTTAGTCTCAGACTTGGTCAACCGTTTATATCTTGAAACGGATGAGGTCTAGGGATTGTGGAAAAGGCAAGAGAGAAGAAGACAGAGAGAGAGAAAGGAAAAGAGAAAGATTTCACCAGTCCTGCTCCAGCGTTGGTTCAGTCAGCCAAGGTGTCCAGTCAGCCTAGGGGTCCAGTCCCGGTGTTCTCGCACGCCCGGGGCTTCAGTTTGTGTCCTTTTATCATCCTTGCCCCTCCTTCGGGCGGGCACCCAAACTCCTCAGGTTAATGAGCACCTTGTGAGCCTTTGGGCTTGGGGGTCATTTGGGGAGTAACTTCTCCTTGCCTGCAGACATGGCCATTGTTTATCTTTGTATCAGAACAGCTGATCAGAACAGGGAGCTGGGCAGCCTCCAGCACGCCCTCCCCCTCCTGTTGCTGAGGTCTGAGCTGATGGGCTTTTCCCCTTGGTTCCTTGCTGTGCAGGCTTTGTCTTCAAGCAGAACTTGCCCCACCACAACGTTTGAGACGGTACCTCTTGCAGTCTCTCACAACACCCAGGCATCCTCCACGTGAAGGCCACTTCCCACCCCGGCTGGCCAACGCAGCGCACTGCCTACCTTCTTGAAGGACGGCAGCAGTTTGATGCTGACGAAGCCCATCTTGTTCTTCGGGATGTGTTTCAGGAGGAAAGCATCCTTGGCCAGGTTCTCGTCAGAGAGGGGGAATTCCACCTGGGACACAATCCTCCTGGCCAGCTGCGGGTCGGGGACGCACTTCTCGCAGTCCAGGACATCAGCCCCCAAAACATGGCTCGCAGCGCAGAAGCTCCTGGCAAAGCAGCAGGGACACAGGTGTGAGCTGGTGGCCTTTGGGATGAGCAGCACTGCCCAGTCCCAGCCACAGCGGGCCGTGCAGATGGCGGAGTGTTGAGGAGCGGGGTTGCTCAGCTGCGCTCTGAAATGAAATCCAGTTTTATGTTTTCACGAGCGCGGTTGCCTTCACGCCCCCGGCATCGGTCCCTGCCACGACTTACAAATTGGCAGCCAGAGGTGCCTCGCCAACAGAGAGCAATCTCTTTCATTAACAGGATACAGGCCGGGAGAGATCTTGGGCCTCCGGTTCACGGCGGTTGTCCCCACTCCCCCAGGCCACACACCGTTCCCACAGCGGGAGCGAGAGGCCTGCGTTCCTACCGAGGGTGTCCTTGGGAGCGCCAAATCCTCCAAGTACCAGGACGGGATGTACTAACCCCATCCCTGTGGAGCACAAACAGCCCCAGCCTCTCCTCACGGGACGTTGTGCAGAACCCAGGCCTTTTCTGGGAGCACGCGGCGGCGGGTACTGTCTCCTCCTGGGTGTCACGCACCCAGGGCAAGCGCGGCCCCCTCCGACGGGGATCCAGAGCTGCTGCTTTTACGACCGGGTGACTAAAAGCCCTGACAGCACTCCTTGAGCTGGGGGAAAGCACGCCACCGAGTGACACCGCGGGACCCTCCTTCGCGCCCTCAAAGCCCTTGCTCCTATTTCTGCGTCACTCCAGCCAAGGCAGCGAACAGAAGCACGGCCAATAGTCACAAATGCGTTGGCCACCTGCCACAAGGAGGCTGTGGCCTCGGCTTGGTCCCCTCTCGGCTCGGCCGAATCAACTTGTTCTTTTTCCCCCACCGGAAAAATACTGTTGAAAGCCAAGAGTATTGGCACCCACAGCCCCTGAGAGCCGCCTCTAGGCCCCAGGGGCCCCCCAGCCTCCCTTAACCCTTTCCCTCCCCAGGAGGAGCTGGGGAGGCTCTGGGGGGGAGGGCGGGGGCGGTGCGGAACACAGCGAGCCCCCGCATTCCTTCCTGGGAGACGCCAAAGAGTCCTTAGCAGCCAACAGCCAGAAGGGACCATGGCGCAGCCACCACGGCAGCTCCCGCCGCGTGGGCCCTGGGGCCCCCCGGCGTCCCAGCGTTTTCAGACTTTTGTGCTCCCCGAAACCTTCTACCCTGGAGGTAGGGACCGGTCCCAAGCCCCGCAGCCCAGGGACGCTCGTGGGGGCAAGAGCAGAGCTCACCGCCGGCCACGGCTCCTCTCTCTCTCTCTTAGGCCCAGCCAACCTGTACCATCTGCCCGGGCAGGAGCAGCCCTTCCCTGCAGCCTGGGCACCCCTGCCATGGGGGTCACTCCAGGCCCCCCAGGCACCACCAGCAGCTATGGCACCCCAGTCTGTTCTGGCACCTTTGGCATCCCTGTCACACCCGTCCCCCCGGCGGTTTTCGCACGGGCGTTCAGCAAGCCCACGGGAGCACCCTTGCCCTCGCCTGGGTGACGCGTGCCCACTCAAGCCAATCTGCGGAGAACTTCCCAAATATCTGGGGCCACCTCTCCCATTTCACCTCCTAGAAGGGAGTCCCCTCCCCGACGTGCAACCGCGTCCCACCGGCACAGCAGCTCCCCACGCGCCTGGCGCAGAGCTGGGGCATGTCGGCCGTGGGGGATGGCTTGGTGGGTGCCCCCAGAGAGTCCCCCCGGCCCAGCACGGCTCCCTCTCACCCACACAGGTCTGCAGATGGCTCCGTGGGGCTGCCCCTTCGACCCCCGGCTCTACCACATCCAGTGGACAGCCACCAACCTGCCTCCACCGGCCAGCGCCACGCTCGGCCAAGGCGCTGCTTCTCTGCCAGGGGCTGCCCTCTGGGGGCCCTGGGGCTGCGGGGCCCCCCTGGCCTGGGCAGCCCCGGGGACCCCCCAGGGCCAGCCACAGTACCTCGCCCCCTACCAACGTCAGGCAAGACTGGTGGCCCCAGCCTGCCCAGTGCTGCCGACATGCAGCCCCAGCTACCAGCACATCGAGGGGCAGTCGGCAGAGATCAACACCTCCAGCATGGCCACCCCTGCAGGGGCACCCCCGGGCAGTGACATCCCCCCAGGCAGCGATGTCCCCCCCAGCCCATCCGCTGCCCACCAGAGTCAAGCCCTGGGGGACACTGCAGGTGATCTTGCCGCGGCCGAGGACATGCTTCTTGAAGAGGCCCTCACATTATTTGAGTGCTCCACGGATGCGGTGGGGGTCAGACAGGGCTGTCCTAGCAGCAGCCCCGTGCCTGGCCACCCTGGGGGCACCAGCGGAGAGGGGACAGGGGTGGCTCCAGCCTGCCCAGTGATGCCGATATCCATCCCCGGCTACCAGTACATCGACGGGCAGCTGGTAGAGATCGACACCTCCGGCACGGCCACCCCTGCGGGGGCACCCCTGGGCAGCGACATCTCACTGGGCAGCGACGTCCCCTCGGGCAGCGACGTCCCCCCCAGCCCCTGCGCTGCCCCTCACACACAAGCCCTGGGGGACATCGCAGAGCTCCTTGCAGTGCCTGACCAGGAGCTTCTTGAAGAGGCCCTCAGGCTCCTTGGGTGCTCCCTGGACACGGTGGGGGCCAGCCAGGATGGTCCCAGCAGCAGCCCCGTGCCTGGGGACACCGAGGGCACCGGCGCAGCCACCCCCGACTGGGACTTCAGCCCCTTGTCGCTGCCGGACGAGCTGCTCACCCTCGACTCCTGCATCCCCGAGCTCAGCGACACCACGCTGAGCCTCGACATATTTAACATCGTCGGGATGGAGCCCCAGGAGCCGCGGAAGGATGCGGGGATGGACCTGCCACCATCCCCGTCTGCCACGGCAGAGCAGCCGAGGAAGAGGCAGGCGCAGAGCTCCTTGCCAATGCCACCCAGCAAGCGCAGGGCTCTGGCAGACGACATGGGGGTGTGAGGGGGGATCAGACGGGGGTGAGATGGAGACGGGGGGAGTGGGGCGTGGGAGGGGGGGATCAGACAGGGGTGAGATGGAGATGGGGGGAGTGGGGGGTGGGAGGGGAGGGGGTGGACTGGTTGGGGGGGGTGAGGGGGTGGGTAGGAGGCGGGTGGGGGGTAGGGTGGGTTTAGAGCAGCTTTGGTGGGACCTTTTCTTTTGTCTTTCCCATTAAAAGCTCTTTCTCCAGAACCGCTCCGTGCCTGTGTGGGACGGGGAGGGAGCGCGGGGGGCACCGGGAAACAGCCCCCAAGAGGTGCAAAAGACCCGCCGAGCCCCAGATCCGAGCCAGCAAGCCCCGAGGGAAACCCAGCCACCCCCAGGCCTGAGTCACCACCAGCGCGGCAGGCGATGGTGGGGGGGGGACGGGAACGGGAACAACTCCCCTGTCCCCTTCCCCAGGGGAAGAAGCCCTTTGGTGGGGAAGCCAGGACAGACAGGTCCCTGCAGGACTCACGGACACGGCCCCACACAGAAAGCAGCACAGAGCCCCTGCGACAATGACAGACCTTGGGGGCCGGGGGGGGAAACGGGCACACACGACAGCAAGGCCTGCAAGGCATTCGTCTTGAACACCACCAGCGTCCCCTCCAGCGGGAACAGGGCTCGCTGCAAAGCCCTTCAAAGCCTCAAGACCATCACGGCCTTCCTCGGGTCCCAGCGCACTCAGCCCCCGAGAGCCCAGCTCTGCCTCACTGACACAGCAAAATAACCCCAAATCACCCCAAGAATGGCAAGGGAGGGAGCTGCAGGCCAGGCATGGACCCTCCTCCGCTTGTCTGGCTGCACCTTGGGCAGCTGCAAGACCGGGAAATTTCGGGGGGGCGGGAGGGGGGCGCGGAAATCAGAAGGAAAAAAACCCAACCAATCCCCAAAAAAATCCCAAATCACTGCACAGGCCAGAAAGTGCCTGGAAACTTTAGCCCTCTTTATTGCCCAGTTCCCATGCGAGCTCCACGACCTGGGAGCAACGCAGCCAACGGCACCTTCGAGAAGCAGCCTCACCTTTCCGTGTCTGGCTTTCAGAAGGTGCAGGGTGAGGTCCCTGTCGGGGCGGTCTCCCAGCAAGCCCCAAACCCAAACGTAAAGGAGCCTCAGCGCTGGAGGACGAGCTCTCCTCTCTCAAAGCAGCCTGGGGGAACCACGGGCAGAAGAGGCGAACCCAGCCCTGGGCTTGGGGTTTGAGGACTGCTCACCGCTTCCCCAGCCACCCTCCCTGGGTGGAGAACTGCTGCAGCACGTTGAAGGCAGAGAGCAGGACCCAGCTCTGCACCACCAGCGCTTTGCTGGGACACAGGCGGCCTGAGCAGAGCCTGGACCTCCCCGTACACCTCACCGCAGACAGCCAGAGCACACCCAGACACCCAGGCATCCTCCACGTGGAGGCCACTTCCCACCTCGGCTGGCCAACGCAACGCGCTGCCTACCTTCTTCAAGGACGGCAGCAGTTTGATGCTGACGAAGCCCATCTTGTTCTTCTGGACATGTTTCAGGACGAAAGCATCCTTGGCCAGGTTCTCGTCAGAGAGGTGGAATTCCACCTGGGACACAACCCTCCTGGCCAGCTGCCGGTCAGGGACGGAGTAGCTGCAGTCCAAGAGATCAGCCCCCAGAACATAGCTTGCATCGCAGAAGCTCCCGGCAAAGCAGCAGGGACACGGGTGTGACTTGGTGGCCTTTGGGATGAGCAGCACTGCCCGGTCCCAGCCACAGCGGTCGGTGCAGATGGCAGAGTCTTGAGGAGCGGGGTGGCTCAGCTGCGCTCTGAAATGAAACGGAGTTTTATGCTTTTAGAAGCGCGCTTGCCTTCACGCCCCCAGCATCGGTCCCTGCCACAAGTTACGCAGCACATGGCCTTGCACAATCTTGCAGCCAGAGGTGCCTCACGAACAGAGCGCAATCTCTTTGATTACCAGGATACAGGCCAGGAGAGATCTTTGGCCTCCGGTTCACGGCAGTTGTCCCGACTCCCCCAGGCCACACACTGTTCACACAGCGGGAGCGAGAGGCCTGTGTCCTTGGTACCCTTGGGGTGTCCTTGCTAGCGCCGAATCCTCCAAGCACGAGGAGGGGATGTACTAACCCCATCCCTGGGATCCCGTAGAGTGCAAACAGCCCCAGCGCCCCGACACTGGACGTTGGGCAGAATCCAGTCCTTTTCTGGGAGCACGCGGCGGCGGGTACCGTCACCTCCGGGGTGTCACGCACCCAGGGAAAGGGTCGCCGCCTTCTACGGGATCCAGAGCTGCTGCTTTTCCCAGCAGGAGATTTAAAGACCTGACAGCACTACTGGAGCGAGGGCTGGGGGAAAGCGTGCCACCAAGCGACACCGCGTAACCTTCCTTCGCGCCCTCGACGTCCTTTTTCCTATTTCTGCCTCGCTCCGGTCAACGCAGCGAACAGAAGCGTGGGCAACGGTCACAAACGCATTTGCCATCTGGCGCAAGGAGGCTGCGGCTGCAGCTTGGTCCCCGCTTGGCTCGGCTGAATCAACTTGTTCTTCTTCCCCCACCGGAAAAATACTGTTGAAAGCAAAGAGCATTTGCACCTGCAGACCCCGAGAGCCGCCTGTAGGCCCCGGGGGCACCCCAGCCTTCCTTAACCCTTTCCCTCCCCAGGAGGAGCTGGGGAGGCTCTTGGGGGTGGGGTGGAACACAGGAAGCCCCCGCATTCCTTCTGGAGAGACGCCAAAGAGTCCTTGGCAGCCAACAGCCAGAAGGGACCATGGCGCGGCCACCAACGCAGCTCCCACTGCCTGGGCCCTGGGGCCCCCCGGCGCCCCAGCTTTTCCAGCCATTCGTGCTCCCCAAAACCTTCTACCCTCGAGGTAGGGACCAACCCCAACCCCTGCAGCCCAGGGACGCTCTTGGGGGGCAAGAGCAGAGGTGACCGCCAGCCATCGCTCCTGTCTCATTCTCTTAGGCTCAGCCAACCCGTGCCGCCTGCCCACGCGGGAGCAGCCCTTCCCTGCAGCCCGGGCACCCCGGGCCCCCCAGGCACCACCAGCAAGTATGGCATCCCAGTCTTCTCGGGCACCTTCGCCATCCCCATCACACCCGTTCCCCCGGCACTTTTCGCATGGGGGTTCAGCAAGCCCCGGTGAGCATCCTTGCCCTCGCCCGGGCGGCGCGTGCCCAGTAAAGCCCATCTGCAGAGAATTCCCCAAATATTTGGGGCCACCTCTCCCCTTTCACCTCCTAGATGTGAGTCTCCTCCCCGATTTGCAACCCCGTCCCACCAGCACAGCGGCTCACCCCGTGGGGATCACCCTGGCCACAAGCTCCCCACGCCCCTGGCCCAGAGCTGGGGGATGTCGGCCATCGGGGCCGGCTCAGCGGGTGCCCCTGGACAGTCCCCCTGGCCCAGCACGGCTCCCCCTCACCCACACAGGTCTGCAGAGGGCTCCATGTGGCTGCCTCTTCGACCCCCGGGTCTTCCGCATCCAGTGGACAACCACCGATCTGCCTCCACCGGCCACCGCCACGCTTGGCCAAGGCGCCACTTCTCTGCCGGGTGCTGCCCTGTGGGGTCCCGCGGGCTGCAGGGCCCCCCTGGCCTGGGCAGCCACAAGGACCCCCCAGGGCCAACCACGATACCTCGCACCCTACAAAAATCAGAGGAGTGGGGTGGCCCCAGCCCCTCCGTTGCTGCTGACAGCCATCCCCAGCTACCAGCACATCGAGGGGCACCTGGCGAAGATCAACATCTCCAGCGCGGCCACCCCTGCGGGGGCACCCCCAGGCAGCGACGTCCCCCCCAGCCAAGCCCTTGGAGATGCCCTTGCCGTGGCTGAGAAAGTGGCTCTCCAAGAGGCCCTAATGCTCTTTGATTGCTCCCTGGGCGGGCTGGCAATCAGCCAGCATGCTCCCAGCAGCAGCCCCAAGCCTGGGGACACTGGTGGCACCGGCGCAGACAGCCCCGACTGCGACTTCAGCTCGCTCTCGCTGCCTGAGGAGATGCTCACCCCTGACTACTGCATCCCCGAGCTCAGCGACGCCATGCTGAGACTCAAAATAGTCAACGGCGGCGGGATGGAGCCCCAGGAGCCGTGGCAGGATGCGGGGATGGACCTGCCACCGTACCCACCTGCCACGGCAGGCAAGCTGAGGAAGAGGCAGGCGCAGAGCTCCTTGCCAATGGCACCCAGCAAGCGCAGGGCTCTTGCAGCCAACGTGAGGGTGTGGGGGGGGGGGGGGTGGGGATTAGACAGGGGTGAGAGGGATGGAGATGGGGGGGAGTGGGGGGTGGGAGTGGAGGGGGGGGTATTTGTCGAAGGGGGGGCCGGGAAGGGGGGTAGGGAGGGGTTAGACGAGCTTGGATGGGACCTTTTCTCTTGTCTTTTCAATTAAAAGCTCCTTCTCCAGAACCGCTCCGTGCCTGTGTGGGACGGGGAAGGAGAGCAGGGGGCACCAAGAAACAGCACCCAAGAGGTGCAAAAGCCCCGCTGAGCCTCAGATCCGAGCCGGGGAAAGCCCCGAGGGGAACCGAGCCACCCCCAGGGCCCAGTCACCACCAGCACGGCAGGCGATGGTGGGGCGGGACGTGGACGACTCCCCTGTCCCCTTCCCCAGGGGAAGCAGCCCTTTGGTGGGGAAGCCAGGACAGACAGGTCCCTGCAGGACTCACGGACATGGCCCCACGCAGAAAGCAGCACAGAGCCCCTGCGACAATGACAGACCTTGGGGGCCGGGGGGGACACGGACACGCATGACAGCAAGGCCTGCAAGGCCTTCGTCTTGAACACCACCAGCGTCCCCTCCAGCGGGGACAGGGCTCAGTGCACAGCCCTTCAAAGCCTCAAGACCATGACGGCCTTCCTCGGGTCCCAGCGCACTCAGCCCCGGAGAGCCCAGCTTTGCCTCACTGACACAGCAAAATAACCCCAAATCACCCCAAGAATGGCGAGGGAGGGAGCTGCAGGCCAGGCAGGGACCCTCCTCCACTTCTCTGGCTGCACCTTGGGCAGCTGTAAGACCAGCAAGGAGGGAGAAAAAATCAGAAAGAAAAAAAAAACAACAAATCACTTTACCAGCCAGAAAGTGCCTGGAAACTTTATCAAATGGTACATTTCAGCTTGGGGGCTTGAAGATTTACACCCATGTACCAGTAAAGCTCTCCATGCATGCTACAATTTGGTGGGAGCAAGATTTGTGGGTATGTCTGCATCCAAAACGCAGCAGTAAGTGGCATCCTTTAACTGCTGTTCTTCCCAAGCCCATTTACCTTTGCAGAAAAAGGGATTGTCATCCTGCACATGGCACAAAGCAAGACACATGCAGCCTATGGTGGCTGAGAGGGTTATTAGGGAATAAATGCATTGAGCTGGTAAATTCAGCCACCAGCACTTGAAATCAGACACTGAGTCCCAACTCAAGAAGCGCTCGCTCTCCTCCCTGCCATCACGCCTCACCATCGAGCTATTAAAGCCGTCCCATTGTACCAGCTGTCCCAAGGCTGGCCCACAGCATCTGCCCAGCTTCAGCAGGCACCAAGGCCAACCCTTACGCTTCCCCCTGCCTGACCCTCCGACTCAGCTCCAGCCCTTCTGGGGCAGCCCCTGCAATTTGCCATGAGCTGCTGTTAACACTCACGGGCCCAGTGACAGTACTGGATTTACTCCAGTTTATGTCAGGAACAGTGAGCTCAGCCAGGACATTCGGATTCTTCCCATCCTCCCACCAACCTTATTCATAAACAGGGGTTTGTTTGGGGTTTTTTTAAACGCCGTATTTTAGGTAGATGTAATTACTGTGAAATGCAGCAAGAGGTCAGCAGACTACATCATCACACAGACGGTCCAGGAGATGAGACGCCGTGAGCCCGACAGTCAGCCCCTTCCACTGTTCAGCCCCTGGAAACATTTTGAGAAAACCAGAGGGTCGGGCTCCTCCAATACAGCTCTCACACTCCTGGCTCTGCAGCCTTCATCTCACATTCCCCACATCCCTTCGGCCTTTCTAATCACAGGCTTTAAGGTCACGACATACATCGGTGAGCAAATATTGATTTGCCTGCACTGCCTACAGATCATAATCTAACTCCACGCACCTTAAAGAAGCTCAGCACACACTCCACGTTCTTACAGCTGCTTTGACTGCAATTCAGTCTCTAGTGCATTACCCTTATTTATAATGCCAGGGCTTCAGCGTGGTGCCTCAGGCACTCTAAAATTATTACAGGGCCCTTTTGACTTTCAATTCCCTTCTATTCAATTCCATTTTTATTTGTCAGCAGAGACTCCCATTGACCAGCGGTGGAAGCCAACCGTGCGCAGGCAGACGGCACTACTGCATGTTAAGCCAATCCTATAGAAATTACTTGCACGTGGCTCAACACGACGGGTCATCTCAGTTTGAATGAGAAACGCCGGGTCTGGAAGAGCAGGTGGCAGAGCGCTCCTGGGTGCAGCTGCCTTGGAGAGATGAGTCATCCAGGCTTGGAGCAGCACCGGGGGTGCTCAGCTGCAGCCCCTCGACAGTGCCATCTGTCCGGCTGATGCAGCCATCATTTTAAAAAACGGCGAAGGAAAGCGACTTTAAGAATCAGAGCTCCGGTGAAATCAAACTTCAATTATTTACCAAATCTCCCTTTTACAGTCACCTAGCAGCAAACCAGTTTCCACAGCTGGTACAAAATATTAAAACCATCAAAATATTTAGACATACCATACAGAATGTATGGAAATATGCTATCAATTCCCCCCTTCCTGTTTGAGGCTACTAATTCTTTTAGTAGTCTCACCTGAACGTAGCTTGTGTCACAGTTGCGCACAGCATTCTTTATCTCCTTCCGTTCATTTATGCTAACATTAACAGGCTGTATTTAAGAGAAATGCTACTAACTTAGACAAATCTTTAAGTTGACAGCTTACTTAGCTGTATTTAGGAATACATGAACTAATCTACAACCATGCTCTTTTAGAAGAAGGTACCTTTCATATTCCTGGGTAAAAAAAACATCACATATGAAGACATTCTGTGTACATTTTATTTGATGGATATATCCTTTCAGCAGTTTTTTTTTAAATATAATTACACCATTTCTTCAGCTAGAGAAAACAGTGAATTGCAGAACTACAAGAAATGGATTCCTGAGGATGACAGGGAGGTAAGTATTTTGTTAGCGAGTTATTGATGGTTTTATTTGCTTCTTTCTTATTTAATCTAGTGATGACTTTCCCCTTTGCCTGTTCTCCGCCAGGATTCACTCTAACAGCTGGTGACCAGGCAATCACACTCACTCAGTAAGTTATCAAATACCAGGGGCCTTCGTTTGCATAGCCATGTTAATCTGGTGTTCACAGCACATCCTTCGGTTCGCTTTTAATAAATAAATCCCATTTATTTAATAAAGAAAGAAAGAAAGAAAATAGCAGAGGGGAAGGAAGGTTGCTGTGCTGCTTTACAAAGCAAGCAGTAGCTCAAGCAGCCTCAGAAGGGACGGTTCTGCCCCCTCTACTGAACAGAACAGCATCCTCCTCCGTGAGCACTACTGCTGCTTTCACGAATAGGCCCTCTGAAATCAGGTGCTCAGTGTAAGGGTGAAGAAATCGAGCCCCACATCAGTTTACTGCTGGGCCAGTTCCTGGCTTTGCATTTCCCACGACAGTCAAAAGGAAAATGCATTCCTGCACTCCAGAGACAACATTTTTGATTTTCAGGCAAACTTTTTTCTCCTGTACCGCCAGACCCTGGAGCCTGATGCATGGTTAGACTTTTTCTAACCTTGACACATCACTGCTATTGCAAAAGTTCCAACAAATTCCTTTTGCTCTCTGTTCAAGGAAAGTTTCACCAATCTCCAGGAGAAAACAGCAGCCCCAGTTTAAATCCAGCCTGCGCTTTCTCTGTGCAGACAGTATGAAAGAAAAAACAAGAGGTGAAATGTAAGCTAAAGTACTGCCGGTTTCCTAACCGACTAAAGGCATGAAGACCCCATCCTTGAAACAACACCGTAAATGACCCTGTGACAACAAGCACAATCCCACAGAGGTCACCAGATGCAGAAACACATCCTTCTTTCTCCAGCACCTTTTCCCTTGGCCCCCTCCAAATGCTGCCCGTGCGGGCTCCAGCTGCCTCCTACCTCTGAAGCACCTTCTGCCACAGCAGCAATGTTCTTCTGCAGAGTTCGACACCTCTGTCACCCCAACCTTAATCACAGGATAAATAAAGGGCCTGACAAAGTCTACAATGGGTCCATCTTTCTCAGCCTTGTCCTCTTTTTTAAGCTGCGGGGCTCTTTTCTGAACAACATTTTTCTAAGTACAGCTGGGAGATGAGTGTTGGAAATCGGTGCCAGGAGCTGGGGCTGGAAGAGAAGACAGGAGTTTTGAGCTGGAAGGCGCAGGAGCCTGGGAGGGGGCAGAAGAGGGGCTCTGCAGCAGGGCGAGGGGCTCTGCAGTGAGGGGCTGCCAAACAGGGCAAGTCTGTATTAGCGACTATAGTCTCCGTTATCACTCCCCTTCCACCTTCTGGAAGGAGCGGGGCGGCAAGATTCTCCCTGTGGGAAGCAGTCTGGGACAGGACGTGGGGGACACGTGGGGTTTGCAGAAGGGCTCTGAGCGAGCAGCAGAGGCTGCCGGGGCAGTGGTGCATCAGGAGCTCGGGGCAACCAGGGCAAGGCCTTTCCCTCTGTGCTGTGCCCCGACACTTACATCTGGACACCTGTGGCCTGGGCTACACTTGGGGCTGGAGTACGCAGGCAGGAGCCCTGCTGCCAGCTCACCCCCTGCTTACACACCTACCCCACGCACAGCACTGCTGCCTCCTTCTCTTACCAAGGAAGCAACAGCCATAAGCTACCTCTCCAGCACGTGCAAGCAGGGCAGTACACTTTGAAACGCGTTTCCTCTAAAAACATCCCAGACAAAACAGATGCCAAGAGCGACAGTGTAGTTCTCTGCCTCCAAAGAAGCGGGGTACTGCTGAGACTGTCCACTGCACACACAGAGAGCGCTTTCCACCAGCCGTACCAACACACCCTCACCCAGGTATTACCTGTTCATTAATTACTTGCACTAGCAGATCTTCCCCACCTCGACTTTCGGAATGTTGGGCCATTATGGGACTTGGATTCCTCCCAGTACGAGGCAACAGCATCTTTTTAAAGAAATAAAAATAGCACTGCTACATGGGTACAACTACCTCTTATATTACTAGAGTTAACACAGAACACATCGTTGGTAGAATTTCACTCAGGCTGGTTGACTTACCCTCTCAATAATTTTTTGAGCCATTACATCTTACCAGTTTACTGAAAAGGCACTTTTTTTTTTGGACAAAAGCCCAAATGAAATACTTCGCAGTCCATGTAATTCTCGGCCTTCCTATGTTCCTGTATGTCTCCTTCTCTAAAGCGGATAAATAAATCATGCATTTGGTTTTCAAGTAATGCAATCAAATGCCAGACAGACATCATCTAACCCAAGAACCCATTAACTGACCCAAGCTTTGCTCCCCACGAGACCAAATGTTCTAACAGACTCAAGATTTAAATGCATTTTATCAAAACTCTAACATACATACCTATGTATATATCTCATCCCTTCTGCTCTGAACAGGACCAGGGAAAAACTGAAAAAAGTTAATTCCAGTAATTTACTCCAGAGCTGTCTTGTAGCTCAACAGGCTGATTCACAGGTCAAAGAAACTCGCAACAAAATAGCACCAGAGCTATTTTCATTCTCCGTTTCCCAAGAAAGAGTATTGCAGTTATGTTTGCCAATATTCACCGTTTACACCAATTAACCAAACTTCCCTATTATTTATAACTTCTTGGGGTACAATTTCATCGCTTTTACACATATGCCCCTCTGCCTCGCACTAGAACCATGGATCCTACTTGAGGTTGCTCACCGAGTACAGTACGATTTCGCCTTGGTACACTTAGAAATATCTTTGTGAATGGTATTTCACAGCATGCTCTTGCACGTCCCCTTCAGTTAGCAAAACATCATGGATATGCTCTACGTATCTGTACTCCTAAAGTTGACCTCTTCATGTAAAACTGATTTTAAGTCAAGCTGTTATGCAGCTGTTCCATAATCAAATTGCATACCATAAAAGCTGATGTAGAAAGTATTACCACGTTGCAGAAGGTAAATAGTCATAGATTAAGCTTGTTCTCCTTAGCTTGAAAAACTAGGCAAGTTAGAGATCAGGACTTCTAAAATTAATCAAAACCTTGGCAGATGTATTAACAAAAACAAAGCTCAGTGTTTTAAAGAAAATAAAAGGAGTCTGCTTTCGTTCAAGCTCTGCTAAAATTACCTGATGGATAGGTGCCTAACGTGCATCCTGTGCCAGACGCTTTGTATACAGAGACCTTTCTTATACACTTTCTTAATTACCTGCACTGCTTATCAGTATTCATTCCTTCATATAGGCATACTCATTTCAAGCAACTTATCTTAGTAGGGCTATTTTCATCACAGCTTGCTTTGAATACCATCTCATTGGCAACATCAGCTGGTCAACCCTTAGGTATACATAGGATTCCCACAGGTACCCGCACCTACAGAATCTGGCATTTGTGAGACAATGCCTGTGCAAAGGCTAACGAGGTGGCTAAAACAGTCTCATTTGGTGCATCCAGGGTGGGTGCTGCATCCTCTATCCACAGCGCAGACAAACACAGGACTAAGATGCACGTGATACAGTGAATTTACTGGGTGAGAAGGGAGAAAGCGGAAGAGGATTTGCCTTCTGAAACGGGACAGTACTCTTCTCAAGAGCAAGAGCTGCTGCTTTTATTAACTGTTTTTCAAAAATCTGCAGCTAAGAGGACTCCTTTGAGCTGAGTACTTAACAGTCCTTCTCCACTTGTACATACTTGACAAATACAAGGGTATTGCCCCTTGGGGTGTGTTTTGGCTTGATGGGGGTTTTGTTTGGTTCTCCAGAAGAAATTGCCAGGAAGTAGTAAATGTCAGCAGCTCTTCAAGTATGCTTGTGTGTTTCTGCATGGTTTGTAGCCCTGCCTCCAAAGGAAAAACACATGCACACAGTTTAGCATTGAAAATACTTCACACTGTACTGATGGCTTTTTTTCTTCTGAATCTCAGTTCGTAATTGTTGGAAGCAAGTTTTCTAGTGTCCTGGTTTCAGCTGGGATAGAGCTAACTGTCTTCCTAGTAGCTGGTACAGTGCTATGTTTTGAGTTCAGCATGCGAAGAATGTTGATAACACTGATGTTTTCAGTTGTTGCTCAGCATTGTTTAGACTATAGTCAAGGATTTTTCAGCTTCTCATGGCCAGCCAGGGCACAAGAAGTTGGCACAGGACACAACCAAGGCACCTGACTCAAACTGGCCAATGGTGTATTCCATACCATGTGACGCACCATTTAGTTTAGGAACTGGGAAGTGGGGGGAGGCAGGGAATCGCTGCTCGGGGACTGGCGGGGTGTCGGTCGGCGGCTGGTGAGCTATTGCCCTGTGCATCATTTGTACATTCCAATCCTTTTATTACTACTGTTGTCATTTTATTAGTGTTATCATTATAATTATAGTTTTTTGTTTTCTGCTCTATTAAACCGTTCTTATCTCAACCCAGAAGTTTTAACCTTTTTCCCGATTTCCTCCCCCATCCCACTGGATGGGGGAAGTGAGCGAGCGGCTGCGTGGTGCTTAGTTGCTGGCTGGAGTTAAACCACGACATCTAGTCATAAAGTTAACTGAGCTATTGGAAAAACCTGCTGTATATTATCTTTACACTGCTATCCACCAGCATGGAACTTCCTGTCCTGTAAATACATACCTCAGATTATAAAATACATATGCATGTGTTCATTTCAAATGATCAGTTATTCATTTCATAGCTGAAGAAACATATCTCAACATGAGAAAACAGGTATACACCTACTCACTTAACTGCAAGTTGTAAGCTTCACTGCAACACACCCTATAGTTTTAGTTTCTTTCCAGAGGTGAAGATGACAACAGAAAGGCTAGAGTCCAAGGCTGTTTTCACCTACCCTGAATGTTATTTCAAGTTATTGCTCTGTGATTAATACAAAGATTACACAGTGATATGGCTTGAAAGGCTGACCATCTTTCACACACTCTGCAGTGTGAGGTTTTGTACATGGATCATAGAGAAATGGGAATCAGCACAGGTAGATCAGTGATTTGTCTGTCACACGTACAACAAAGTGTTAAGAGGTTAACTTGCAATTTGTTTCATTTTTATCCTTACATCTCCACCACTGGTAAGCCAGTTGGGTGAGACCCTTCATTTCTGTAATTCCAACTGGTTTACACTGTACTCAATATTTCCATCTCTAAACATGGGCCCACTCAAAACAAACAACTGATTTCAGGTTTTAAAAACACTTTTTGAGTTTTAAAACATCTCTAAGTTTTACAGCAGTCCAGTTGTATGTGCAACTCCAAAACATCCCTCGCCTGTAAATCCACCAGTCAGATGCTCATTTACATCATAGGTCTTTCACCGAGCGCAATGTTCCTGAGGCGGGCACAATGCGATATGTGCCAGTGTAGACTCTTTTCCATTACCAGGGAAGGTAAAAAGATGCTTTAATATCACTGAAAATTCAGGCTGGATGGAAAAACACACAAGTAGAAAAAGCTGATTTCAAAAATGCCAAGGCATATCCTTTCATTGCCCACACGGAAAAAACCATAGACCAGGTATGGCTATGGAGATCTCTTCCTCCACCCCACTACTGCCTAAAAGGACAACAGGCAGATTTTTCACGCTGCTTGGGACCCACAAAGATCTATAATTTGCTATTATGTTTCTGCATGCAGCCTCTGCATCATGTGGGAGCAAAGACACGCTCCTGCTGCCTTGCAGCCCTGCCACTCCACAACTCCCAGGACACCTCAGAGCTCTGCACATCCACATCGGTTCTCCTTGGGTGGACATTCCCAGAGGAATTATGCTGCTGTGAGCACGCAAAGCCGCGTAATCCAAGCCACCTGAAGGAGACACAAAACAATTGTACATTTTCTCCTTAATAAACAGTCCCTCTGGACACAGAAGTCACAGGCTGTCTCTGCTCGGCAGCACGTGGGCTAACGGCGCATCGGTCACATCCTACATGTTCTCCGTGTTGTTTCTTTCTTTTGCAGCACTTGCAGGTATCCACTGGGGAATATGGTAATCCCAAAACACTGCTGCCTCCATGCTACACGGTTTCACCATTCATCAACATTAGCTGTGTTCATGCATGATAAAGTACTGGCTTATTTGTACCGGAAGGAAAGACAAATTAGGAAGTTTGTGTACTAACATTTTATCTGCCCTGGCTTTGACACACCACACCCTGCCCTCTTCTAGAACCACGGTACCAAAAAAAAGCTATGCAAAAATGACACGTACTCTCTGCTTCTAGTCTGCTTTCTTTTCCCCACCATCAAATCCCTTCTCAGAGACATGAGAAGACAAGCAATGTAGAAAGCAGCTGGAAGGTTACCTTACTGCTTTTCCAGCAAATTATATGGCTGCCCGCCTCTGGAAAACGTTTGGGGAGCTGCATCAACATGCAAGGAACCTCAAAAGGAGGAGGGAATTTTTGACTGCTCTAATTGTCACTCTGTCCTGAAAGTGAGACCTCCAGCACAGCAAAGACCTCTGACACCAAACAGAATCAGCAATGAACAACAACCAAGATGGTTTCCCACACAAACCTCAGTCCTGCCCTTGGCAAACTGCAGGCAATTTGCTTAGAGAAGAAATTTTCTTAAGCTGTCAACTGGGCAACAAAATTGCCATCAAGGAAAAAACAAATGCAACAGTATCTCCATGCAGATGCCAAAAAGAGAGCACTAGGTTCTTCTTCCAGGAGAAGAACCAAGAGAGACGCTATAGACTAGGTTCATTCAGTAAAACCAGGTAACAGCATCTGACTTCTCCTTTATCAGTCTGATACGCACCTACTTACTCCTAACTTAAAATGGACAGAGTAAATATGGTTTAAGAATTACTTGTTCTCAAATTTCACTTCTATTCTTAAAAGTACAGGACTTCGGGCATAAATCTGCCACACAGGACACGCCTGTTTCCCATCTATATTCAATCTAAAAGCAGCCGTTCTTGAAATGATCATAAATTACACATTGACACTTGGCAGCCTTTGTTAAAAACAGAAACCTACCACAGCCTCATCACAGCTCTCTATTGCCATCTCCCCACTTCTGTGGCTAAACACACCCAGTGTGACAAAGCAGCTGCGTCATTTACTGTTCATTAAGAGGTAGACATGATGCAGCAGGTGCATGTCAAGTTTTGCCCATTACTTCACAATTACTTGTTCTGAATATTTAATCCACATTTTGGGAGGTGGAATGAGAACCATTTATCTAAATCAGAATGATTCAACTGAGGAATATTTTCCCCCCCTGCACCTCTTTTATACCCCCCACCTCCCCCAACCTCATAAACTATTACATTCTCCTGGATCACCTTATTAGTACTCAGCTATTAATAGCAGACTCCACAAACTCCTCACTCCTCAATTAATGTTGCTCAGCCAAACAGCCCATGCTTGAAAGGGCTCAGGATGACTACGGAAACCTCTCTGTTGCAGGAACTAACAACCTTGAAAGATACCTTAACGAGGCCAAGAAGATCTCCTCAAGTTTATTAAAAAAAAAAAATATGCGCTAACTCGTCTCAATGCTTGCATGAATTTGGACCAGTTTCTGTCAAACTTCCCCTTGTTCTTGTTTGCCTAGGAGTCACTCTTAGATTTTAACCCAGCCACCTTTGCACACAGGATTTGTCCAGAATTGTAAGTTTCCATTAAAATGCAGAGAAACCTTGAAAGCTAGAGTTATTTCCATTTTCTATACAGAGTGGTACGCTTGGAGAAAAAGCTCCACTGTCCAGAAGGCTGTTGACCACAGCCTTCGTTTGCAGCTTGAACTACAGCCAATCCAGATCACTGAAGGTGAGGACAAACACTCTGAATTAGACTCACAACATCATAAGAAGTCAGGGTAGCAAGTCAAGCACATGACAAACAATTTACTTTTTACATATATGACTTCATTCTCCACAAGGATGAAGCAGCTCAGCAGCAATCTCATACTAGTGGCAAAATACAAGACTAACACATAGCAGTAGGTATCTTGCAAGTGCCACCAAAATGTGAAACACAAATATAGGCAACTTGCTGTATACAACTGATCACAAACTCGGGCATCTGAATAACAGGAAGGTGAGCTGGAAGATCTATGTGTTACACCACCCGCACAATTCTCCCACCAACAGGGCTCCTCTCTTGCCTGAGAACAGTAAATGCACACTGGGCTACTGCAAAACTATCGCCAACAATTGAAATGAGAAAAGGTTGAGGTATTTAATTAGGAATTTTTAAAAATGCCATCCGTTAAATATAAACTGTCAGGACTTCATTCTTTCTGCCTCAGTGTTGTTCATTGAGCCCTTCTTTGCTTTCTTGAATAATAGCCATGAATTTTGGGAAGGGTGCAGAGAGGATTACTTGAAGTATAGCGAGGGCTGTGTCCCGTGCCGGAAGCTTTAAAAAAAAAAAGAAAGAAAAAGAAAAAGAAAAAAAAGAAAAGAGAACTGTGGCAAATGGAAAGAATGACAACTTCAAATCTGCAAGCGCACAAGTGATCAACAAATGCTGGTTGATAGCCTAACGTGGTGAGTAAAGCAATCACAGTACGCCTGCTTCTGCCCTGACAAGGGCCAAATGAGAGAACAACCATCAGCCAGGGGTCATGGGCAAGCCATCACTTCTGCACAACATTAAAGTACAATGGAAACAGGCTGAAGAAAGAGAAATACACAGAATGACAGTGTGGAAAGATGCCCCTCTGCCTTACTTCAGATGTTCATCTAGAGGAAGCGAAGGAAGAAAACAACAGCTATTCTATTCATCATTTCCTGCTGCTGCAGGAGTGCCTGAACTGGCATGATAACATCTTCTTCCACCCAGGTGTGCTAGAAAGGGAATGCTGCACACATCAGTTACTGAATTCAATGATCATAAACTGATCTCTAAATCACTGCTATTTTGTGGATAGACAAGGTCAGTCTCCATCCCTGTATTTCGTTTCATCTACAGGCTTGCAGTCCATTTGACTCTCACTTAAAAGTTATTCCTGATTTCACTCTTGAACTGAACAGCAGGGAAATAAAAACGGACTTCTTGCATCCCTAGTCCCATGGTTACTTGCAACGAATCCTAAAAGGATGGTCACAGTGCACGTTTTTAGGGTTTTATCTGCCATTGGACAACACTTCCAGCTACCCACTGGTCAGATAAACACTAACATTAGACACTGTGTAGAGGTCTGGCTTACCAGAGCTATCGCTCCTCTGTCATTGGGTCTTCTTGTCCACAGCTTTTGTAGAGCCCCAGCAAAACAGCCCTCTTCTCTCCCGTTGCATATACATAATGGGCAGCTACACTCATCAGCTAGTCACAGACCTGTGGCACATGAAAGAGGAGCTGGGCATGACCTTCAGCATCAAAATCACCCGCCTCCACGCTCAGAGCAATGTGGCAGCCTGTGTGCCCTCAGTGAGGAGCGAGGCTCTGCAAGCCAACACAGAGAGAGGGCAATGCGCTGCCTCCTATCATGGACGCTACCCTCACACCCTCATCAGTGTTAATTGTGATTCTCCTGTAGCAGCATGAACTACTCCTATCAAAGAGGTAATGACAACAACAAAACATTTGAAACCAACTTCCTGTATTCTACATGAGAGTGAAAAATACGTGCTTTCCTCCAAACGATGCTGCTTGGTCTTTTCTTCCTCCTCCTTTTTTCCCCCTTTCTGCTTAGTATTCAGCTGTGGGTTTTGCATCTCCTCAGAGATGAGCACAACATGGCCGGTTCCTCACTGGACCTGTTCATGACAAACTTCACTGCCAGTTTCTAATGATTCTTCTAGCAGCTAAGTTTTGTCCCTCAGTATGGTTTCAGGCTTCCCTCCTGGCTGAGTTGTTGCAGTGTGTTCATAGGTCTCAACCTATGATATTGCCCTGGAAGGAGCAAAATTCCAACTTGCTGACACTAGAGAAGAAACTTGCAGTCTGTGACAGGCCACAAATCCTCCTCTCCTATCAGGGTAAAAAAAAAAGCAGGTACTTGGTACCACATGCCCTGCTTTTCCAACATATGCCACCTTTTTCAGGCTTCTCACAGACAGAGCACTTGAAGAACAAAGACAATCCGGGGCTGAGTTATCCTGCAGGACCACCAGCATCTCTCAGCAGGATCCTGGCCTGACATTCAGGAAATGGTCCAGGGCTCTCCCTACCTACCACATGCACACACACAGAAAACCATCCATCTCCTCTCATTCCTCATTTTCCTTTCCATGGCATTCCCATTTTTGCTGTCACAAACTAGGTATCCCAAGGAGAGTGTTGCAAGGAAGGTCCTTGGCAAAGCTGGTTCCTTACACGACTGTTTGGTAAGGACTAGGACAAACCACTAAACAAGCATGTAAAAACCACAAAGCACATGATTCTGAACATCATGCATTGCCATTTTTCTATGCATTTTTTTCATGCTGCTTTGCAGTGTACATTTTCATATTGTGTTTTAACAGTGAGATTGATTTAACTGGCAATTGTTTATCTAATATTGCTAGTCTCCTACGTTATTACTATTTTTACAGGCATCAAAAAATTCTGATGAAAATGTTTTAAAGTTGAAAGAACACCCACAAGAGAAGAAAGTTCCAAAATCACCTGAGAAATTTCCAAGGTTTACTTTCTTCCTCAGAAATACAACAAAATAATAATGATTTTCATTGCAATTTCATTTAACTGAAGTCTGTCTTCTACCTTGTGAAATGGGAAATAAGTACCATTATTCTCTGTGTTAACATACTACTTCCAATTAGCTGTACCTTTACATTAAGTTTAGCTACGAGACATTTACTTGCATGCTTCTAAATATACTGTTGGGTTATTTCATTTTATAATCCATGCTGCCTGGAAACTACAGAGCCAGAAGTTTGGTTTTTTCCCTGTAAAGAAGAGTTTCATTTTAAGAATATATGACCAAGAGGAATAAAGCTGAGAAGAAGAAATTTCAGGAAACAGGTATAAAATGAACTCAGCGATCCTCTCTCAACTCTCCATTGCTTCTATTGAGACGATCTTCTCAAAGCCGCTTTGCAGGCTGTTGGCCATATGTCCACACTGCCTAGGCTGCAGCAAGGCACCAGCCTTTGTTCAACAAGCAGTAACGCTCTGAAAATAGTGGGCTTTTGATGCACTTTCCAGTTGGCACTCTCATGTAGTTTGGATGCATCTTCTGGACGCAAGCCACCTGAAGCACCACTAGTCAATGTACACCTGGAGAAGAGGCATAGCCCAAAACACTGTAGTTAACATGGCCAGGTCAGCACGATGCTATAGCCAGTGTGACCCAGAAAACTAGATGCCACGATGCCTCACCGTAACCAGTCATGACGTCATCTCAACACGGGCACCAAGCAAGGAGGTTGCTGGTCAGGTAACTGCCACTGGGCTTCACAAGACTAAACTAACACCTGGGTCTTGACTGCTTACAAGTTCGGGACAGACAAAAGCCCTAAAACACGCAGACTTGATCAGTGACACTAGCATAAATGGAATGCTTATGGCAGTCATCCCAGGAAAATGCTAAGTGCCACACAAATGGACACTATCCTCCAGTAGATGCTACACAACAGGGAACCCGTGGACAAGCCCAGCCCAGCCAAGGATGGCCTTCTGTCAGAAAGCGACTGTTAGTTTCATCGCTGAGTCGAGGACAAGCCAGAGGGCTGTAGTTTCACACACCTGCACGCTCCAATGCTGACATTGAACAGGCGGGTGCCGAGCAAGGAAGGCCACAGGGTAATGTGAGTTTGGTGCAGACAGAGGATGATGACCACAACCCTCTCCTCCTGGACTGGGCAGCTCATCCCAGACCTGGCACTACTCCAGACTTTCTGCCAGCTCATTTAGCCCACAGCCCAGTCCTGCAAATCCAGTCCTGCCAAGGGATGCTGGTGTCACTCTGCCAGAAACAGCCTGAGGTGACAGGCCTTGGTTCAGTAAGAATCACAAAAAAACCAAACCCAAAACCAATTTTTAAAAATATCACACAAAATCTCACAATGCAACAACATAAAACTGGCACAGGAGCTAGACCCCTGCATGTGAACCAGCTGGTTATCCAGGAGCACGAGGAGGTCACCGCAGGTCACCTCAGCTCTCTACCTGCAGCTCTGGCTGTCCCTCACAAAACAGCTGAACCCCTCCTGCCTTTCCTGTCCTGCTAGTAACATCCCACTGAAAAATAATTCCTCCGTGGTCACCAGAGAACAGCCAAGGAGGACACGGGGCAGAGCCACTGACAAAGGTAACAGTGAGGTGGCCCTGGGGTCCGCATGGTTACAGAGAAGTCAAGTATGGCACAAATGCTCTCCAAGACTAGGCAGACCGTAGTCAGGTGCTGTGGAATAGCAAGGATCCCTCGCAGCACTCAGCCTTTCTGTACTGGGGATGTCAAACAGCATGAACATGGGTGCAGTTGTCTAGCCAGAGCTACAGCCATGGGGACTTACTCTAAAAATTGCACATACTTGGCCCTCAAAAGCCAGCATTTTGTCTCAGAGTTCAACAAAGCCAGTGTTTAGCTCAATGTGGTCACATAGCAAACCTGTTTCTTTCACCTCCTCTCCAGAAAAGATCTCCTGTTCAGAAACAAAAAAACAAACCACAGATGGTCGCTGTTCATGCTACCCATCTGAAATTTTGAGTCAAGTTAGCTTTTGGTGCTTTGTTTCTATCACCAGAGTCCTTGAAATTCCCACAGAAGTATGAAGGCTCTCAGAAGAGAACAGAGAACTGGTTGATTGATTACCTTGCTCTCCATCTGAATTGCACTCCATTAGCTAATGCCATTCAGCTTGTGACATCTTAGTTGCCTTAGGCATATACTGGTACAGCCCTGCTAAAGGCAGGTACTCTGATAAAACTGCAAGGATAAAACTGGCAGAGAATCTGGTCTCACATCTGAGGCCATGCCTGGGCCAACAAAACCAAACCAAACCAGAGAATTTTAGAAGCCAGCTACTGAAAGTATTTAACAGGTAGTTTGCAAGAAAGTGTCTGTGGACAGAGGAGTGTCATTAAGATGACTTCACCTTTGACAAGACAAAGGAAAAGTATAATCACATTTTGCACATCAACAGACACAGAAATTCAGCAATTGAAAGATTAATAAGAGAACAGGCTTATTTGCTTTCCTATCACTTTGTCTTATCTCAGGGCTGGAGGAAATACACTGGAAAATTTCTCATGTAGTATTTTAGGCCAAGTTCTCTGTTGACATCAACATTAGTAGAGAGTACTGGTTAAAAATAGATGCCACCTTAGTCTAGTATCTCTGCAAAGATCAATATTTAAGCAGCATTTTTTAAGACCTAGAGAAAGCTCAGCAGGACCCCCAGAAATGCTTCTGAAGAAGCAACAAGCAGCAACCTCTGCGACCAGGCTTCGATTCAAAACAGATCAAAGCATTTGGCTGACCCTGGAAATGAACTAATGCTTGCTAAGGCTACAGATAATCTCACTAAGACCATTACCCAACTCACAATGAACTGATAAAAAAGTTTTCACTGCTTCTCTATGGAAGTTGTCTCTGTCATTTGCACCTCCCCTCCCTTCTTAGAGGAAACTTGTTCAGACAAAATTAAATTACATTTGCAGACCTGTATTAGTATCTTGTCACATGAGTTTCCTCTTTCCTAGCATCTGAGCTGTGAACTCAGTGCCACTTTTTTTCGAGGACTGGGAGATGAAGCTTGCCTTTTAATAAACTTCTCTATGGAACACTCAACTCACAAAACACTCCGTTTACAGAGGAAAAAAGTTAAAATGTTATCCTGGTTTGTCTCAAACACAGATGGGGAAATGCTCCAGAGAAAAATCCCAGCTGTCAATCTGCACTGCAGACCTCTACTTCATACTGATGTTGGAGGGAGTTCCACCCAGCAGATGCGTGCAGACAATGCAACAAAAATCTGCAATGCAGACAACAGATCCGCAATGCAGATCAGATGCTAGGATTTTACTCACAGGGTGATAATTCAGCTTCGCTGTTCCCACTACAGAATCACAGAAATGCTGAGGCTGGAGGGGGCCTCTGGAGATCATCTCGTCCAACCCCCTTGCTCAAAGCAGCGTCAGCTACAGCAGGTTGCCCAGGACTCCGTCTCATCATGTTCTGAATATCTCCAAGGATGGAGATTCCACAACTTCTCTGGACAACCTCTGCCAGTGTCTGGCTACCCCTCACAGTAAAAAAAAAACCCAAAACAACAACAAAAAAATCCAACCCAATAACCACTTAAGAAAAAAAAAAGAGCTTCTTCTTATGTTTGAATGGTATTTCCTGAATTTCCATTTTTGCCCTCTGCCTCTTGTCCTGTCACTGGGCACTATGGCAAAGAGCCTGTCCCCATCTTGTGTGCTCCCTTCCGTCAGGTATTTACATTGATAAGCTTCCCCCAAGCCTTCTTGCCTCCAGGCTGAGCAGTCCCAGCTCTCCTGGCCTCCTGCTGCATGTCAGATGCTCCAGTCTCTTCATGATCCTTTGCTGGACTCTTTCCAGTATGTTCCTGTCTCTCTCGCACTGCGGAATCCAGAACTGGACCCAGCACTCCACACGTGGCCTCACCAGTGCTGAGCAGAGCAGAAGATGGACCTGCTGGTGACGCTCTTCCTAATGCCACCCAGGATGCTGTTGGCCACCGCCTTTGCTGCAAGGTCACATTGCCGGCTCATGGTCTAAGTTGTTGTCCACCAGGACCCCAAGCTTCTTCTCAGCAAAGCTGCTTTCCAGTCAGTCAGCCCCCAGCACATACTGGGGCATGGGGTTTTTCCCTGCCGCGGAGCAGGACTTTGTGCCTCCCCTTGCTGAACTGCATAAGGTTCCTCTCAGCCCAGTTCTCCAGCCTGTGGAGGTCCCTCTGGATGGCAACACACCCACCAGGTCTACCAAACACACCCCCTCTTTTGCGCTATGCCCCATCATCCAGGTCATTAATGTTAAACAGTACAAACCACAGTTGCATAGGCTATAACACAGCCATGCTGGGGCACGGGCGACCAGGGCGGAAACTGATCTGTGTAAAATAGATTGAATCAATTTCTGCTATTATAAAATTTTCACTCATTATTGTACTGCTGCTTCAAAAAGAATGACATCTAGAAGATGACAAATCTGAGTTTAACCTCAATTCAGAAAAAAATGAAATGAGTTTGGAAAAAAGAGAGTAATACGGTTGATATTCTGCTGCAACACAAAACTAAGGAGCCTGTATTCTGTTGATACCAAACAGCAGTTTTTGTAAGAAATTAAGACAGTTTTGCTAGCAGAAGAGCTGATGTATCAGGATAACACAATTATTTATATTATATAACAAATTATAAAGCAGAAAAGCACTAAGCACTTTTGGGTTTTTTCTGAGAACTAATGCAACGAACAAACACGCAAAGCCCAATTAAAGGCCATACTCATTCCAAGTCTGCGAGCTTCCCGGAGTTTTTGTGAAAGCCAGTGGGCATTCCACAGACGGGAATTTGCTGTATCTAGCCCAGGCCACTTTGACTAACACATCATTCAACAGCATCGCTCATGATTCAGCAAAAACACTCTGACAACTTTAGCAGACTTCCAACATTAATCAACAAAGAGGCACGTTTCAGTGCATGAGCACTGCTTTGAAATACCAAGCCACACACTCACCTGCAGTAAATCAGTATAACTCCACAGAAGTCAACTGAGTTTTATGCCAATTTACACCAATTTTGGCCCACCCCACTTACACTACTACACTCTCTCATTCTTTTACTCAAGTACTGCACACACTGCAGGTAATTATATTAGAAGCAACTTTAAAACTCTTTAGGAAGCGAAGAAACTCTCACAAGGAGGTACAGTGCCAGAAGAGGAATCCAACTTTCTCAACATCTTCAGAATGAATCTGAGTATTACTTTATTATGAGTAATACTGCTTGGAATTAGGGCAGACTTAATTGTAACTGCTACAAGCAGCCGGAAGGATAACAAGCATCTTTTTGATTCAGGAGCAGATACTATTGGTGACAATTACATGACAAAAATCAGTCCTGAGGTTCCAAGTACTGGAAAGAGAAATGTTACCTTCTTCTTAGAAACTCCAACTACAGATGCTCACACGGATCTAAATGCTGCTTGTGCACATCATTTAAGAGGAAGCAAAAGAAGCTTCTGAGAGTTTTCCTTTGCACAGGAAATGCTCTTCAGTAGCTCTCATTTAAAAGAAACACAACTTCAGGTCTAGCCCTTTCTCAGCTGAGCTGAGAGAAAATTTGCTCTGACAAGGAACTGCAAGAGCTCACATGAAAGAAGAGACAGATCAAAGCTACATACGTAACAGAAGGAAGCCCTGGGCACAAATGGGGACCCAAAGCCCACATTCCTGGGTCAATTGCCACACCTCAGAATAAAGGCCTTTCCACCAAAAGAAGATACAAGATTGCTCTTTGCCAGAGTACTGGTGCTGCACTGACAGCAAATTTAAACTACAGGTCTGGTTTCAAAACAACCGGAGTCAATTTATAAAGTTTAGATCCATTTTTAAAGTTCACGTGGAAACCAGCTAACACATGATAGCTTTAGCAGTCTCGCTGTGAACACTTCAGTAGATTCAGATCCAAAAATCATTACAACTACAAAGAATTGTCCCAATCTGCAAACTACAGGCCCAGCGGCTCTGACATCAGCATGTGCTGAGTACTCAGATGGATAGTGTGATAATTTCCAAATTAGACCCTTCTATTACATAAAAGAGTTTCTAGAAATTGCCAGTTGGCAGCCTAGCAGGCAAAAACCAGATAAAGAACAGCCACTAGCAAGTTAGGTGGGTAAGGGGTGTTGACAGTTCACGGCAGCTTACCTACACCTTGCTATCTATCTGCAAAGGCACTGATAGGCTGGGCTTTAGAATTGCTGGCAAAAGAATCTCCAGCAAAATACAGCAGTTACAAAAAATCATTCTGCATGGGGAGGCAAACCAGACAAAACCTTCACCAGAAAGCACAGGGTCAAAAGAGAGATACACAGAGCAGGGAGTGCAAACAGGGGACTCCAAGCAACCCATAGCTGGTAGTCATAGCATTCCCGGGGGAATCAACAATTCAATCCATTGGATGCATGACACCTGCAACAGGTATGGGGATTTCCAATGTGTCCCAGGTAGATGTTTAGAACAGATTCTCTCTTGGGTTTCATCAAAAAAACAAATCTCAATTTGATCTTTCAATGCATAAATGGCTAGTGTTTTCCCAAGATGGAACACAGGTTTCTCTCCAGATCTGATTGTCATACTCAATTAACTGGAGCTAAGTATCCCTTTTTCCTCCTCCTTCAAAGCTCTTCACACAAAGAAGAAACGCAGGACCTTAGCAAAGATTAAGCTCTTATCCATCAGCCTTAAGATTATTTTGGGTCATTGCATGATTGCTACTGTTGTTGTTCCCTTCAAATTATTCCTGAACTCTTACTTGCAGGTTTTGTGGTCTCAAAGCCAAACCAAATCTGTCCTTGATTGGATTGGATCTGGAGAATGTTTTACCACATCCTTTAGGAAAGCATCACAGTACAACGTACCACGTAACTTCATTGCCATCAGCCAGCCATTTAAAAGCAGATGAAACTGTATAGGAATTTCCTTTGGAGTGCCTTCTTAACGCTTCTTGCTTATGCAAATTAAAGAACTCAAAGCTTCAGCAATTCATCAAAGACACTTAGCTCAGCTCATCACACTCTCTCTGACTGCCAAGACTAAGAAAGCCACTATCCCCTTTTCTCATTGGGAATCAAATATACACCATGACAGCCTTAATTCAATAACAGGATGAGTCACAGGACATGCATAGACTGCCAGAACAAGAGCCCGCATTCCCCTCCTCCCAAGTGCCCTTCAAGGGCAAGCAGGCTGGAGGAATAGGCCAGGTGGCCACCAGCCCCTTTCCAGTGCCATTCTGCCTGAAAACCCAGCTGCTCCTCCCCGTTAGGTGACACGCCAGGACAATCAGTTCACATCAGGAAACCCTCGACCTCTGCATGTGCACAGAAAGACCACGCTGGGTGTCACCACATGCCAAGAGGCCAGGGCGTCATGGCATAGAATTCACTTCATCTACCCAAATAAGATATGTGGTCCACTCCACCAGGGTGATTAGACACGATTTATAGCATAACAGTAGTGACAAGAGTACCTTTCATTAGCAGCACTTCGAGTACTCAAAGCTGCAGCACAAGCTGTGACACTTGTGCTTCTTAGGCACTTGTGCTTTACAGCTTTCCTACCTTCCCCACAGCAACACATTCTCTGATCTGCTGTGTCTCCTGCTGCTCTGCTCTCCTTGGGCTTTTCCTCCAAATAGCGCCCTGCCTGCTTGTGTGGTCACATATGGCGCCTCGTTCACAGCTACAGATGTGCTGATTACATAGAGACAATGTTAGCACTGCTCAACCAGACAGCAACTCTGGGAAGGCAGCTTCTCTCTCTCCTATCCATTCCTTCACTGGGACCCTTTCTTATCCTACCAGCAGTTTTCACAAAGCAGAGAGGAACCAAATACCTGTCCTGGTTTCAGCTGGGATAGAGTTAACTGTCTTCCTAGTAGCTGGTACAGTGCTATGTTGCGAGTTCAATATGCAAAGAACCTTGATAACACTGATGTTTGCAGTTGTTGCTAAGTAGTGTTTACACTAAAGTCAAGGATTTTTCAGCTTCTCATGCCCAGCCAGTGAGAAAGCTGGAGGGGCACAAGAACTTGGCACAGGACACAGCCAGGGCACCTGACCCAAACCGGCCAACAGGGTATTCCATACCATGTGACGTCCCATCTAGTATAGGAACTGGGGAGTTGGAGGGGGGGGAACCGCTGCTCGGGGACTAGCTGGCTGTCGATCAGCGAGTGGTGAGCAATTGCACTGCACATCATTTGTACATTCCAATCCTTTTATTATTGCTGTTGTCATTTTATTAGTGTTATCCTTATCATTATTAGTCTCTTCCTTTCTGTTCTATTAAACCGTTCTTATCTCAACCCACGAGTTTCACTTCTTTTCCCAGTTTTCTCCCCCATCCCACTGGGTGGAGGGCGAGTGAGTGAGCAGCTGTGTGGTGCTTAGTTGCTGCCTGGGGTTAAACCACAACAATACCTTTGAGATGCCTACCATTTTGTTAAGCTACTGATCAAGTTCAGCTATGCTTAACAACTTAACTGGAAGGCTGACTGAGAGATACACAGCAATTTCCTTTGGAAAAGGATAGCCAGTTTTCCTTAGGAAACCAGGCTAAAAATTATGTCAACAGGAATTGCAAGGCATCCCAGTTTGATATTAGTATCTAGAGGCTTTTAGTCGCTCATGGTGGAGACAACTAAATAGTGCATTATTAAACACTTCCTTATCACAATAAAGGCTATCCTTAAGTTAGTGTCTTTTCCTATATACAACTCCCTGCCCGTATACAGTTTCTTCTGTTCATGCTACCCATCTGAAATTTTGAGTCAAGTTAGCTTTTGGTGCTTTGTTTCTATCACCAGAGTCCTTGAAATTCCCACAGAAGTATGAAGGCTCTCAGAAGAGAACAGAGAACTGGTTGATTGATTACCTTGCTCTCCATCTGAATTGCACTCCATTAGCTAATGCCATTCAGCTTGTGACATCTTAGTTGCCTTAGGCATATACTGGTACAGCCCTGCTAAAGGCAGGTACTCGGATAAAACTGCACGGATAAAACTGGCAGAGAATCTGGTCTCACATCTGAGGCCATGCCTGGGCCAACAAAACCAAACAAAACCAGAGAATTTTAGAAGCCAGCTACTGAAAGTATTTAACAGCTAGTTCCCAAGAAAGTGTCTGTGGACAGAGGAGTGTCACTAAGATGACTTCACCTTTGACAAGACAAAGGAAAAGTATAATCACATTTTGCATGTCAATAGACACACAAATTCAGCAATTGAAAGATTAATGAGAGAACGGGCTTATTTGCTTTCCTATCACTTTGTCTTATCTCAGGGCTGGAGGAAATACACTAGAAAATGAGTGAGCGGCTGGGTGGTGCTTAGTTGCTGCCTGGGGTTAAACCACAACAATACCTTTGAGATGCCTACCATTTTGTTAAGCTACTGATCAAGTTCAGCTATGCTTAAGAACTTAACGGGAAGGCTGACTGAGAGATATACAGCAATTTCCTTTGGAAAAGGATAGCCAGTTTTCCTTAGGAAACTAGGCTAAAAATTATGTCAACAGGAATTGCAAGGCATCCCAGTTTGATATTAGTATCTAGAGGCTTTTAATCGCTCATGGTGGAGACAACTAAATAGTGCATTATTAAACACTTCCTCATCACAATAAAGGCTATCCTTAAGTTAGTGTCTTTTCCTATATACAACTCCCTGCCCGTATACAGTTTCTTCTGAAAACCTGCAAGGAAGACTGGGCTAGCAACTTCGGTATAAGCCAAGCAACTAAGCACAGACCCGGGAACAGACTTGTATGCCCACAGGAGTGCCGCACGGACGTTTGAGACTCACGTGGTTGGAGAGGTATACCACCATCTGGATTTAAAAATATGATTGTCCTCTGTGCGTGGTGGAGGTACCGTAGTCCATGTCAAGGACTGGGAGTGATCTGCATGCTTACAAAGACAGACCTGGAAGCCTTGCACAGCTGCAAAACAAACGCTCAGAGTTTATTATGGTACCAGATTCACGTGACGTACGTCAGGCAGAGAAGGGTGGTCAACGACAGGCATTGGGCAGTCCTCAAAGCAGGACTTCTTTACTACCAGGACTTTCTTTAGCCATGGAGCTTCAGCTCAAACTCTCATCCCCATCTTGGAAGTGGATTTCTTCCCTGCCTTTCAAAGGCACAGCTCTGTTAGGACACCCACAGTCCATCTGAATTTCTCAACTTGGGTCTTTTCATGTGTCCGATATTTACAGGGACAGAATCTCTGGCTTTGCTTGTCATCAGTAATACATCTATCCTCTGAAGAACAAGAAGACTGGGACACCAAAAAAAACCCCAACCCAAAAGGCAGAGAAGTCCATTTCTCTTTCAACTGCCTGAAAAAACACCTTCCTCCTGGACCCCTGTGGATATACGCAAAGAGAGAGAGAATGCAGCCTTTGAACAGTAACTGGGATAAATCTCTTTCTCCTCTGATCATTCCCCCTCTGACTCATAAATCTCAATCTACCAGGAAAATAGTGCACAGCTCTCACAAAGCATTACTTGCACCTAGAAGGGAGGCACAATTAAAAGAAGAGACAAGAGAGACAAATGATACGGGAGCCATTTCCTTAATGAACAGAACACTTTTCCCTTCTTATTCGTCATAATGACTACCAATAAAGAACAGGAAGAAGCAACAGGTTTGAATACAACACCGATGAATTTAAGTTTAATCCAAGTAAAGTGCCTTATAACAAGTCTGGATTGAAAAAGATGCTGAGAAGGGCGGTTTTCAGAGAGACTGCTTACATTTTAATGTTTAGCGAGACCTGAATCTGCAGTAGATGGGTACAAAAAACAAGGAGAAAATGTCTTTTTTTTTAATTTTAACAAGTTAGGGCAAGTGAGATTCATCTCTCATTTTTGTGTGTTCTTTAAAAAAATAAGAAGAAAATCCAAATAAAAAAGGCAGTAAACAAATACTGAGACCCGGGAGGGAAGGCGGGCTTTATTCTACCCCACGACTAGCCCTCAACTCCTGTTCTTCTGCGGTCATGGTCACAGCTCTCCCGCATAGCATCACCTCCCTCTCTGATTTTCAGACCTCACATACTAGCTTAGGTAGCTACAGCCAAGCTTCGGTGCTGCCCAGAGAGTGTCAAAACGTGAGAGGTGCTAAAGGAGTCCTGTAGGTCCCTCTCCACCAGGTCACTAGAGATGGGCTCTTGCTAGGACTCAGGCAAAGTAGGGGGAAGGCTGGCTCATACCCCTTATTCCCACTGATGCCACCTTGACCCACATGACTGAGCCTCGTGGGCTGACTCCCAGCACGCGGTGCTGTGACTGAAGTTTTTGCACTTGGAGCACTGCAGCATCCTCTCTATCCTGTGGATCAAATGGCCAGTAGCTGGCATGAGCAACAGTTTACATCACTCACAACTGAACCTGAAAGACAGGAAGATTAGCTGCCAGGGCTATTTAAGACTCCCAAAGCAGAACAGAAGCAGATAAGGAAAGCAAAGCAAACCATCCTTGGAAAGATAAAGAACTTTGCAGCTGACACAGGAAAAGCAGCTATTAAGGTAAGCAGGGGTGTTACCAGTCTCAAGCTAAAAGTATTTTGAAAGGTGACAGCAATTAAGAACCCATGCAAGCCTTGAGCTTAAAAACACTCTGACCTTGAAGGAACTCAATCTGCCTTTCTGGTTCCCAGGACATATGGCCTCAGTGACAGATGATCTATATCACTTCCTAGTTCAGTATAGCTACACAGGTATCCCATAAGGCTTGTCTGGTTCAGGACAGAGGGTCTTTGCCTCACCTGCTGACTGTTCAGCTGCCTGCTACCCTGACTCGTCACTTTGGAATCACTGCTGCCCCAAGCCCCCACGTGCTAGATGGAGCCAGCTGGACTACTCCACGATTCCGGACCAACTTCAGCTGTCACACAGGCCCTGGACCAGGATGGCAGGTTGCACTGAACATTTTGTCTCAGACGAGCATCTCCACTCCTCCCTGGATGTCACCGTCACCTTGTACCATGGGATCTCTCCTGCCACAAGAGCCAGCACAGCCATTACATCCCATAAGCACCACCACAGTCATACACCCCAATCCAGTGCCCCAGGTCTTCGGACTCAAAAGAACAACCCGTCTCTCCCGTACATCAAAACCAAACAAGTCTAGCAGAAATGATGACATCTTGGACACGTCGAGTTTTCCGCTGAAACAGTGCCACCCTGGTGACTTGGTTCACTCCAGGCAGCAGTCTGGGGACAAACGCAGCAGTTTCTCTCCTATCCTCCAATAGAAAGCACTTCCACAAACTTCTAGGTGGTACTGGGAGAACAGCACCCAAACTGTCTCCCGTTTCTCTGCTCCCCCTGCTGGGTGCCAGCCCAGCATTATCAAAATGCCTGCTTGGGTAGCGCTGCCAGGCAGCAGCACACGGAAGCTAAAGCAGCCTGTAAAGTTACTACACAGTCTCCCAAAGAGCTCAGTAATTACCACCGTTAATTCTTACCAAGACCAATAGCACCACTACTCTTTAGAGGGACCAAGCAGATCAAAAAGCAGATCCGGGAAGAGAGTTTCCGAGTTACAGGCTTCAGTGTCAGCAACCGCTGACATCTCCAGCCAACAGCCAGATCACGCAGCCCTCCCAAGGCTGTACGCCCACCACCTAATATTCCACACTGGCATCAGCCCACAGCCACTGCCAACGACTGTACGTACACGGATGCTGATCCACGCACAGCTATTCAAAAACAAAGGAATCACAGCCCCTGTAATTGTGAACTTGCATATTGGTGCAAAGAAAGACAGTGGATATATCGGGTTTGTTGCATAAAGTGTGGGCCAAGAAGCTAATCACTTCTATGTGTCTCATGATACTTTTTTTCCCTTGTCAAAAGGGGATAATCCACCATTCTCCATATTCCACTGTATTTTCAAATGCAATTCAAGTTGGGGCCTCCCCTATCTTTATTAGGCAAACAGACTAAATGCCAGGGAGAATGGATTTTAAATCTACATTTTAAGCACTGGAGTAGTAGAACTAGTCAAGACACAAAATTACTTACAACTGCTTGCTCACTGCAATATAGAGAGAGGTACAGAGAGGGGGTTGGTTTCATTTGGGTTTTGCTTTACATCTTAAAGACGGATTATTACCGCAGGAAAAGTACAACCGAAATGATTGAAGTAGTCACATTCCTCCTTCCATGTTTAAATGCGTTTCAAGCTCAGATCTGGAAGCGGAACAAAAGCACACATAGATCTCCTCCGAATTTTCCAAGCTACAGAACAATAAGTCCCACACAGTAGAAAACAAGATCTAATACAAGAGGTGGCAGCTGGGATTTCATGCTGCTTATATGTATTCACATAAAAAGAGATGCAATCACAAGCAAGCGTCACTCCTTTGACACTGGACAGGCATTCTCTCTCTAGCTGTGCATGGAAGGGATAGTTTTGCCATACACTGCTCCAACAGCAGTCAATCAGAACTAGTAAGGGAGTCGCTGCATTTTACAGTTCGTAGCAGTCACATTCTTCAAAAGCAAGGCCTGGTTTTTCTCTCTGTAAAATCAGTTCATGCAAGCCCAACGTGGCCCCACGCACCCCCTGAGATTCAGCCAACAGATTCCCAATTAAGACATGCTGAACTGGACAACTTGGAAAGCACATTTCAGTACCCAAAAGGCAACAGGGTAGCAAGATCTTCCACTAGCGTCTAGTAAACAAGAAACAAGGAAAGCCCATGCTTGCCAGGCAATCACTTACCCTCAGACACACCAGGCAAACTCTGTCACGGAAGCACTTGCACCACCCACAGAAGACCTTGAGGAATCAAACATGCAGCCCATCATACAAAAGATGCTACTGCCTCCTAAGCCCCAGTTTGCACCATAATACCAACAAGATCCCAAACTCAGTAAAAACACCACGGTGTTTTTATTTTCTCGTGTCTTTAGACAGTGATTGCAACATACCCTCTTCTCTTCCACTCCCCTGCACAGCTCAAGCGCACACGGGGCTTCCTTTCTTTATGAAACTAGACAATTAAAATCTACTTTGTAACAACAATTTGTTTGGATTCCCATCTATAAAAGCCTCCAAAAATGCCACACTGTACAGTAATTCCTCTACCGGTGAAATACAAAGGTTCGGTAATGTTTATAAAGACATTTAAACGGCATGAGCAAAACTATTTTGCTTCATTACATTTTCCAACCCTTCATGCTATGTACAAGCTCACTGCTTCCAAGAGTCACCCTTACTCACATGATCAAATCATGCCACTTGAAACGCTCCGACATTATTTTGCCATATAAAAAGGTTGAAATTATCGTGACGACAGCAACCTAAGGACTGCAGGTACCCAGAATCTGGTATGAGAAGTGAAAGCTGAAAAAGAGTTAGAGCTCTTGAAATTACACATTTTAAATACCAGAGACACAAAGTGTTTAAAAGCCATTCAATACCACGCCTCACCAGAAAACCATAAAACCATCAAAGGTTCTGAAACACTTGTCCTGAATCATTTCAATGGAAATATTAAAGGATGAAAACGCCCCAGGGAATTACAGGATTCATTTATATAGACTGACAAACTCACTTTGTGGTAACGTGTTTTTAAATGTCAAGCAGTATAAACAAGGTATCTGAAATTACCACCTAATACAACGACTTGAACTTCAGCGCCTTCAAAATCACACTTATACGAAGACTGAAATCAGTTTGACAGACTGAGGTATAATCAAAATCACTGTAGTCAAGAGAAATTTATCCAAAGCAAAAACCATTTCATGCTTGCACACATGTGTGTTTACTATAAAAGTAGAGCATAGGTTTTCAACAGCGACCAAAAAAAGGCTCGAAAAACACTTGGAAAAAATAAATTCTGCCACTCACTCCGCTTTTGCTGGGCACGCCGATTTTCACATTTTGGTCAAAGATCACTCGGCTTCTCCAGTTTACCTCACTTTGAGAAAATCATTTTCAGAAGACATGCCTCCAAGAAACATCGGACAACTGTACGTCCACATGATTAAATAAGAGGTAGGATCTGTCACGCACTTTACAACAGCAGCGACCGCTTGCTTGCAAGCCCCTGGCCAGAATCCTTCTCCTTGGCAAAATAAATTTTAATGCTAGACAGTTCTCAAGACATCACATCAACAGGAAAAGGATTAGCTCTCCCTCGCATCAATAAAGCGCATCATCTGACCTAAAGTGCAAGTCTTCATCACTAAACCACTTTCAGAAGAAACAGTGCCAACCTTCAAAGACATCTTCCTAGAATGAGCTGTCTTTCCTGACCATTTTGACTACTTACAGACTTTATATCTGTCTAGTTCTTCACCTTTTAGGAAGGCTAAGGAGGTCGGAGAAGTAAAGGACAAGTCCAGCCAGTATTATTCATGGACCTCTTTTTTCACCCTTGTTAAGTACAGATACGCAGCACTGCAGAATCCTTCGGGACTGATTTCTCCCACCAAACTCACGCTGCAGACTTAATCTTAAAAGCATATCCTCTCGAGGATAAACAAAGTAAGCTCATATCCGCCAGACCTGAAAGATGGTTTCACCAATGCCTCAGGACTGTCCACTGCTGGTAGTTCATCCGCTGAGCTTTCTTCAGGAGGTCTAGGGTCACTGAGGATCCTCGGCTTTGGCCTTTCCTTGAGGTTGCCGGTCAGCCCACCGATAACGGTGTTCCACAAGCAGTTCTGTCATTTAGACCCTGCAAAACCAGACAGTCAGCAAAACACATTGCTAGGCCTATGTGGTGGGTTGACCCTGGCTGGATGCCAGGTGCCCACCAAAGCTGCTCTATCACTCACCCTCCTCAACTGGAACGGGGGAGAGAAAAATATAATGAAAGGCTCGTGGGTCAAGATAAGGGCAGTTTAATAAAATGATAGCAAAGGTCGCGCGCGAAAGCAAAGAAAAAACAAATGATGTTACTCTCTACTTCCCATCAGCAGGCGATGTCTGGCCACTTCCTGGGAAGCAGGGCTCCAGTACGCGTAGTGCTTGCTCCGGAAGACAAAAATGCCCCCCCCTCCGTCTCCCTTCACTTAGCTTTTATATCTGAGCTGACGTCATATGGTATGGAATATCTGTTTGGTTAGTTTAGGTCAGCTGTCCTGGTTATGTCCCGTCCCAAGATCTTGCCCTGCCCCAGCCTGCCATTGAGGGGAGGGCAAAAATGTTGGAGAGACAGCCTTGATGCTGTGCCAGCACTGCTCAGCAGTAGCCAAAACACTGGTGTGTTATCAACACCTTTCTAGCTACAGAGCTGCAGAGCACAGTGCTATGAGGGCTGCTATAGGGAGTACTAACTCCATCTCAGCCAGACCCAATACAGCCTACTTTCCAGCCTCTCAGCAGTCTGCAAAACAAAAATGCTCTCTGAACTTTTCACCTTTGCATCACCACCAGTTTGGGATTAAGCCTGAAAACCCAAAAGAAAGCTCCAAGTGGAAATAAGCACTACCTTTCAGCTCATTCCAAGCCCAAGACCACAATGCTTCCCATAAAAAGATTTGGTTACAGAACAGGGAGTTTTCACATCTCACTAAAAACCATCCTCTCCACGTTAACTTAGAGCTTAGCATGTAGTGGCGTGGCTGTATTTCAAGCCAAAGAACGAACCACAAAACAAAGTACCAAATCCATACAATATTAATCGTTGAGTTTCTCAGTGCTTAAATTACAGACTTGAGAGATCACTGAAGGACTCGCATCCAAAAAACATACTTCTTTTCTGCTGAAATTTCAACTTTTCCCAGCAGACGTTCAAATGCCAAAATATTTCTAGGGATGGTCTTTGTACATTTCTTTCCAAGAGTCGCCAGGCGCCTCTTGCATGTCATTCAGAGAACCCATCCTCATCTGCAAGTCTAGCTCCACTGACAAAGTACAATTAGCACCCTTCAGTCAGATCTCCTCCCCCCCCACCGCTCAAGAACAGAATACCTGCCTTACAGCTCATCAAGTTGAAGGACAGGGAGGGGTCACTCCCCACTTAAGACAGGCTCAACCTGGGGAAGAAACCAAATCCCTGTAATCTGCTACCCATCAAGTCACAACAAGGCTACGAGGAAGCAAAACCCAGCCTGAGAACAGCTTCCCCCCGGGGAGCCCTCCCGCCTTCCCGCCTCAACTCCACTCCCCGTTCTCTCCACCTCCTCCCCCCGCCGGCGCAGGGGAACAGGGGACGGGGGCTGGGGTCGGTTCCTCACCCCTTGTCTCTGCCGCTCCTTCCTCCTCAGGGGGAGGAGGACTCCGCGCTCGGCCCCTGCTCCGCCGTGGGCTCCCTCCCGCGGGAGACAGCCCTTCCCCAACTTCTCCAGCGTGGGTCCTTCCCGCGGGCTGCAGTTCCTCACAGACTCCTCCAGCGCGGGTCCCTTCCACAGACAGGGTGCAGTCCTTCCGTCACAGACTGCTCCAGCGCGGGAGCCGCGGCCATTTTGGGGGACATCCGCTCCCCCGCTCCCCTCCACGGGCTGGGGGCGGACAGCCTGCCGCCTCCCCGCGGGCTGCGGGGGCATCCCCTCCTCCCCCGCTCCTCCTCCTTCCCTGACCTCGGGATCCGCAGAGGGGTTCCTCTCACGTCCCACTCCCCCGACTCCCTCACGGGGCGTTCCCCTTCGGAAATCTCTTCTCCCAGAGGCGCTACCGCCGTCGCTGAGGGGCTCGGCCTGGGCCAGAGGCGGGGCCGGCTCCGAGCCGGGGGAGCTTCGAGCAGCTTCTCCCAGGAGCCGGCCCTGCGGCCCCTCAAACCCCGCCACAAACACACACACGAAAAAAAAAAACTGTGAGAAACTATGGACTAGGGTATTGTTATTAGGATTTATGTAAAGCTCAATGTAAAGGTCAGGAAATCGCTCATGCAAACAGCTACCAGACACCGCCTGTGTAAGATAAGATAAGATAACCACAATCGTTTACCATTGTGCAAGATAACCGCCAGGTATCCAGGAACCGACAGAAACAGGACAGACAACCCCATATAAGGACATATGAGTAAGGGATTAACTATGAGACAAAGGAGAAAGACTTCTTACTTCGGCCTCAAAGAGACAGACAGCGACCCCCTAACAACAACCGAAACATGGGCAGAGTATCTCCACTACTTCACGAACACGGAAATAAAGGTGTATAAAAAGGGACTGTTTGAACTGCTCAGGACGGCAGTTGGTGGAGCGCAGACTCCCCTGCCGTCCAGCGCTGTATTTGCTCATATTCTACTTGCTATAATTAATAAAATTTTAATTGGATTATGATCCCTTGTGGTCGCAATTTATGACAATTTTGGTGCCGTGACTCGGATAAGGAACGGTGGGCTTCTGTCCTCCGGGGAGGCGCCCCGCGGCAATCCGCGGCCCCGTGACCGACAGCCTACCTCAACCTTACCGACGAACCTAAATTCTAGAATAGTGAGCAAAGGAGAGACCGGTAAAATCCCATAAAAATTCTGTGCACGGGAGTCCGGACGAAGACGCAGGACGCGTAAGTATATTGCGAATTTGTTCGCGGGTTTGCCGTTCGGGCGGGATTGGGTTTCCTGGATTATAACAAATGAGAGGTTCGATATACTGAACCAAGCAAGTGTGGACTCTTAAGTACTGCGTTTCCCATCTCCCGCGAGGGACTGGGCCAGGAACAAGGGGAGCGAGTGAGTGTGTGTGTGTGGATAATCCAGAAGATGGGGGCGAAGGGCAGCAAGCCTTCGACTCCCATGGGAAGGGTACCCACTGTACCTAGGAATACCCCTCTGGCATATATCTTAGACAATTGGAGATATTTCCCTGCAACCCTAAGGAAAGATAAGCAGAAAATGATAGAATATTGTACTAAGATATGGGGAGGGAAGAAGATTTCTAAAAATGTCTTTTGGCCAGTCTATGGGTCAGAAGAGGATTGGGTAAAACAGCAATTAAACCTCTGGGTTAATAATAAAAAAACCCTTAACCCGGAGGAAAGTCAGTATGCGGAAGTGTGGCTAGAAAGACCGGGAGCTAGACTTTACCCACTGAATGAAATAAAAACTAAACAAAAGAAAAAGAAGGAGGAGTTAGACGAAACCCTTCTAACCCCCCCCCCCCCTTACATTCCTCCTCCTGCTCCCGCAGCCCCTCCAGAGGTCCCCAGAGCGCCCACTCCCCCACCAGAGTCGGAACAAGGGTCCCCCCCCTCCTCCTAAACGCGTGACTAGAAGTCAAAAAGGGGCAGCTCAGATGTATCCTCTGAGGGAAATGCCCATGGGGGGACCTCAACCTGTGATTGGATATATTTCTGTACCCCTAAGCTCGGTTGATCTACGAGATTTTAAAAGAACCGAGATGGGAAACTTAATTGAGGACCCACTCGGAGTGGCAGAAAGATTAGATCAATTTTTGGGACCAAACCTTTATACTTGGGATGAGATGCAATCTATCCTTGGTCAATTATTTACTACCGAGGAAAGAGATATGATTAGACGAGCAGGAATGAGACTGTGGGATGCTCAGCATGCCCAGGGACCCCAAGCAGATATTAAATGGCCACTCCAAAGACCTAATTGGGATAATCAGGATCCGGTGCATAGAACTCATATGCAGGACCTGAGAACTATAGTAATTCAGGGGATTAGAGAAGCAGTACCCCGTGGCCAGAATATCAATAAAGCATTTAATGAAATGCAAAAGAAAGATGAGAGCCCTACTGAGTGGCTAGAACGACTGAGGAAAGCCCTTCAGCTATACTCTGGGGTAAATCCAGACGACCCTTTAGGGCAAGCGCTCCTCAAAACTCAGTTTGTGGCAAAATCATGGGAAGATATCAGAAAGAAAATTGAAAAGTTAGAAGACTGGCAGGACAAAGGGTTAGATGAGTTGTTGAGAGAGACTCAGAGGGTGTATGTACGTAGAGATGAGGAAAGCCAATTGGACTGGAAAGTAAAGAAGCAGGAGTTGAATGCTATTGTTGTGAGAAGAGAGGACACTTGAAGCAGAGTTGTGGAAGGAAACAGTAGGATGAACAAATGTTTGGAGGTGAATGGGGGAGTCAGGGGCTCTGCTTATTGGGGACTGGAACATCTACGGAGCCCCGAGTGGAATTGAAGTTGAGTCCCCAACGGGAGGGAGTGCAGTGTTTGGTGGATGCAGGGGCCGAAGGATCCACCGTTCAAGGGCTGCCCTCCGGCTACACCCTTGCTGGGAACACCGTGAATATTATAGGTGCAAAAAGGAAACCTCTTGAGGCCCTTGGTGATTTACTCTGGCTCCCTGGGGCGGAATACGGTTTGTTAAGAAGGGGTTTGGTTTTGAAACTGAACTTGAGCGTTTAAGGTCAGGGAGCGGAGTCCGGCTCCGTGCGGTCGCGGTGGAGCCGGCGCTGCAGTGGCAGCGGACAACGTCCTTTGTTACAGCAGCAGAGGCAGCCCCCCCCCCCTCCCCCCCCGCCCCGGCAACGGCCGCCGCCTCTCCTCGCGCCGCGGGGCTGTAATGAAAGTCAACTCTGTCAACAGCCAAAGAGAGTGGGGCTTTCTGTGCGACTGCTGTATCGCTATCGATAACAACAATTCAAATGGACTGTGCTACCACAAAGGTTCACAGTCACCAAATCTATTTGGACAAACTTTAGAGAAAATTTTACAAGAATTCATTTCTACCCAGAGAAGTCAAGTTATTACATTATGTGGATGATCTATTAATAACAAGAGAAACTAAAAAAAAAGGAACCAAAAAAAAAAAAAAAACACCGACTATGAAATTGTAAAACCCCCACAAACTAAAAAGAAAATTCGACAAATATTGGGATTACTAAGATATTGTAAACCATGACTTAAAAACTACAGTGAAAAGGTGAAATTAACTAATAACCAACTTAAATGGTCTACAAAAGATGATTAAAAATTACAGAAAATAAAAAGGGCATTAATACAGACACCTGTATTAAGCCTCACAAAAAAAAAAAAAAAAAAAAAAAAAAAAAAAGACTCAGAGAAAATAATTTGTCAAATAGAGAGACCCAGAAAACAGCCCTGAGGACTCAGATCACCAAAAGTAACATAGTAATCTTCTTTATGTTCCTATATAATAGTTCTAAGAGTAAAATATGTTACTCTGCTGTAAAACTTCTGTGACAAGGAATTGTGTTTTACCTCTGAATATTTAAAGTTGCCAATAAACTATTCCTGTTAGCAGGTTAATAAGAATATAAACACTACACAGTCCTGTGTTAATACCTAATTGTGTTTATAGGCAAAATTCAAAGACTTTACTAAACTATCTGAAAAGTAATACTAATTTCAAGTTGTTAAAAATGTCTAACTTTTAAACTAGTTACTTGCTTCTTACTTGATTTGAAAAAGGACTGTAAGCGATTAAGGTAAAAACCAATTCATATGACTGTTATAGGTTGTCTCACAGGTATTTATAACAGCATCTTTTTCCAAATACTTTGATAGTTGTTGTAATACATATTTTAAAAATATTTCATTAAATTTATTAACTTAAGACAAATGAAAATTTATATATACACAAAACTACTTAACTTGTCAATAATGAATGTGAAACAGTGTGTATTAAAGAGTTACTTATGGAAATATCGAGGTAATCGACTCAGAGGAACACACTTTGTGTCGAAAATTGTTAAAAATCTAACAGAAAGCTTGGATATTAAGTGAGAATACCATACGCCATGGCACCCACAAAGTTCGGGAAAAGTTGAAAGAATAAACGGAGAAATCAAAGGTATTTTGACTAAATTAATGATAGAAACCAAATTATCATGGATTAAGTGCCCACCTATGACACTATTAATTCTAAGAACCAGACCCCGAACAGATTTAAGAATATCAGCATTTAAAATGGTGTATGGGATGCCCTATAGAATTGAAAGTCCACAAACAAATGTTTTGATTCAAGATTGTGTAATTAATGAATATGTTTCACAATTAGCAGAACATCATAACAAGCTTTGGGAACATGGACTGATTGTGCAACGACCTCCGTTGGACTTAAAAATTCACAATTTTAAACCTGGGGACTGGATATTGGTTAAAACGTGGAAAGAAGAAACCCTAAAACCCAATTGGGAGGGACCTTATCTTGTTTTGCTTACAACAGAAACAGCTGTCCGGACTGCTAAACGTGGATGGACTCATGCCAGTCGCATTAAAGGCCCAGTGACAAGACCCCACTGGAAAGTAATCAGTACTCCAGGTGACACCAAGATAACCTTGAAAAGATAACGTAATGATAGAGACTTTATTTGATTATTTTGCTGCATTACCTTTTAGTATAAAGTGTATATTGCTGTTTATATTTGCTATAATTACTTCTTCTTTTATCTATTATACATGGAAGCATACAAAGTGTACTAAAAGAAATTGCTAAATTTATGCAAACCACACAATATTAAATACAGAAAATGTACTAATGTAAATAATATTCTAGATATACAAATTAGGTGTAATAATTTGAACTGCAATTGTTATCCATTTGCTTGTTTCAGGTGTAAGGTATGCCAGAATAAATGGTGGACACACTGTGAATATGGATACCCTCCAATAGGAGTTTGCACACAGTGTTGGAAAATCCAATGAACTCTCACTGAATGAAAACTAAAACAGTTAGAGTCTAAACAAGAAATTATTTGAGAATCCCATGAATGGTGGGAAATTTTTACCAAAAGAATAAACCTTCAATATTATTGTTACCATTCCAACGAACCAATCCCCTTTGTAGCTAAAATCTTGGCTATAAAATACAGAAGGGGAATACTAACTGTGTCTTGCTTTGCCCCATTAGTTAAAGCTGCAAAGTGGGAAGCCTATATAAACAGGCAGAAAGCCCGAAACAGCTGTTCTCCTGAAGAATTCCCTTGCTGCCGAGAAGATGGTATACCCCGTGGCTCGAAGCAACCGAGTCGACGGGCGAGGCAGAGGAGGAACAAACTGTGGAGAAAAGAACCAAAACAATGGGACGCAAAAGCAACAATGGTCGAACTTCCCCAGGACTGGTAAAAATAAACTTAAATTGATAAAATTGACAGACACCCTTTTTCCTGGTATACCATTAGCTTGGTTATTAATAATAACCCAAGCAAATGGAAACCCTCATGAACCTATGGCCTGGAAATTATATAATTTACCAGAATCAAAATTAATTCAAACTCAGATTGGTCCAGGAAAGTGGAACTTCTCCGTGCATCTATATTCCCTGATACCTATAGAAGGGGGCCCCCAAGATGCAGCAATGCTTCAAGTCCAGTGCAAGGCATTTTATATATGTCCAGCAAGTAACCCTGGCAAAAGTTATTGTAATTATCCAGGTGATATTTACTGTGGCTATTGGGGTTGTGAAACTATTGCTTCAAGTTGAAAAACGCAGGGAGATAAATATATAGATGTAACTTGAGGACCCCCAGGCTACACTCCCTCAACACATGATTTTAGTGAAGACCCTATAAAACCCTGTGTCGAAGTGTCCTGTAAAAGAATTGAAATCACCATAAAAAAACCCCAAGATGACACATGGTTAATTGGCCGTATCTGGGGAATTAGATATTGGGAACACGGAACGGATAGGGGAAGTTATTTTAGAATAGTTAAAGAAAAACTTCCTCATGATCCTTTGTCAATAGGACCAAATCTGGTCCTGAATCCACCCACTTCTTCTGAAGAAAAAGTTGCCCCCGTAATTGTTGTAATCCCTTCTCCAGACTCTCTTTCAAAAACAACTAATGATACTGTGACTGAATTCTCCTTATCCAGGGATCTAGAGTTGTCAGAATCCAAAGACCCCTTATGGAATCTAATGCAAGCCTCTTATCGTGCCCTTAATGAAAGCAAACCAAATTTAACTAAGGAATGCTGGTTATGTTATAATGTTAGACCACCATATTTTGAGACAATTGGAAAACTAGGTAAGATTCAATGGTCTAATGGTTCAAACCCACGAGAATGTCCATGGAATGACCAGAAGAATCATACACAAAGAATTACTATTCAATTAGTAACGGGTCAAGGAAAATGTATAGAAACAGTGCCCGAAAAGTATCAGCCTTTGTGCAACCGAACAATCACTAACACCGATATAGAAAAACACAAAAATCAAAATGACAAATAGGCTATCCCGACACCGGGAGCTAAATGGGTTTGTTCAGACATCGGAGTAACGCCTTGCCTATCCCTAAACGTGTTTAATCAATCTCAGTTTTGCGTACAGGTGATCTATCACACCTCTGAGGAGGTGCTACGCCACTTTGAAGGAGACCTGAATAGACAAAAACGAGAACCAATTACAGTGATAACCCTAGCTACACTGCTGATAGCAGGCGAAGTTGAAATAGGTACAGGCATAGCCTCCCTAGTAAAAGGTCAGGAATTACAAAGTTTGCAAATGGCTGTAGATGAGGATTTAACAAAAATAGAACAATCTATCCAGAATTTAGCCACTTCAGTAAAGTCTTTATCAGAAGTAGTGCTGCAAAATAGAAGAGGATTAAACCTATTGTTCTTAAAAGAAGGAGGGTTATATATAACTCTCAATGAAGAATATTGTTCTTTTGCTGACCGTACGGGAGTAGTCCAGAACACTATGTCTGAACTCCGGAAAAGATTAGATCAACGTAAAAAGAATCGTGAAGCGGGCAGGTCATAGTATAAAAACTGGTTTAATGTTTCACCTTGGCTAACCACTTTGTTGTCTGTTTTAGCAGGACCGCTTACTATGTTAATTCTAGGACTTATATTTGGGCCTTGTATATTAAGCTATATTTTACATTTTATTAAAAAACGGTTTGACATAACTAAATTGCTTATTTTTAACTACGAGGTCTGAGGTAAAAGATAAAAGTGTATCTATTAATGAAGATGAAAGTTGTTGTGAATGCGTTATACCACGTGAAAACTATGCCTATTGTAATTGTGAAGTATTACCTTGTCAGTGTTATGATAAATGTTGGGATTGTGGAAAAAGATTTGCTTACAGTGCCCAAAATGAAAGAAGCGTCTAATAAACAATAATAGGATAAAAAGAAAAAGGGGGGATTGTGAGAAACTATGGACTAGGGTATTGTTATTAGGATTTATGTAAAGGTCAGGAAATCGCTCATGCAAACAGCTACCAGACACCGCCTGTGTAAGATAAGGTAAGATAACCACAATCGTTTACCATTGTGCAAGATAACCGCCAGGTATCCAGGAACCGACAGAAACAGGACAGACAACCCCATATAAGGACATATGAGTAAGGGATTAACTATGAGACAAAGGAGAAAGACTTCTTACTTCGGCCTCAAAGAGACAGACAGCGACCCCCTAACAACAACCGGAACATGCGCAGAGTATCTCCACTACTTCACGAACACGGAAATAAAGGTGTATAAAAAGGGACTGTTTGAACTGCTCAGGACGGCAGTTGGTGGAGCGCAGACTCCCCTGCCGTCCAGCGCTGTATTTGCTCATATTCTACTTGCTATAATTAATAAAATTTTAATTGGATTATGATCCCTTGTGGTCGCAATTTATGACATCCATCCTTGGAGATATTCAGAACATGATGAGACGGAGTCCTGGGCAACCTGCTGTAGCTGACGCTGCTTTGAGCAAGGGGGTTGGACGAGATGATCTCCAGAGGCCCCCTCCAGCCTCAGCATTTCTGTGATTCTGTAGTGGGAACAGCGAAGCTGAATTATCACCCTGTGAGTAAAATCCTAGCATCTGATCTGCATTGCGGATCTGTTGTCTGCATTGCAGATTTTTGTTGCATTGTCTGCACGCATCTGCTGGGTGGAACCCCCTCCAACATCAGTATGAAGTAGAGGTCTGCAGTGCAGATTGACAGCTGGGATTTTTCTCTGGAGCATTTCCCCATCTGTGTTTGAGACAAACCAGGATAACATTTTAACTTTTTTCCTCTGTAAACGGAGTGTTTTGTGAGTTGAGTGTTCCATAGAGAAGTTTATTAAAAGGCAAGCTTCATCTCCCAGTCCTCGAAAAAAAGTGGCACTGAGTTCACAGCTCAGATGCTAGGAAAGAGGAAACTCATGTGACAAGATACTAATACAGGTCTGCAAATGTAATTTAATTTTGTCTGAACAAGTTTCCTCTAAGAAGGGAGGGGAGGTGCAAATGACAGAGACAACTTCCATAGAGAAGCAGTGAAAACTTTTTTATCAGTTCATTGTGAGTTGGGTAATGGTCTTAGTGAGATTATCTGTAGCCTTAGCAAGCATTAGTTCATTTCCAGGGTCAGCCAAATGCTTTGATCTGTTTTGAATCGAAGCCTGGTCGCAGAGGTTGCTGCTTGTTGCTTCTGCAGAAGCATTTCTGGGGGTCCTGCTGAGCTTTCTCTAGGTCTTAAAAAATGCTGCTTAAATATTGATCTTTGCAGAGATACTAGACTAAGGTGGCATCTATTTTTAACCAGTACTCTCTACTAATGTTGATGTCAACAGAGAACTTGGCCTAAAATACTACATGAGAAATTTTCCAGTGTATTTCCTCCAGCCCTGAGATAAGACAAAGTGATAGGAAAGCAAATAAGCCTGTTCTCTTATTAATCTTTCAATTGCTGAATTTCTGTGTCTGTTGATGTGCAAAATGTGATTATACTTTTCCTTTGTCTTGTCAAAGGTGAAGTCATCTTAATGACACTCCTCTGTCCACAGACACTTTCTTGCAAACTACCTGTTAAATACTTTCAGTAGCTGGCTTCTAAAATTCTCTGGTTTGGTTTGGTTTTGTTGGCCCAGGCATGGCCTCAGATGTGAGACCAGATTCTCTGCCAGTTTTATCCTTGCAGTTTTATCCGAGTACCTGCCTTTAGCAGGGCTGTACCAGTATATGCCTAAGGCAACTAAGATGTCACAAGCTGAATGGCATTAGCTAATGGAGTGCAATTCAGATGGAGAGCAAGGTAATCAATCAACCAGTTCTCTGTTCTCTTCTGAGAGCCTTCATACTTCTGTGGGAATTTCAAGGACTCTGGTGATAGAAACAAAGCACCAAAAGCTAACTTGACTCAAAATTTCAGATGGGTAGCATGAACAGCGACCATCTGTGGTTTGTTTTTTTGTTTCTGAACAGGAGATCTTTTCTGGAGAGGAGGTGAAAGAAACAGGTTTGCTATGTGACCACATTGAGCTAAACACTGGCTTTGTTGAACTCCGAGACAAAATGCTGGCTTTTGAGGGCCAAGTATGTGCAATTTTTAGAGTAAGTCCCCATGGCTGTAGCTCTGGCTAGACAACTGCACCCATGTTCATGCTGTTTGACATCCCCAGTACAGAAAGGCTGAGTGCTGCGAGGGATCCTTGCTATTCCACAGCACCTGACTACGGTCTGCCTAGTCTTGGAGAGCATTTGTGCCATACTTGACTTCTCTGTAACCATGCGGACCCCAGGGCCACCTCACTGTTACCTTTGTCAGTGGCTCTGCCCCGTGTCCTCCTTGGCTGTTCTCTGGTGACCACGGAGGAATTATTTTTCAGTGGGATGTTACTAGCAGGACAGGAAAGGCAGGAGGGGTTCAGCTGTTTTGTGAGGGACAGCCAGAGCTGCAGGTAGAGAGCTGAGGTGACCTGCGGTGACCTCCTCATGGTCATGGATAACCAGCTGGTTCACATGCAGGGGTCTAGCTCCTGTGCCAGTTTTATGTTGTTGCATTGTGAGATTTTGTGTGATATTTTTAAAAATTGTTTTTGGGTTTGGTTTTTTTGTGATTCTTACTGAACCAAGGCCTGTCACCTCAGGCTGTTTCTGGCAGAGTGACACCAGCATCCCTTGGCAGGACTGGATTGGCAGGACTGGGCTGTGGGCTAAATGAGCTGGCAGAAAGTCTGGAGTAGTGCCAGGTCTGGGATGAGCTGCCCAGTCCAGGAGGAGAGGGTTGTGGTCATCATCCTCTGTCTGCACCAAACTCACATTACCCTGTGGCCTTCCTTGCTCGGCACCCGCCTGTTCAATGTCAGCATTGGAGCGTGCAGGTGTGTGAAACTACAGCCCTCTGGCTTGTCCTCGACTCAGCGATGAAACTAACAGTCGCTTTCTGACAGAAGGCCATCCTTGGCTGGGCTGGGCTTGTCCACGGGTTCCCTGTTGTGTAGCATCTACTGGAGGATAGTGTCCATTTGTGTGGCACTTAGCATTTTCCTGGGATGACTGCCATAAGCATTCCATTTATGCTAGTGTCACTGATCAAGTCTGCGTGTTTTAGGGCTTTTGTCTGTCCCGAACTTGTAAGCAGTCAAGACCCAGGTGTTAGTTTAGTCTTGTGAAGCCCAGTGGCAGTTACCTGACCAGCAACCTCCTTGCTTGGTGCCCGTGTTGAGATGACGTCATGACTGGTTACGGTGAGGCATCGTGGCATCTAGTTTTCTGGGTCACACTGGCTATAGCATCGTGCTGACCTGGCCATGTAACTACAGTGTTTTGGGCTATGCCTCTTCTCCAGGTGTACATTGACTAGTGGTGCTTCAGGTGGCTTGCGTCCAGAAGATGCATCCAAACTACATGAGAGTGCCAACTGGAAAGTGCATCAAAAGCCTTCCAGCGTTACTGGAAGCGTTTTTCAAAGCGTTACTGCTTGTTGAACAAAGGCTGGTGCCTTGCTGCAGCCTAGGCAGTGTGGACATATGGCCAACTTAGCCTGCAAAGCGGCTTTGAGAAGATCGTCTCAATAGAAGCAATGGAGAGTTGAGAGAGGATCGCTGAGTTCATTTTATACCTGTTTCCTGAAATTTCTTCTTCTCAGCTTTATTCTTCTTGGTCATATATTCTTAAAATGAAACTCTTCTTTACAGGGAAAAAACCAAACTTCTGGCTCTGTAGTTTCCAGGCAGCATGGATTATAAAATGAAATAACCCAACAGTATATTTAGAAGCATGCAAGTAAATGTCTCGTAGCTAAACTTAATGTAAAGGTACAGCTAATTGGAAGTAGTATGTTAACACAGAGAATAATGGTACTTATTTCCCATTTCACAAGGTAGAAGACAGACTTCAGTTAAATGAAATTGCAATGAAAATCATTATTATTTTGTTGTATTTCTGAGGAAGAAAGTAAACCTTGGAAATTTCTCAGGTGATTTTGGAACTTTCTTCTCTTGTGGGTGTTCTTTCAACTTTAAAACATTTTCATCAGAATTTTTTGATGCCTGTAAAAATAGTAATAACGTAGGAGACTAGCAATATTAGATAAACAATTGCCAGTTAAATCAATCTCACTGTTAAAACACAATATGAAAATGTACACTGCAAAGCAGCATGAAAAAAATGCATAGAAAAATGGCAATGCATGATGTTCAGAATCATGTGCTTTGTGGTTTTTACATGCTTGTTTAGTGGTTTGTCCTAGTCCTTACCAAACAGTCGTGTAAGGAACCAGCTTTGCCAAGGACCTTCCTTGCAACACTCTCCTTGGGATACCTAGTTTGTGACAGCAAAAATGGGAATGCCGTGGAAAGGAAAATGAGGAATGAGAGGAGATGGATGGTTTTCTGTGTGTGTGCATGTGGTAGGTAGGGAGAGCCCTGGACCATTTCCTGAATGTCAGGCCAGGATCCTGCTGAGAGATGCTGGTGGTCCTGCAGGATAACTCAGCCCCGGATTGTCTTTGTTCTTCAAGTGCTCTGTCTGTGAGAAGCCTGACAAAGGTGGCATATGTTGGAAAAGCAGGGCGTGTGGTACCAAGTACCTGCTTTTTTTTTTACCCTGATAGGAGAGGAGGATTTGTGGCCTGTCACAGACTGCAAGTTTCCTCTCTAGTGTCAGCAAGTGGGAATTTTGCTCCTTCCAGGGCAATATCGTAGGTTGAGACCTATGAACACACTGCAACAACTCAGCCAGGAGGGAAGCCTGAAACCATACTGAGGGACAAAACTTAGCTGCTAGAAGAAGCATTAGAAACTGGCAGTGAAGTTTGTCATGAACAGGTCCAGTGAGGAACCGGCCATGTTGTGCTCATCTCTGAGGAGATGCAAAACCCACAGCTGAATACTAAGCAGAAAGGGGGAAAAAAGGAGGAGGAAGAAAAGACCAAGCAGCATCGTTTCGAGGAAAGCACATATTTTTCACTCTCATGTAGAATACAGGAAGTTGGTTTCAAATGTTTTGTTGTTGTCATTACCTCTTTGATAGGAGTAGTTCATGCTGCTACAGGAGAATCACAATTAACACTGATGAGGGTGTGAGGGTAGCGTCCATGATAGGAGGCAGCGCATTCCCCTCTCTCTGTGTTGGCTTGCAGAGCCTCGCTCCTCACTGAGGGCACACAGGCTGCCACACTGCTCTGAGCGTGGAGGCGGGTGATTTTGATGCTGAAGGTCATGCCCAGCTCCTCTTTCATGTGCCACAGGTCTGTGACTAGCTGATGAGTGTAGCTGCCCATTATGTATATGCAACGGGAGAGAAGAGGGCTGTTTTGCTGGGGCTCTACAAAAGCTGTGGACAAGAAGACCCAATGACAGAGGAGCGATAGCTCTGGTAAGCCAGACCTCTACGCAGTGTCTAATGTTAGTGTTTATCTGACCAGTGGGTAGCTGGAAGTGTTGTCCAATGGCAGATAAAACCCTAAAAACGTGCACTGTGACCATCCTTTTAGGATTCGTTGCAAGTAACCATGGGGCTAGGGATGCAAGAAGTCCGTTTTTATTTCCCTGCTGTTCAGTTCAAGAGTGAAATCAGGAATAGCTTTTAAGTGAGAGTCAAATGGAGTGCAAGCCTGTAGATGAAACGAAATACAGGGATGGAGACTCTGACCTTGTCTATCCACAAAATAGCAGTGATTTAGAGATCAGTTTATGAACTTATTACTTGCATCTATTTCATTGAATTCAGTAACTGATGTGTGCAGCATTCCCTTTCTAGCACACCTGGGTGGAAGAAGATGTTATCATGCCAGTTCAGGCACTCCTGCAGCAGCAGGAAATGATGAATAGAATAGCTGTTGTTTTCTTCCTTCGCTTCCTCTAGATGAACATCTGAAGTAAGGCAGAGGGGCATCTTTCCACACTGTCATTCTGTGTATTTCTCTTTCTTCAGCCTGTTTCCATTGTACTTTAATGTTGTGCAGAAGTGATGGCTTGCCCATGACCCCTGGCTGATGGTTGTTCTCTCATTTGGCCCTTGTCAGGGCAGAAGCAGGCGTACTGTGATTGCTTTACTCACCACGTTAGGCTATCAACCAGCATTTGTTGATCACTTGTGCGCTTGCAGATTTGAAGTTGTTATTCTTTCCATTTGCCACAGTTCTCTTTTCTTTTTTTCTTTTTCTTTTTCTTTCTTTTTTTTTTTAAAGCTTCCGGCACGGGACACAGCCCTCGCTATACTTCAAGTAATCCTCTCTGCACCCTTCCCAAAATTCATGGCTATTATTCAAGAAAGCAAAGAAGGGCTCAATGAACAACACTGAGGCAGAAAGAATGAAGTCCTGACAGTTTATATTTAACGGATGGCATTTTTAAAAATTCCTAATTAAATACCTCAACCTTTTCTCATTTCAATTGTTGGCAATAGTTTTGCAGTAGCCCAGTGTGCATTTACTGTTCTCAGGCAAGAGAGGAGCCCTGTTGGTGGGAGAATTGTGCAGGTGGTGTAACACATAGATCTTCCAGCTCACCTTCCTGTTATTCAGATGCCCGAGTTTGTGATCAGTTGTATACAGCAAGTTGCCTATATTTGTGTTTCACATTTTGGTGGCACTTGCAAGATACCTACTGCTATGTGTTAGTCTTGTATTTTGCCACTAGTATGAGATTGCTGCTGAGCTGCTTCATCCTTGTGGAGAATGAAGTCATATATGTAAAAAGTAAATTATTTGGCATGTGCTTGACTTGCTACCCTGACTTCTTATGATGTTGTGAGTCTAATTCAGAGTGTTTGTCCTCACCTTCAGTGATCTGGATTGGCTGTAGTTCAAGCTGCAAACGAAGGCTGTGGTCAACAGCCTTCTGGACAGTGGAGCTTTTTCTCCAATCGTACCACTCTGTATAGAAAATGGAAATAACTCTAGCTTTCAAGGTTTCTCTGCATTTTAATGGAAACTTACAATTCTGGACAAATCCTGTGTGCAAAGGTGGCTGGGTTAAAATCTAAGAGTGACTCCTAGGCAAACAAGAACAAGGGGAAGTTTGACAGAAACTGGTCCAAATTCATGCAAGCATTGAGACGAGTTAGCGCATATTTTTTTTTTTTAATAAACTTGAGGAGATCTTCTTGGCCTCGTTAAGGTATCTTTCAAGGTTGTTAGTTCCTGCAACAGAGAGGTTTCCGTAGTCATCCTGAGCCCTTTCAAGCATGGGCTGTTTGGCTGAGCAACATTAATTGAGGAGTGAGGAGTTTGTGGAGTCTGCTATTAATAGCTGAGTACTAATAAGGTGATCCAGGAGAATGTAATAGTTTATGAGGTTGGGGGGAAGGGGGGTATAAAAGAGGTGCAGGAGGGGAAAATATTCCTCAGTTGAATCATTCTGATTTAGATAAATGGTTCTCATTCCACCTCCCAAAATGTGGATTAAATATTCAGAACAAGTAATTGTGAAGTAATGGGCAAAACTTGACATGCACCTGCTGCATCATGTCTACCTCTTAATGAACAGTAAATGACGCAGCTGCTTTGTCACACTGGGTGTGTTTAGCCACAGAAGTGGGGAGATGGCAATAGAGAGCTGTGATGAGGCTGTGGTAGGCTTCTGTTTTTAACAAAGGCTGCCAAGTGTCAATGTGTAATTTATGATCATTTCAAGAACGGCTGCTTTTAGATTGAATATAGATGGGAAACAGGCGTGTCCTGTGTGGCAGATTTATGCCCGAAGTCCTGTACTTTTAAGAATATAAGTGAAATTTGAGAACAAGTAATTCTTAAACCATATTTACTCTGTCCATTGTAAGTTAGGAGTAAGTAGGTGCGTATCAGACTGATAAAGGAGAAGTCAGATGCTGTTACCTGGTTTTACTGAATGAACCTAGTCTATAGCGTCTCTCTTGGTTCTTCTCCTGGAAGAAGAACCTAGTGCTCTCTTTTTGGCATCTGCATGGAGATACTGTTGCATTTGTTTTTTCCTTGATGGCAATTTTGTTGCCCAGTTGACAGCTTAAGAAAATTTCTTCTCTAAGCAAATTGCCTGCAGTTTGCCAAGGGCAGGACTGAGGTTTGTGTGGGAAACCATCTTGGTTGTTGTTCATTGCTGATTCTGTTTGGTGTCAGAGGTCTTTGCTGTGCTGGAGGTCTCACTTTCAGGACAGAGTGACAATTAGAGCAGTCAAAAATTCCCTCCTCCTTTTGAGGTTCCTTGCATGTTGATGCAGCTCCCCAAACGTTTTCCAGAGGCGGGCAGCCATATAATTTGCTGGAAAAGCAGTAAGGTAACCTTCCAGCTGCTTTCTACATTGCTTGTCTTCTCATGTCTCTGAGAAGGGATTTGATGGTGGGGAAAAGAAAGCAGACTAGAAGCAGAGAGTACGTGTCATTTTTGCATAGCTTTTTTTTGGTACCGTGGTTCTAGAAGAGGGCAGGGTGTGGTGTGTCAAAGCCAGGGCAGATAAAATGTTAGTACACAAACTTCCTAATTTGTCTTTCCTTCCGGTACAAATAAGCCAGTACTTTATCATGCATGAACACAGCTAATGTTGATGAATGGTGAAACCGTGTAGCACGGAGGCAGCAGTGTTTTGGGATTACCATATTCCCCAGTGGATACCTGCAAGTGCTGCAAAAGAAAGAAACAACACGGAGAACATGTAGGATGTGACTGATGCGCCGTTAGCCCACGTGCTGCCGAGCAGAGACAGCCTGTGACTTCTGTGTCCAGAGGGACTGTTTATTAAGGAGAAAATGTACAATTGTTTTGTGTCTCCTTCAGGTGGCTTGGATTACGCGGCTTTGCGTGCTCACAGCAGCATAATTCCTCTGGGAATGTCCACCCAAGGAGAACCAATGTGGATGTGCAGAGCTCTGAGGTGTCCTGGGAGTTGTGGAGTGGCAGGGCTGCAAGGCAGCAGGAGCATGTCTTTGATCCCACATGATGCAGAGGGCTGCATGCAGAAACATAATAGCAAATTATAGATCTTTGTGGGTCCCAAGCAGTGTGAAAAATCTGCCCGTTGTCCTTTTAGGCAGTAGTGGGGTGGAGGAAGAGATCTCCATAGCCATACCTGGTCTATGGTTTTTTCCGTGTGGGCAATGAAAGGATATGCCTTGGCATTTTTGAAATCAGCTTTTTCTACTTGTGTGTTTTTCCATCCAGCCTGAATTTTCAGTGATATTAAAGCATCTTTTTACCTTCCCTGGTAATGGAAAAGAGTCTACACTGGCACATATCGCATTGTGCCCGCCTCAGGAACATTGCGCTCGGTGAAAGACCTATGATGTAAATGAGCATCTGACTGGTGGATTTACAGGCGAGGGATGTTTTGGAGTTGCACATACAACTGGACTGCTGTAAAACTTAGAGATGTTTTAAAACTCAAAAAGTGTTTTTAAAACCTGAAATCAGTTGTTTGTTTTGAGTGGGCCCATGTTTAGAGATGGAAATATTGAGTACAGTGTAAACCAGTTGGAATTACAGAAATGAAGGGTCTCACCCAACTGGCTTACCAGTGGTGGAGATGTAAGGATAAAAATGAAACAAATTGCAAGTTAACCTCTTAACACTTTGTTGTACGTGTGACAGACAAATCACTGATCTACCTGTGCTGATTCCCATTTCTCTATGATCCATGTACAAAACCTCACACTGCAGAGTGTGTGAAAGATGGTCAGCCTTTCAAGCCATATCACTGTGTAATCTTTGTATTAATCACAGAGCAATAACTTGAAATAACATTCAGGGTAGGTGAAAACAGCCTTGGACTCTAGCCTTTCTGTTGTCATCTTCACCTCTGGAAAGAAACTAAAACTATAGGGTGTGTTGCAGTGAAGCTTACAACTTGCAGTTAAGTGAGTAGGTGTATACCTGTTTTCTCATGTTGAGATATGTTTCTTCAGCTATGAAATGAATAACTGATCATTTGAAATGAACACATGCATATGTATTTTATAATCTGAGGTATGTATTTACAGGACAGGAAGTTCCATGCTGGTGGATAGCAGTGTAAAGATAATATACAGCAGGTTTTTCCAATAGCTCAGTTAACTTTATGACTAGATGTCGTGGTTTAACTCCAGCCAGCAACTAAGCACCACGCAGCCGCTCGCTCACTTCCCCCATCCAGTGGGATGGGGGAGGAAATCGGGAAAAAGGTTAAAACTTCTGGGTTGAGATAAGAACGGTTTAATAGAGCAGAAAACAAAAAACTATAATTATAATGATAACACTAATAAAATGACAACAGTAGTAATAAAAGGATTGGAATGTACAAATGATGCACAGGGCAATAGCTCACCAGCCGCCGACCGACACCCCGCCAGTCCCCGAGCAGCGATTCCCTGCCTCCCCCCACTTCCCAGTTCCTAAATTAAATGGTGCGTCACATGGTATGGAATACACCATTGGCCAGTTTGAGGCAGGTGCCTTGGTTGTGTCCTGTGCCAACTTCTTGTGCCCTGGCTGGCCATGAGAAGCTGAAAAATCCTTGACTATAGTCTAAACAATGCTGAGCAACAACTGAAAACATCAGTGTTATCAACATTCTTCGCATGCTGAACTCAAAACATAGCACTGTACCAGCTACTAGGAAGACAGTTAGCTCTATCCCAGCTGAAACCAGGACACTAGAAAACTTGCTTCCAACAATTACGAACTGAGATTCAGAAGAAAAAAAGCCATCAGTACAGTGTGAAGTATTTTCAATGCTAAACTGTGTGCATGTGTTTTTCCTTTGGAGGCAGGGCTACAAACCATGCAGAAACACACCAGCATATTTGAAGAGCTGCTGACATTTACTACTTCCTGGCAATTTCTTCTGGAGAAACAAACAAAACCCCCATCAAGCCAAAACACACCCTAAGGGGCAATACCCTTGTATTTGTCAAGTATGTACAAGTGGAGAAGGACTGTTAAGTACTCAGCTCAAAGGAGTCCTCTTAGCTGCAGATTTTTGAAAAACAGTTAATAAAAGCAGCAGCTCTTGCTCTTGAGAAGAGTACTGTCCCGTTTCAGAAGGCAAATCCTCTTCCGCTTTCTCCCTTCTCACCCAGTAAATTCACTGTATCACGTGCATCTTAGTCCTGTGTTTGTCTGCGCTGTGGATAGAGGATGCAGCACCCACCCTGGATGCACCAAATGAGACTGTTTTAGCCACCTCGTTAGCCTTTGCACAGGCATTGTCTCACAAATGCCAGATTCTGTAGGTGCGGGTACCTGTGGGAATCCTCTGTATACCTAAGGGTTGACCAGCTGATGTTGCCAATGAGATGGTATTCAAAGCAAGCTGTGATGAAAATAGCCCTAAGATAAGTTGCTTGAAATGAGTATGCCTATATGAAGGAATGAATACTGATAAGCAGTGCAGGTAATTAAGAAAGTGTATAAGAAAGGTCTCTGTGCATACAGAGTGTCTGGCACAGGATGCACGTTAGGCACCTATCCATCAGGTAATTTTAGCAGAGCTTGAACAAAAGCAGACTCCTTTTATTTTCTTTAAAACACTGAGCTTTGTTTTTGTTAATACATCTGCCAAGGTTTTGATTAATTTTAGAAGTCCTGATCTCTAACTTGCCTAGTTTTTCAAGCTAAGGAGAACAAGCTTAATCTATGACTATTTACCTTCTGCAACGTGGTAATACTTTCTACATCAGCTTTTATGGTATGCAATTTGATTATGGAACAGCTGCATAACAGCTTGACTTAAAATCAGTTTTACACGAAGAGGACAACTTTAGGAGTACAGATACGTAGAGCATATCCATGATGTTTTGCTAACTGAAGGGGACGTGCAAGAGCATGCTGTGAAATACCATTCACAAAGATATTTCTAAGTGTACCAAGGCGAAATCGTATTGTACTCGGTGAGCAACCTCAAGTAGGATCCATGGTTCTAGTGCGAGGCAGAGGGGCATATGTGTAAAAGCGATGAAATTGTACCCCAAGAAGTTATAAATAATAGGGAAGTTTGGTTAATTGGTGTAAACGGTGAATATTGGCAAACATAACTGCAATATGCTGTCTTGGGAAACGGAGAATGAAAATAGCTCTGGTGCTATTTTGTTGCGAGTTTCTTTGACCTGTGAATCAGCCTGTTGAGCTACAAGACAGCTCTGGAGTAAATTATTGGAATTAAGTTTTTTCAGTTTTTCCCTGGTCCTGTTCAGAGCAGAAGGGATGAGATATATACATAGGTATGTATGTTAGAGTTTTGATAAAATGCATTTAAATCTTGAGTCTGTTAGAACATTTGGTCTCGTGGGGAGCAAAGCTTGGGTCAGTTAATGGGTTCTTGGGTTAGATGATGTCTGTCTGGCATTTGATTGCATTACTTGAAAACCAAATGCATGATTTATTTATCCGTTTTAGAGAAGGAGACATACAGGAACATAGGAAGGCCGAGAATTACATGGACTGCGAAGTATTTTATTTGGGCTTTTGTCCAAAAAAAAAAGTGCCTTTTCAGTAAACTGGTAAGATGTAAGGGCTGAAAAAATTATCGAGAGGGTAAGTCAACCAGACTGAGTGGAATTCTACCAACGATGTGTTCTGTGTTAACTCTAGTAATATAAGAGGTAGTTGTACCCATGTAGCAGTGCTATTTTTATTTCTTTAAAAAGATGCTGTTGCCTCGTACTGGGAGGAATCCAAGTCCCATAATGGCCCAACATTCCGAAAGTCGAGGTGGGGAAGATCTGCTAGTGCAAGTAATTAATGAACAGGTAATACCTGGGTGAGCGTGTGTTGGTACGGCTGGTGGAAAGCGCTCTCTGTGTGTGCAGTGGACAGTCTCAGCAGTACCCCGCTTCTTTGGAGGCAGAGAACTACACTGTCGCTCTTGGCATCTGTTTTGTCTGGGATGTTTTTAGAGGAAACGCGTTTCAAAGTGTACTGCCCTGCTTGCACGTGCTGGAGAGGTAGCTTATGGCTGTTGCTTCCTTGGTAAGAGAAGGAGGCAGCAGTGCTGTGCGTGGGGTAGGTGTGTAAGCAGGGGGTGAGCTGGCAGCAGGGCTCCTGCCTGCGTACTCCAGCCCCAAGTGTAGCCCAGGCCACAGGTGTCCAGATGTAAGTGTCGGGGCACAGCACAGAGGGAAAGGCCTTGCCCTGGTTGCCCCGAGCTCCTGATGCACCACTGCCCCGGCAGCCTCTGCTGCTCGCTCAGAGCCCTTCTGCAAACCCCACGTGTCCCCCACGTCCTGTCCCAGACTGCTTCCCACAGGGAGAATCTTGCCGCCCCGCTCCTTCCAGAAGGTGGAAGGGGAGTGATAACGGAGACTATAGTCGCTAATACAGACTTGCCCTGTTTGGCAGCCCCTCACTGCAGAGCCCCTCGCCCTGCTGCAGAGCCCCTCTTCTGCCCCCTCCCAGGCTCCCGCGCCTTCCAGCTCAAAACTCCTGTCTTCTCTTCCAGCCCCAGCTCCTGGCACCGATTTCCAACACTCATCTCCCAGCTGTACTTAGAAAAATGTTGTTCAGAAAAGAGCCCCGCAGCTTAAAAAAGAGGACAAGGCTGAGAAAGATGGACCCATTGTAGACTTTGTCAGGCCCTTTATTTATCCTGTGATTAAGGTTGGGGTGACAGAGGTGTCGAACTCTGCAGAAGAACATTGCTGCTGTGGCAGAAGGTGCTTCAGAGGTAGGAGGCAGCTGGAGCCCGCACGGGCAGCATTTGGAGGGGGCCAAGGGAAAAGGTGCTGGAGAAAGAAGGATGTGTTTCTGCATCTGGTGACCTCTGTGGGATTGTGCTTGTTGTCACAGGGTCATTTACGGTGTTGTGTCAAGGATGGGGTCTTCATGCCTTTAGTCGGTTAGGAAGCCAGCGGTGCTTTAGCTTACATTTCACCTCTTGTTTTTTCTTTCATACTGTCTGCGCAGAGAAAGCGCAGGCTGGATTTAAACTGGGGCTGCTGTTTTCTCCTGGAGATTGGTGAAACTTTCCTTGAACAGAGAGCAAAAGGAATTTGTTGGAACTTTTGCAATAGCAGTGATGTGTCAAGGTTAGAAAAAGTCTAACCATGCATCAGGCTCCAGGGTCTGGCGGTACAGGAGAAAAAAGTTTGCCTGAAAATCAAAAATGTTGTCTCTGGAGTGCAGGAATGCATTTTCCTTTTGACTGTCGTGGGAAATGCAAAGCCAGGAACTGGCCCAGCAGTAAACTGATGTGGGGCTCGATTTCTTCACCCTTACACTGAGCACCTGATTTCAGAGGGCCTATTCGTGAAAGCAGCAGTAGTGCTCACGGAGGAGGATGCTGTTCTGTTCAGTAGAGGGGGCAGAACCGTCCCTTCTGAGGCTGCTTGAGCTACTGCTTGCTTTGTAAAGCAGCACAGCAACCTTCCTTCCCCTCTGCTATTTTCTTTCTTTCTTTCTTTATTAAATAAATGGGATTTATTTATTAAAAGTGAACCGAAGGATGTGCTGTGAACACCAGATTAACATGGCTATGCAAACGAAGGCCTCTGGTATTTGATAACTTACTGAGTGTGATTGCCTGGTCACCAGCTGTTAGAGTGAATCCTGGCGGAGAACAGGCAAAGGGGAAAGTCATCACTAGATTAAATAAGAAAGAAGCAAATAAAACCATCAATAACTCGCTAACAAAATACTTACCTCCCTGTCATCCTCAGGAATCCATTTCTTGTAGTTCTGCAATTCACTGTTTTCTCTAGCTGAAGAAATGGTGTAATTATATTAAAAAAAAAACCTGCTGAAAGGATATATCCATCACATAAAATGTACATAGAATGTCTTCATATGTGATGTTTTTTTTTACCCAGGAATATGAAAGGTACCTTCTTCTAAAAGAGCATGGTTGTAGATTAGTTCATGTATTCCTAAATACAGCTAAGCAAGCTGTCAACTTAAAGATTTGTCTAAGTTAGTAGCATTTCTCTTAAATACAGCCTGTTAATGTTAGCATAAATGAACGGAAGGAGATAAAGAATGCTGTGCGCAACTGTGACACAAGCTACGTTCAGGTGAGACTACTAAAAGAATTAGTAGCCTCAAACAGGAAGGGGGGAATTGATAGCATATTTCCATACATTCTGTATGGTATGTCTAAATATTTTGATGGTTTTAATATTTTGTACCAGCTGTGGAAACTGGTTTGCTGCTAGGTGACTGTAAAAGGGAGATTTGGTAAATAATTGAAGTTTGATTTCACCGGAGCTCTGATTCTTAAAGTCGCTTTCCTTCGCCGTTTTTTAAAATGATGGCTGCATCAGCCGGACAGATGGCACTGTCGAGGGGCTGCAGCTGAGCACCCCCGGTGCTGCTCCAAGCCTGGATGACTCATCTCTCCAAGGCAGCTGCACCCAGGAGCGCTCTGCCACCTGCTCTTCCAGACGCGGCGTTTCTCATTCAAACTGAGATGACGCGTCGTGTTGAGCCACGTGCAAGTAATTTCTATAGGATTGGCTTAACATGCAGTAGTGCCGTCTGCCTGCGCACGGTTGGCTTCCACCGCTGGTCAATGGGAGTCTCTGCTGACAAATAAAAATGGAATTGAATAGAAGGGAATTGAAAGTCAAAAGGGCCCTGTAATAATTTTAGAGTGCCTGAGGCACCACGCTGAAGCCCTGGCATTATAAATAAGGGTAATGTACTAGAGACTGAATTGCAGTCAAAGCAGCTGTAAGAACGTGGAGTGTGTGCTGAGCTTCTTTAAGGTGCGTGGAGTTAGATTATGATCTGTAGGCAGTGCAGGCAAATCAATATTTGCTCACCGATGTATGTCGTGACCTTAAAGCCTGTGATTAGAAAGGCCGAAGGGATGTGGGGAATGTGAGATGAAGGCTGCAGAGCCAGGAGTGTGAGAGCTGTATTGGAGCAGCCCGACCCTCTGGTTTTCTCAAAATGTTTCCAGGGGCTGAACAGTGGAAGGGGGCTGACTGTCGTCCCGGCTCACGGCGTCTCATCTCCTGGACCGTCTGTGTGATGATGTAGTCTGCTGACCTCTTGCTGCATTTCACAGTAATTACATCTACCTAAAATACGGCGTTTAAAAAAACCCCAAACAAACCCCTGTTTATGAATAAGGTTGGTGAGAGGATGGGAAGAATCCAAATGTCCTGGCTGAGCTCACTGTTCCTGACATAAACTGGAGTAAATCCAGTACTGTCACTGGGCCCGTGAGTGTTAACAGCAGCTCATGGCAAATTGCAGGGGCTGCCCCAGAAGGGCTGGAGCTGAGTCAGAGGGTCAGGCAGGGGAAGCGTAAGGGTTGGCCTTGGTGCCTGCTGAAGCTGGGCAGATGCTGTGGGCCAGCCTTGGGACAGCTGGTACAATGGGACGGCTTTAATAGCTCGATGGTGAGGCGTGATGGCAGGGAGGAGAGCGAGCGCTTCTTGAGTTGGGACTCAGTGTCTGATTTCAAGTGCTGGTGGCTGAATTTACCAGCTCAATGCATTTATTCCCTAATAACCCTCTCAGCCACCATAGGCTGCATGTGTCTTGCTTTGTGCCATGTGCAGGATGACAATCCCTTTTTCTGCAAAGGTAAATGGGCTTGGGAAGAACAGCAGTTAAAGGATGCCACTTACTGCTGCGTTTTGGGTGCAGACATACCCACAAATCTTGCTCCCACCAAATTGTAGCATGCATGGAGAGCTTTACTGGTACATGGGTGTAAATCTTCAAGCCCCCAAGCTGAAATGTACCATTTGATAAAGTTTCCAGGCACTTTCTGGCTGGTACAGTGATTTGTTGTTTCTTTTTTCTTTCTGATTTTTTCTCCCTCTTTGCTGGTCTTACAGCTGCCCAAGGTGCAGCCAGAGAAGTGGAGGAGGGCCCCTGCCTGGCCTGCAGCTCCCTCCCTCGCCATTCTTGGGGTGATTTGGGGTTATTTTGCTGTGTCAGTGAGGCAAAGCTGGGCTCTTGGGGGCTGAGGTCAGTGGGACCCGAGGAAGGCCGTGATGGTCTTGAGGCTTTGAAGGGCTGTGCACCGAGCCCTGTCCCCGCTGGAGGGGACGCTGGTGGTGTTCAAGACGAAGGCCTTGCAGGTCTTGCTGTCATGCGTGTTCGTGTCCCCCCCGGCCCCCAAGGTCTGTCGTTGTCGCAGGGGCTCTGTGCTGCTTTCTGCGTGGGGCCGTGTCCGTGAGTCCTGCAGGGACCTGTCTGTCCTGGCTTCCCCACCAAAGGGCTGCTGCCCCTGGGGAAGGGGACAGGGGAGTTGTTCCTGTTCCAGTCCCCCCCCACCATCGCCTGCCCTGCTGGTGGTGACTGGGCCATGGGGGTGGCTCGGTTCCCCTCGTGGCTTGCTGGCTCGGATTTGGGGCTCAGTGGGGCTTTTGCACCTCTTGGGGGCTGTTTCTTGGTGCCCCCTGTGCTCCCTCCCCCTCCCACATAGGCACCGAGCGGTTCTGGAGAAACAGCTTTTAATTGAAAAGACAAGAGAAAATGTCCCATCAAAGCTGGTCTAACCCCTCCCTAGACCCCCCCGCCCACCCCCCCTGCCATATACCCCACCCCTCCTCTCCCACCCCCCCCACTCCCCCCATCTCCATCCCTCTCACCCCTGTCTAATCTCCCCCCCACACACACACCCTCACGTTGGCTGCCAGAGCCCTGCGCTTGCTGGGTGCCATTGGCAAGGAGCTCTGCGCCTGCCTCTTCCTCCGCTTGCCTGCCGTGGCAGGTGGGGATGGTGGCAGGTCCATCCCCGCATCCTGCCACGGCTCCTGGGGCTCCATCCCGCCGCCGTTGACTATTTTGAGGCTCAACATGGCGTCGCTGAGCTCGGGGATGCAGTAGTCAGGGGTGAGCATCTCCTCAGGCAGCGAGAGCGAGCTGAAGTCGCAGTCGGGGCTGTCTGCGCCGGTGCCACCAGCGTCCTCGGGCACGGAGCTCCTGCTGGGAGCATCCTGGCTGACCCCCACTCCATCCAGGGAGCAACCGAAGAGCCTTAGGGCCTCTTCCAGGAGCATCTCCTCGGACACTGCAAGGTCGCCTGCAGTGTCCCCAAGGGCTTGGTTGTTGGTGGCAGTGCAGGGGCTGGTGTGGACATCGCCGCCCGGGGGTGCCCCCACAGGGGTGGCCGTGCTGGGGATGTTGATCTGTGCCAGCTGCCCCTCGCTGTGCTGGTAGCCAGGGATGGACACTGGCAGCTCCAGAGGGTCTGGGGCCACCCCACTCCTCTGATTTTTGTAGGGTGTGAGGTATCGTGGTTGGCCCTGGGGGGCCCCGCAGCCCCCGGGACCCCACAGGGCAGCACCCGGCAGAGAAGCGGCGCCTTGGCCAAGCGTGGCGGTGGCCGGTGGAGGCAGGTCGGTGGTTGTCCACTGGATGCGGAAGACCCGGGGGTCGAAGAGGCAACCACATGGAGCCCTCTGCAGACCTGTGTGGGTGAGGGGGAGCCGTGCTGGGCTGGGGGGACTGTCCAGGGGCACCCACCGAGCCGGCCCCGATGGCCGACATCCCCCAGCTATGGGCCAGGGGCGTGGGGAGCTTGTGGCCGGGGCAATCCCCATGGGCTGAGCCGCTGTGCTGGTGGGACGGGGTTGCAAATCGGGGAGGAGACTCGCATCTAGGAGGTGAAAGGGGAGAGGTGGCCCCAAATATTTGGGGAATTCTCTGCAGATGGGCTTTACTGGGCACCCGCCGCCCAGGCGAGGGCAAGGATGCTCACCGGGGCTTGCTGAACCCCCATGCGAAAAGTGCCGGGGGAACGGGTGTGATGGGGATGGCGAAGGTGCCAGAGCAGACTGGGGTGCCATACCTGCTGGTGGTGCCTGGGGGGCCTGGGCTGCAGGGAAGGGCTGCTCCCGTGCGAGCAGGCGGCACGGGTTGGCTGAGCCTAAGAGAATGAGACAGGAGCGATGGCCGGCGGTCACCTCTGCTCTTGCCCCCCAAGAGCGTCCCTGGGCTGCAGGGGTTGGGGTCAGTCCCTGCCTCGAGGGTAGAAGGTTTTGCAGAGCACGAATGGCTGGAAAAGCTGGGGCGCCGGGGGGCCCCAGGGCCCAGGCAGTGGGAGCTGCGTTGGTGGCCGTGCCATGGTCCCTTCTGGCTGTTGGCTGCCAAGGACTATTTGGCGTCTCTCCAGAAGGAATGCGGGGGCTCCCTGTGTTCCGCCCCACCCCCAAGAGCCTCCCCAGCTCCTCCTGGGGAGGGAAAGGGTTAAGGGAGGCTGGGGTGCCCCCTGGGGCCTACAGGCGGCGGCTCTCGGGGTCTGCAGGTGCAAATGCTCTTTGCTTTCAACAGTATTTTTCCGGTGGGGGAAGAACAAGTTGATTCAGCCGAGCCAAGCGGGGACCAAGCTGCAGCCGCAGCCTCCTTGCGCCAGATGGCAAATGCGTTTGTGACCGTTGCCCACGCTTCTGTTCGCTGCGTTGACCGGAGCGAGGCAGAAATAGGAAAAAGGACGTCGAGGGCGCGAAGGAAGGTCACGCGGTGTCGCTCGGTGGCACGCTTTCCCCCAGCCCTCGCTCCAGTAGTGCTGTCAGGTCTTTCAGTCTCCTGCTGGGAAAAGCAGCAGCTCTGGATCCCCCTGGGAGGGGGCGGCGCTTTCCCTGGGTGCGTGACACCCCGGAGGAGACGGTACCCGCCGCCGCGTGCTCCCAGAAAAGGACTGGATTCTGCCCAACGTCCGGTGTCGGGGCGCTGGGGCTGTTTGCGCTCTACGGGACCCCAGGGATGGGGTTAGTACATCCCCTCCTCGTGCTTGGAGGATTCGGCGCTAGCAAGGACACCCCAAGGGTACCAAGGACACAGGCCTCTCACTCCCGCTGTGTGAACAGTGTGTGGCCTGGGGGAGTCGGGACAACTGCCGTGAACCGGAGGCCAAAGATCTCTCCTGGCCTGTATCCTGGTAATCAAAGAGATTGCGCTCTGTTCGTGAGGCACCTCTGGCTGCAAGATTGTGCAAGGCCATGTGCTGTGTAACTTGTGGCAGGGACCGATGCTGGGGGCGTGAAGGCAAGCGCGCTTCTAAAAGCATAAAACTCCGTTTCATTTCAGAGCGCAGCTGAGCCACCCCGCTCCTCAAGACTCTGCCATCTGCACCGACCGCTGTGGCTGGGACCGGGCAGTGCTGCACATCCCAAAGGCCACCAAGTCACACCCGTGTCCCTGCTGCTTTGCCGGGAGCTTCTGCGATGCGAGCGATGTTCTGGGGGCTGATCTCTTGGACTGCAGCTACCCCGTCCCTGACTGGTAGCTGGCCAGGAGGGTTGTGTCCCAGGTGGAATTCCACCTCTCTGACGAGAACCTGGCCAAGGATGCTTTCCTCCTGAAACATGTCCAGAAGAACAAGATGGGCTTCGTCAGCATCAAACTGCTGCCGTCCTTGAAGAAGGTAGGCAGCGCGTTGCGTTGGCCAGCCGGGGTGGGAAGTGGCCTCCACGTGGAAGACGCCTGGGTGTCTGGGTGTGCTCTGGCTGTCTGCCATGGCCAAAACACTGCTGTGTTATCAACAGCGTTCTAGCTACTAGTACAGAGCACAGCACTACGAGGGCTGCTGTGGGGTAAAGGAACTCCAACTCAGCCAGATCCAATACAGAAGGAAAGTGGAGAAACAACAGAGGGGGCAGCCCAGGGACACAGAGCCCCAGGTCTCATCTGGCCGCTCCTGTGACCATACAGTGTATTCAAAATCAAATACCTGAAGTGCTCCCTTAGATGCAGTTTACAGCCAGGGGACAAAAAGGTGGCAGTTCTGCATTTTGCAGCTCCCAGGCTGATGGCAGAGCCAAAGCAAAAAAAACAAACCCAAAACCAAACCAACCAAGAGAGGTAAAACTGGAGCGCAGGGAGCAAATGCTTTTCTTTCACCTTAGGCCAACTGCTCGGACGCTCTCTATGCTGCCCTGCCACAGAGGGCATCCCTCTCGTACCAGTAAGAGACATAAGAGTGAATTAAAATCAGGACCCTGAACCACACCAAAAACCTGGTCGTGATGAAGAAGAAAGTGGAGAATGCATCAAATATAACAGAAAATTTATTTTGGACATTCCCAGTTTAAATTTGAAAAAAAGAGGGAAAAAAAAGAGGAGGAATTAGGTATTAAAAGAAGAGCACTGAATGATAAAGCAGTAGCAGTCCCTCTACCACTACAAACCCACACCCCCACACGCACGTACACACACAGACTGAACACCACCAAACTCCCCTTGACTGTGACGTTCCCCTCAGCTTGCTGGTCTAGAGATACTGAATGCCTGAAGCACACCAAGGATAACTGAAAACATCTGCATGGCTTTAATGGGAATCCTCCAACTGAAACAAAGCGCTTTCTCCCTCTGTCTGCGTTGGCACATCCCCGAGTCACGCTCTCACTCCTCTCCTTCAAAGTCAAGATTCCTAAACGTGAAAAGCGGGAGTGGGGAAAGGCGAAGGGAAGAGAAAAAGAGGGAGAGCATCATCAGTGGAAGACCTGCCAGCTGCTGCTGATGTTGCCCTGTTTGGGGGACCACCCCAGCAGAGAGGAGCTGGTTTGCATGCCACGGTCCTCCCTGCCTGTTCCCAGGGACAGGCCGTTTGCTCAGCTTTGCCGGCCAAAGCGTGGGAAAAGCGTAGGCGTGCGCCGTCGCTTGCAGAGGAGCACGGTCACGTTCACGTGCAATCCTTTACCTTTTTCCTCCCTGGATTCAAAGGGTTTCTGTCTTCAAAGTGAGAGCCTTCCATATGGTCGTTTGTGACATTTCATCCAGGATAACAATCTCAGAAGGATCAGTCCTGCAATAAATATTTTACATAGCAATCCGTGATTATGGGAACTGATGCCACCAAGGGCATTAGCATCAGCAAGAGGAACAGCGGAGCCCCGAGAATCAAAGCTCCGCATAAGTGTGGGAGGTTTTGCTGGATGAGGAGTTTTGGGAGGCAAGCCCGGGAGCTGCAGAGCAACAGCTCTGTGCAAAGGCTCTTGCTGGGGCTTAGCCCCGGTCCGGGTTCCTAAGCCACTGCTGGTACAGATCACGCCTGCAACTCCTCATGTGTAAGTATGAGGATCCCCAGCTACCGTAAAGGCACTGATGAGGCAAGGTTTGGGGGTCAAACGCGAGTGCTGCAGCCACTCTGCTTGGGGTCAGAGCCCTGCAATCACCTCCTGCAGCCCTGCCCCTGCCCAGCTCCCTCCACACAGCCCCTGGCATGGGTCCCTGCAGCCCCAGAGACTGGACTACGGCTCTGCAGCAGCCTGGGGCCACCAAAGCTGAAACGCTGAAGCCCCGACAGGCTTCCAGCCAGAGACGGTGGCTGCCCTCCTCTTCCCCTGGGGTGCTGAACCTGCTGGCAGCATCAGTCCCCAGCTGGTGCGTCTTGCGTACATCTTTCTCAATTAAATGTACAGTGGATGTCTTCTCGTTCAGCTAGTCTGGAGCTTAAAAAGCAGCTTAAAAATACTGGACAGGGTAATTTTTGGTGGACATGGCCAGAGCCTGCATGTTTTTGAGAGAAACTCTGGAAGAAGACCTAAGCCTTAAGGCACTGCCCTGAGGGGGTCTCCTTCCATGACGCAAATGCTGCTCTGGAGCATGGCGAGCTCTGTCCCAGCAGTGCCCAGTGCCTTTCCCTGCCTGCTGTCACAGGATGGCCACACGGGAGAACTGTGGCCAAGCTGCTGGAGCACTCCGGCCTTACAACACCAGAAGGGCTCAGGAGGAGAGTGTGGCGGTGGAAAGAGCAGCTCTGGACACAGCAGGCGCTGGGGCTCCCTGGCAGTGCTGCTGTTCCGGGACTCTGCACACAAGCACTGCCCCTGCAGTTCCAGAAGTGGACTCGGAGAAAGGATTGTGGACAAACAGGTCGCTGCAGGATCCTTTGGGGCGGCTCCTCCTTCACACAGGCTCTGGGTCACACTAGATCGGTAGATACTGAATTAGAAATGGGATGGATAATGACATTTCTTTGTGGACAACATGATTCCAAGGAAGAAAACCTGAAAACACAAAACAAACCGACTACCAACCACAGGTAGTCATACTCGGGCCACGCTCGGAGCTGGGCACCCCAGGGGTAGATGGTGGCTGAAGAAACCCTCAGGCACAGGGAAGGGGAGGCAGTCCATGCCGACCAGCATGCTAGGAGGCAGCAGGCAGTGCTCAACAGCCCGCCCCTCGCCTCCGTCTCGGAAAACACCCCACTGGACTCTGCTTAGTCCAACCTGGCCCCGCAGCACTCGACGAAAGGCAGAGCAACAGCAGAGCTGGCCAGGAAGCAGGGGGCTGCGGCTGGACCCCCCAACCCCTCTACTACTTGCTCTCTCTAGTTTCTGCAGTTGCAGAAGCAGTAGCAAGAAGTTACACCAACCCACTGCAGTAGCAGAAGCGGAGGCGACTTCACATGAACCACTTCTTTGCTTAGACCTAACAAGTAAAACCACAGGAGACGTTAATTCCTGCAATGGAACGTCTTGCTCAAAGTTACTAACCGTACACAATTTCAACGCAGAGCTGCTCCTCTTTAAGGAGACTGATCATGCATCCCTCACCCCCTCCAGCTGGACCTCCAAGCCACACACACAGCAACCAGCTAAGAAAGCAGACAGAAAACAGCAAAGTTTGCAGGAAGTCTGGCATCAAGGAGCCTCCCTCACCTTCAAGTCCAAGGTATTTTCTGGCTCTGGTCATCTTGTGTTCAGCACAATCACAATTAAATACATTCAGTATTGGGTTTAGGGTCTTAGGGGGATGTATTGTGGCAGAAGCAAGAGAAAACAATGCATTTGTTACTGGGGTTTGTTTTAGTTTAGGCATTTACTTACCTGGGGTTTGTCGATAACCCTGAGGATCTTGCAAAGCTAGCACCGATTGCTTTGCTTTTCAGTAAAAACAAAAATGAGAAAGAAGGCCACATGCAGCTTTTCTCTCCTTCAGGTATTCCAGAAAGAACTTGCCCTACTACCAGCTCCATCTGGCAAATGAATAAAAACCTCTGTCCCCAGATGATCAGTGATAAGACACTATGCCAGGAAGCGATGTGATGATGCAATTGCTAACAGCTAAGAAGCGCTGCTTCTAGCACTGACTCTTGGTGACCTGCGCTGGACCAGATTCAGACAGGACTGCTAGAGCCAACAGCAGCTGCAAAGTTATAACCGCAGATGTTTCCCAGAGCATAGAAAAGCCTGCTGGAGGGATTCACCCTAAAGGACAGGAACCACGCTTGGCAATACTGTCTCTAGCTTGGGTTGTTTCCTTCTGAGTATTGTAGGGAGAGGAGTCTTTATGCATGAGGAACTTGCCTTTCAATCACTTTGACAGAAGACTTGCTCCATAAACAAAGGAAAACACTTCAGTTGAACTGGTGCAGTTTGAACTTTATTTAAAACAGCTGTAATCTAATCTGCATAGTGCTGGGGCAGCATCCAACCTCTGCAATAGCCAGGGAAACTCCAGAACAGCAACATCTCTCTGCACGCGGCCAAGCGCTGAGTCAGGGTACATTAAAATAAAGCGTGTAATCTGACCCATGCTGGATCAAGTCCAGGAAACTAGTAACCTGACTTCTTCCTAAACTTCTTCTTAATACCCTAAGAGTGAGGGGGGGGGGAAACAACAACAACAACAACAAAGCACAATTAGAAGGTAATTCTGCAAAGCAAGAGTTAAAAAAAATAAATCCATGTACAGGCATATACTTTGATATCAATTAGCTAGGTTAGTTTGAGACCAGCTGCAGAAATGCATGTGCTGACTAGAGGTTAAGGGCACAACAGCCTTTAACAGGTCAAGTGGAAGAATTTGTTTAAAAGCATGGTAATATTACAGGCTTGTAGACCATTACAAAACACTTTTCATAGTTGCTTTGCCGTTTATCTTATCACCTACTTCAGCTTTAATTCCTTCAAATTAACGATGGAGTTTTATTTACACAAGTGCTGAAGTTGTATACCTACTGTAACTAGTACACAGACTTGACAGTATTGAAAGACCATGGTTTTAACCCAGGTCACAAAACCAAGGTAACCATTTTATAAACTCAGGGTGTAGCTCTGCTAAAAGCCACTTAAGTAACATAGGTTCTCTCTCTTAATTTTAACCTGTGAGTAAACGTAAGCCTTGCACTCTTAAGTTTTGGGGGTTTTTTCGAGGGGAGAAGGAGGAGTAAGACCTCTCAAACCCACTAAGGCACATTTTCTAAGAGATGAATTGCACTTGAAGCAAGCTGGAAACCAGAGGTAATAAGGAAAAAAGGTAAGTATACGGTCATGGTCATGCTTTCTCCACAAGTTTGGAACACCAGCAGTAGGGGGAATGCTGGAGAATGAAGACCGTGCAAGGTAGCTACATGCCCCTTCGGTCTTGTCACTAGGGTTTGAGGTGGATGCTTAAAATGATCAGAGCTCAGAATTGCGGTTTAAGCCAAGCAACTAATTTTAAAAGAAGTCAGGGGTATCTGTTGTCCGCACAGCAAAATGGGACTTCAGCTGTCAGCGCAGTTTGCAAGCTGCACTATTCAGAGGGTGTTAATTCAAAACCTGGAAATACTAGAAGCAGGAAAGCAGTGTTCCTAGTCTCCTCAAATCTACTCTACCATGACATCATCATTTTGTAGAACATACTTTTTCTGGCACTGCCCTGCCCACCTTACATTTGGTTTACTTGTTTGGGGTTTTTAAGCAGATCCCACGTGCATTAAAAAAAATTAATAATAATTTAAAAAAAATCTTTTTGGAAGACAGTATTTTACAGTACATACGAAAATTCTCTGGAAAAACATACAACTTCGTTTACAAAAACACCAAGTTATAAAGAAGTTACAATAGAGAGATAGCACAACATTTGTTTCATGGGATCAGAATTTCTCCCCACCCCTCAAAAAACCCTCATGCACTTAACTGGGTAAGCAGTGTTACCAGTTTACAGAACCGGAACTTCAGACTACTACAAGTTTTCACGTAACCACGTAGAACAGCTTTCAGGGTTTATCTGAAAACACTCTCTGCATGCCAATTCCTTTCAAGACTCTCCCTTGCAGGTGGGTAGCAGTGCCACAACAGCCTTGGCTATTGCAATGTTTAAGTACATCTTCAGCTGTGTGTTCTGAGTTTAGCTTTCCTACCCAGCGACAACAAAAAAAGCCCTCAAGTCTCATGCTGGAGCAGTCTCAAGACAAAAATCAGATACAACGGCATGGGACACGTCTATCATCTCCATACCTTGGTAGCATCCTCTGCTGCGTTGTCTTCAATACCACAATTATTTATGGGCCTCCATGGGAGGCAATACTTGTGTAGCGCGTGGCCGTGTTAGGCAGGGGACAGCTGCTAGCTGAGGAAGCTGAGCACCATTCTGATAGATGCCCAGGAGTGTATGTGCCAACCGGGAAAATAGTTTAGGAGAAGAACAATATATGCACATGCACTAGGAAAGCACAAATGAATACAAGCACGTTCAGACACACTTGACACCACAACGTGGTTGCAGTAACTAGTTAACCTGTTTACCTACATTCTGAATCCAAGTCACAGGGCAGCTTGGTTTTTGTGGCTTTTTCCAAAGCTGTTTCAGCTAGTGACAGTCAAGACTTTTAAAAAGACTAATAGGGATAACTCTTACAAGAACATATTTGGGAAATGAAGGCTGAAAGAAGTTAAACTAAAAAGCATATTTTTGTTTACATCAATAAACGCGTAGAGTACTGATGTGAGGTAGTCTAGGCACTAGCAGAGTCCATTCAGCTTTTCAGTTAGCCCACTGAGTAAAACCCCTTCCTAATTACATTGTCTGTAGATCTGCTGCTGACATCTTCTGGACTGCCGCCACCTTTGAATGCTGAATCCTGGCCAGTTAACTAGAAGAACAGAATACACAGACTCAAAATAATTGCTATACTGAAGTTACCTTCATATTTGAGTACAGCTTCCAGTCAACACATTAACTGTGTTAGTGGCCATTCTTAAAACAACATTTAGACAACACTACCCTTACCGCACAGGAATCTCAAGCCTCGCAAGAAGTCGTACTACCCAAACCTTGAAATCTGTACCTGAAGTATTCAATAGTAGGTAACAGTTCTGCAAGCTGATTCTTTACAAGTGTCAAAATGGAGTTTTTTCTAGTTGTGCTTTGCCTCAAATCAGAGGTCAAGCCACACAAACAGCTGTTTAAGGAGAGTTATGTATAGCAAGAAAACAAATCAAGCATTAATCAAAAGCTCCCACAAAACCCAGATTTAACAAGCAACTCCACACGGTCGTTTCAGCAGTGGACAACCTGTTGAGTAGGCTGCTGATTTCTAAAGCAGCAAAACTATCAAGAGGCATTCGAAAATCATCTGCCAGAACAAGATTAGCTCATACGTCTACATTTATAACATTCATGTCCTCTTCCTTTTGAGATTTGGGTTTTTTCTGAATGAAGAACTGCTTCCAGTTCATTCAGCAATGGGTCAGTGCAGTAATATACAAGTACAGTAGTATTTAGAGAGCCTGCCACCAGACCAAAACCAGTCACTAGTGCCAGATCTCGGGGAAAAAAAAATTGTTTAATAGCTATACAGTACGTTCAAGACAATTTCTCACACCTACATCCTAGTAAAACTAGCGTTATGCTTAAATTTAGATTCCTGAATCCATTGGGGATGTATATATGCATTTCTTCTCAGTTATGTCATGCATTGTACATCAAGAATTAATTCTACTTCAAACCCTCCCTGGCCTAGTCCCCCTTCCTTACCTTTTCTCCGTCTGCTAGTGTTTTGGGGCGTTCTTCTGATGGAGGTGAATGAGGTCCTTCAGTGGTCACTGAATAAGGTCGTTTAGGTGCACTGTTCTTAGGATCTGTAATTCCAGTCCCACTTAATTCATGCTGTCCTTGGACAAAACGCCCTCCTGGTTGAGAAACTGTGTTACGTCCTGGAATGGTGCTACCAACTGGAGGTCCCAATGTTCCTATTGCAACTGTAGCCTCCACTTCTGTAAGAGACACCGCGCTTCTAGAGTTCAGCCATGAAATTAAAGACTGCATTCCACCCACCACGTCAATACATACTTGAATCAGTAACAGGAATGGAGAGTCCCTTAGACACTGATGGCTCAGCTACACGAGGTAGCTTCTCTCTCTTGTTAGCACCGTTAGATTTCTGGTACGCAGCATTTCTGTAAGAGTCAGATGCTAGAGTTATAAAAAGCTCGTTTGTAAAATACTATACATTTCCTTTCCAGAAAGCCCATGCAAGACAAATGTCTGTCTTCTTAGCTCATTGTCACAGCTCTACCAAACAACAAACTCCCAGGCAATCTAGCACGAGATCTTCATTTTGACCGCTGAACTTCAGACCGCAAATTTAAACTTCAGTGTTTTCTTTAGTCAGTCTCTATGTACTTGCACTGTCTTCCAGCTTAGTACCTCCAGCACTCTGTACTGCTTTCCATGAATGGATCTGCTCTACCCATACGGGCATCCCATTTTATTTTAGTTTTAATGCCACTCCTCCAGTACCAAATGGTCTGAACACAGCAGGCATTACACATTTGGTACTCTTGGGCTATTACTCTCAAGATTACATATTCCTCCTGGGCTGAAGTAGCTTATGAACAAGCAGACCTCCCAGGAAGTGACACACACTTTTACTGCCCGAGTTCTCATACTGCTGCACCAAGGCAGCAGCAGCTCTAGTGTTGCTGTGATCAAGATCAGCACTTCGTTAGAACATCATACTGCTTGGCATTAACCATACTTTTTGTTAGAAAGAACAAAATTACCTACATGGAAAACACTCCGGCTTCAAGTTACACACTAACCCAAGGAGATCTACATTCAAGACCAAATAATTCCTCCGGTATCCACTTCTCCTTTCTTCCGACATGTCTTCATGGATATTAAATTCATTTTTTCAAGGATTTCTTTAACCTGCCTCCCCCCACGTGCCCAAAGGAGATGACAGCTTTGTTCCTGAAGCCATTAGAGCCCTCCACGTGCTTATGAACAACACAGATTCAAACAAGAAATCCCAGACCTCATTCCCATCGCGAGTCAGTTAAAAAGCAGCTTCTTCACAGCTTTAAGGTTATGGTGCTAACCTTTCTCTCTCGGCTGGAGAGGTGTCCACTTTAGCAATCTTATGTGATGAAGAGGAATTATCCGGTGTTCTGGAGCCCGTGTCTCTGGAACTGTCCAAACAGCTTCCATCTGAAGAAGTCCTTTTGCGCTGAAGCCCACCAGCATTTTGACTAGTACCTGGCACGCTTTGCTGAAACAACAACATCAAAATAATGAAGTCTTCAAGTAATTATTAAAGGAAAAAAAAAATATTGCCAGAAGAGCCCAATTTTTATTATACCTTCTTTCTTTTCTGTAAGGTTTCTGCAGGCAAAAAATGGTGGAGGTGCTTTCTCTTCACATGAGCTGCCTCAATCTTCACACCTTCCTTTAGCACATTGAGGTGGTTAGCCTGGCTGTAAACTAACAGGAAATTTAGTGTTGTAGCTTAGTGGGAATGTTTGCATTGGGTATTTGTCAAAGTTGTTGACATGATTTACATTTGCCACAACATTCAAACACAGTGCCACTGGATGTAACGTACAAGACAAGCATCGGTTCGGGTAACAGTGCAAGTCTGAGGAAGTCACCCCACCTGGCCTGAAACTCAGACAAGCGTTTTGATGCCTTTTTTCTGTGCTTGTCTCATATCCCAAAGCATGAGCTAAAAAGAAGGTCCGCTTTTACTGCATTTACTCATGTTGTCTGAGCAACACAACACACAGCTCATGCTGGTACCATGGAGAAATGTTTGTTTGCACTGATGAAGAGTTTAAAGGAGTCCACTGCTTAGAACTTTTTGTCCAAACACACTCGTCACTCCCGAAGAGTAACCCGATTTCCTTAGTTTGTCGTTATGATAGCAAGGCATAAGCCTCACAGCACACATGCACTTCTGAAAGGCACAAGAGCAGTCAGCTTGGGAAGAAGTAAACAGACTTTGGAACCAAAGACCTGTACTTTCAAATGACTGCTCACCCCCAAGCCCCTTTATTCTAGCATTATCTAACAACGCTTGCGATATGACTTTATTTCTGCATCTGTCAAAAGGAATAAAGGAAGATGAACAAGGAGCTTGACGTGCAAGACTGCATGTCATTACAATGTGACCACTCACTGCCTTTCAAAGTTCTGGGATGGTATCGTACAGAAACTGTTATTTTGGAAACAATACTGTCAGCAGGCATTCACAACTTCTTTTAGAGCCTGATACAGTTAATTCCCACTTCCAAAGTTCAGTAACTGACAACTGCTTTTGACAAGTGTAGCTACACCCAGTAAACGGGCATCTCTCTCCTGGCTTCACACCTGACTGTCCACTTCAGGAATCGCAGTTCCTTTCTGATCGTTCACTATGATCTGCAGAACTGTTATTTCACATATGGGATATGGTACATAGGGCTGTAGTACACACTTCTGTTTCAAGGTGGACTTACATTGCCAAAGTGTCAAAATAGTATGTTTCTAAGGCTAATCTTCTACGTGTCACGCTCTACAGAAATAGCTAATAGCTAATACCAGAAGGAAGCACAATTCACTTTGTGAAGCAACTTGCACTAGAATTAAAAATTGAAACCCTACGAGACTAGAGCAAAATAGAGGCTTACCTGTATCCTTGAATGACTGTATAACGCACGTTAAATCAACGTTAACACGTTCTGCATTCTCCACTTTCCTAAACATGATTCCAAGAAACCACATTGACACATATCCACTCCTAAAAAGACAGAGTCACAAATCTATCATTTATGCACAGATGCCAGTTATTTGGGCGCTAGTATCTACTCTCAAGAAGGGATTAAGCAAAACAGTTTAGCTGTACGCAGCAGCTAAAGATTGGAGTCAGCCCATACTCAAGTTCTCCGAGAACTCCTCCCTCAAGTTCTCCCTTCTTTAAAAAGATTCTACATGCTCAGAACCTTGCCTGCCAGACCTCGTACCTACAAAACAGTAGGTACGTAACTGAACATCTCTCACAGGTAAGCTGAGGTGAAGGAATATAAACGAGGTACAATACATCGGCCAAACTCTAGTTCAGAAAAGTAATGAAACTCACTGTTTACAAAGTTCTCGGCTGCCAGGGAAAGACTGTGGCTTTACATGTGCAATAGATATAAATTCATTCCTCTCCAAGTTTCCAACCAGCACACGAATTTTAGATTCCACAAGGCCAATCCTGATAAGAACAAGAGACATTCACTCGTTTTTGACTGTATCCAGCACAGTAGTTATCTGCCTTCTTATAATACAATGCTAATACAAAAAATGCTAACCAGTCAGTAAGTAGTAAGACTCATTCAGCTCAGCAGATACTAGATATTTATATCACACACACTGGAGTTGGAGATGTTTTCAGGGACATTGGAGCTTCAAAGTTTCCAAAGACAGAGGCAGTAAGTAAGTTTAACTTGTACTCTTAACAGGTCAGACACAACACTTCAACATATAACCTATGATGAAAATGTCAACAAGAAGCAGATTCCCAGCACCTCTGGCGGCATTTTGAAGTGCAGCAAAGCTCCTTTTAACCCCAAAGATCAAGGAGAACAACCGTTTAGAAAAGGCTCAAGCACAACTCTTCCATTACACCTGAGTAAAGATGCTATTCTTCTTGCAGACTGATCTGTGAAAAGAGTTTACCCTCTTCCAGCCAAACTGAAAAATATCGTTCCTTTAATAAACAAACGATCCAGTCAACACGGTCTCATCAGAGACTTACCCAAGAAATGTATCATGACCACAAAGGCTATTCTTTTAAATGAAGTACTGGCATTTTACCCTTCTACCTAAAACACTGCTACCCTTGAAAGCAGTCAGAACTCTGTACGTTCTTCACAAGTATCTTATGTTGATGAACAACAGAGATGTGCCATCTATTCCCAAATCCATTCAAGAGTTGGTGAACTAAACTTGTTCTTATAGCAAACGGAAGCAAGTTTGTCTTCTGCTTTTCATTTTCCCAGATGCAAAACTAAGCCCCGTTTGCTGCCATTTCTGTCACTGCAAAAACGTCAGCTTTTACTGCAGCCAGAACTTTCCTCATCTTTATTGTGAGATACAATAAGCCTTCTCCACTTAAAACATCTCACATTAAAAACTATTTGGCTCTAAGCCCTCTGCCCAGAACTCCTTGTTGTATACCTAACTGCGACTGACATCAAGCTGTAGCTGACACGATTTTTAAGTGAACAAATTAACAAGTTCAGGTAAGAGGTATTACCTACTAGAGCTGTTTTTAAACAGGAAATAAGGTGTCTTTCAGAGGTAGCTCAAGAATTCAATCATTTGCCTTAGACCGCAAGCCGAACCCTGAAGTATAACCAAGGTGCCCTCAGAACAGGGGTCTGGTACACACAGCTATTTTCCTTGCTTACTTGAGCAAGGCAGGCAAAGCACTCGTTTCTTCAGAAAAAGAACACCACACACATTACAGTACCTTAATTCCTCACCGTTTCCCCTTATTTCAAGACTCACAGTTAGTCACCCCATTCACACAGGTTCAACAAGTTATTACTGGCATGTCTCCCTTGAGACAGTGACAAATACCACGTCAGCAGCAGTCATTTTCTCTAACCACAGTTGAAGTGGTTCTCACATTACCTTTCACAAAGTAGATCAGCACTCCTGCAATTTACCTATCCACTACCAAGCATGCCGAGATGATCATTTCCAGCACTAAACACAAGATGCCTGAGCACACTACTAGATTAAAACTTAGTAAACACTATTTATCAGCATTCAGGTACTCTGTGCAGACGGTCAGGTTTCACCCCGATTAAACAGCCTTGTTTCACTTCACTGGAGAAAAGTAGGCTCTGGAACAGGCGGACTACATTACCAGAGCAACTTAGCATTGAGTGCAATCTAGTCCTAAATTAAATATTGCATCCAGTAAAAAAGCTATGAAACCAAGCCTTCTAAGGCTCTACAACAGTCGTCTTCAAAGTGTCGGAGGGGGATGTACCCCAGGGGGTGCACAAGACAATCCACTGGGTCCGGGAAGAAAAGATTAGAACTTCAGTAATGTGTACGTAACTTGTAAAGAAGTAGACATAGACCGCAACTATGTGTTCAAAAATTACTTTTTTTTTTTTTTGTTTTGCTCACAGGAGTGCACAAAAGTTTGGAGACCACTGCTCTATAAGTCAGTAAAAGATCAAGCTCTCCAGTGTCCACTACACATCTGATGACATCAAGTAATCCCCATTTACTTCAGTCTCTGCAACAAGGAACATCTTCCTAACTGAAGTAGCCTTGGGTAAGTAGTCTCCTTAGACTCCTAAGGAGTCTGCTTCTCCAGATGGCACAGAGCATACGCACGCTAACCCTCTTTGTTCCTTCTCATCATGACTTAGGTCTTTAGCTTAACTTCTTAAACAGCAAGATAACTTACGCTAACTGCCCTTCACAAGAAAGCTTTTAGTTTTGCTGAGGAACTGTCTACTTACCTCCCTACTGTATTCCATGCCGAGCTGCACAGTCAAATACTTTAGTTTTGTGAACTGTATTAACCAAATGAAGCGCAACACTGAATTGAGCGTCAATGATGTATTGAACCCACACTCAAAGCAAGACTTACCACTCTAAGTGATGCTCTTTAGTAGAGGCACTAGCAGTCAGCACAATATAATGTCTAGAAGAAAAGAAAAAGTAACATTCTAGCTCAGGACTTGATATTCCTTCAAATGAAACCAAAACTGCCTTAAATGTATAGAAAATGACTTCCAGACAAGACACATTATATCCTGCAGGCAGCACAGTATTAACTGAAGAAAAACTGATTACATCCTTCAGAATCGTGTTCTGCTGCATTCTAAGTATTAGAGCTGATTCTTTTGTTAATAAAAACAGTGTCAGTGGCAAAACACAAACAGTTTTTCTATCTTCCCTATACTTATCCTTACCAAAATTCCTATGACTACCTCCAGCTTCTGAAAAACAAACATATCAATGCCATCTTGTATTTCGACTGCAAGCTAAAAGTCACTATGCTAACCAGTATGGCAATCATTTCAAGTTCAGGTAACAGATTTCATACATACTTGTATTTCTGAAAAAAGTCCAGTGGTTCAAAGAGCTTTGACCAGTCTGATTTTCCTTGGAGAATCTCATTCGTAACTGCAAGACCTACAATTAAGGTTGAAAACCTTACTACCATTTTGTTTTTAAGACTAGCAGAGCGTGATAGAAACTTTACAAGAGAAAGGTTTTGAACAGTAGTTGACAGATCAAAAAGCAGGAATTCCCTTGACACAATACACGCCTACTACAACAGTTCATTGTAAAACTGCTCCCTTGTTGCCTGCAACAGGTAGACTTCCCAGAGAACTCTTCTGCCTAAAAGGGCACAACACCGCACGGAATATAACCAAGTCAGGTAATGTGGTTTCATATTGCAAGAATGACACCTTTTAAGCAGTTAATAAGCATGGAAAGAACTTTACCATGTCTGAACTCCTCCACCATTACCGCTCGCGTTGATGTAGATACGTTGTATGTAGAGTTCTGCTGCGGATAGGCTGGGGTGATGATAGGCATTACGTGGTATCGGTCTGATGGGTTCACCTGTGATGTTAAAACAATTGTGCTCAGCACCAGCAGCTTAGCTTAGAAGAAAGGTTCAAGGCTTCCAAATTCCATGTCTACATACCCTGGGGTCCCATACTGGTAAATTAAGATTGCTCTCTTCCTGTTGTTTCAGCAATACAGGTCTTGGCCACTCCCTAAACAAGAAAAGCCAGGAACTGACTCTGCCATGTAATTCAGGGTAGGACTGAATGGTGTTGGTCTAAATCTTATATAAAGAACCACCTCAGAAAGTGTTACTGCTTTACGCAAATCAAAATAGTCATCAATAGCTCTTACCATTCTGAAAAAAACAAGAAGAACTTGTTCACCAGAGTAGAAGCCAAAGCGTTTGGATAGAGTTGACACGTTCTCGCTACAGCACAGGAAACCCCACCAAGAAATCCCAGCACGTTGGAGTAAATGCCACGTCCTACAATGCAGACATTGTCGCTGCCCTGTAGTCTTCCCATGCCCAAGCACAGTCCTTCAAATTTACAGCACCACCTTCACAATCTATAGAATACCTAGCACCCTTCAGCCTCCAAGTCAGTTATTTTTGCAGTGCAACGAGGCCAAAACTGTTGGTCCTTACAGCGATGCGAAAAAGAATCGTTACCACACCACTTCCCAAAATACCGCTACTCTGAAATTTGCCTGCACTGCTACAGCTACTGCTTCGCTCCAACTTCCCTTGAGAAGAAGGTTCTGCCATTCTTCTAGCACTTGCTCTAGTCACATGCGCAAACGGTATTTTCTTATTCCTTATCTATCAAGCTTTTATACTTCACTGGGCATTTTTTATCCTTTCTAGTCAGGTTCCTGGTAAGCAATGCAGCACCTTGTCTTGTAGGCACTCCCCTCATCTCCCCACTCCACCCCTATTAAAAAAAACCACAGAATCTACCCCACAGACAGTCCTTGAATCTAAACTAAAACACAGGTTTTGAACTAAAACCTGATATTTAAACAGCTATCCAAAGATGAAGGACTTCTAATGCCATTGTTTTTTCAGCACGAGGTGCCTCTGGAAAGTTTAAAGATCACAAACAATCACATTACTCACGTTTTGCCCACAGTTTAATTGCACGGAGCGTGAGCCGGAAGTTCTCTTTATTTGGCACTAGGTGCAGGATTTCGTCAGTAACTCTGCAGCCTGTAAGAAAAAACAGTTGAAGTACAGCACTTCCTGGTAACAGGTACGAGTCAGTTCTGTGCTGTACTGGATCAATAGCTTACAGTTTCTCCTGCAAGTCTATGAAAACAAGTTTGCATTACTTGCTTTGTATTACCTTAAAAATCAGAGGTTACACATAACCTTACAGGCACATAACATAACAAATTAGAGGTTACACATTCCGTATCACCTCAGGTAACTGGTACCCTCAACAGCTTTTTCATACTTTAGACTACAGCCAACAATTGTCAATAAGGCCCTTCGACAGGATTCCGAAAGCTAGGTTTCTTTCGACAGCCAGGAACAATTAAACCAGTCAGCGTTAAACAGTGAGCAACTTCGGCTTCAGGTATTTTAAATATCCTTTTTTTTTAATGAACTACCACACAATCTTCTCTATCAAGTGCTCTACATATTCACCTGAAGCAGTTTCTGTGGCAAACTGGAACACCACACCCCCCCCAATCAAAGAAACATGAAACACAGGTCTATCTAAACCCACAACTTGAAACAGCTGAATTTAAGCCCACTCGCCACCTCCTCAGATCTCAAGTATACAGGGGATCAGTTTCTGCATCCTGTACAGAAACTTGGGGTGTGTAACATGCATTCCATACCAACTTTAGTAACATTTTCTTGTTAAAGATGTGCAAATATGCTTACCATTTAAGCTCCGTATACATCTTATATCCAGGCTTCTGAGACAAGAGTTGTCTCTGAGATCAAGATTATCAGCAACAATTGGCACAGACAGTCTTGCAAACACGAGATCAATCTTAAGAGGAAAAAAGTGCCAACCGTTAGAATGCCCCGCAGTTTGCAAACAGCACACTGGTGGGGGACAGTTACTCAAGTCTAAAAAGAGTGGTTAACATCTGTATTTAGAATTATGTGACTATAGATACATCTCCCAAGAGATTTACTTGCCAGAAGATTCAATACAATTTCTAGAAGTTCCCAATTTTATTTACAAAGCCTTCACTGCATCACCCCTTTCTTTTTAAGCTAGGGAAAGGAAGAGGGCATTTTAAGTTGGGAAAGATTACTCTAGACTTACAGTTTCAATTAAAAGGGAACTTAAAATTATTCACAGAATTAAGACTTAAGTTCAGTCACCTCAACTATACTTCAGCAAAGGAGAGAGCATTTCCTTTATGCAGTAAGCCCTTTTGATCCTGAAGTATCTGCTTTTTAGTACAGTCTGAGGCAAGAAGATTATCCTGTGAAAGTCTGTACCAGATGAAGGCCACAAAAAGGTCACTGAATAAATCTCTTTGTGATAGTGATACCAAGCAGTAACTTGCTTAGGGACTACAGCAGGCAGGTCTTGATTCATTGTATAGGATGTATTCAAGATAGCTGGATTCCTGCAGCTGACAGACCCAGGCGGGAGTCAAATGAGTACTTTCATTTTCCATTTTCCAGATTGTTTGTCCCATGACCACTTCATTTTGGATGTGCAGCAAAACATTTAGTCTGCTCACACGATTCGTACAGTGAACTACACTGTACACATCCCTCTGTAGATACCTAGCTTGGCAGAGCTAAGAAGACTGAGCAAGGACACCGCCTCTGCTCCCACTCTGCATGATCCTAGGGATAAATGCTATTCAAGCAGGCTACCCTGGTCTACAGCACAGGCCTAGAAAAAGATGTCCCTGATGCTCCCATGCCTGCTAGGCTCCCTAGGGGCTTATTTTCCTATAAGCTCCCATTCTACTGCAATGTCTTCTCCTGGGATACTTTGCGGTCCAAAATAGCACAGTCACAGCTCCCTGGAAAAGTTATCCTATTCCAAAGCAAGAAAAAATTTACTCACTTAAAAAAAACCAAAAAATGCTTACCTCAACGCCATCAAACTCAAACTTGACAACTGGTACATATGCGTCTTCAACTGCCTGGAAAGGAGAGGATAACTGTGTAAGAAAACATGGTTTGCTACTTTAATGTTTCTCCTGAACTACGATCAAATGCAGAATTTACACTGCTAACTACTCAGTATAAAGACTGAGTTGCTTCCAAACCAGAAGAATTGTTCATAAGCTGCAAGCGGTATAGCACTAAGACGGTATAATACTAGCTTTAACAAGTTATTTAGCCAAGAGATCCGGAGGCTGATCACGTATTGTAATGAACAAACAGTGCACAATGAGCCATCAGTATCAGAGGTTGTAAGGTACTTACCTTGGTGGTGAGGAAGAAAAGCAAGAGATTTCTGTAGCTATCTTACTCCTGGTTAACATCCAGAGAAATCGAGAACATTCTGTCCGCGTTTGACAGCGCGCACTAGCCTCCTGTATTTTTATTTTCTACCATGCCTGAGATGCTATCAGCTACCTTATGGGACAGTTTTCAATTTTGTAGACCACTCGTCAGAACTGTGCCACAGCCCACTGACCCTGTCTTCGGTCACCTAAACAAAGGCTCATTAGCTATGCACGTGAAGTCTTTCAAAATGTCTGCACAAGGAAGACCAGCCTGAGAGAAACACTTCTCAGGAGTTCGGTTCTATATGCAAAGTACACAGCATATGCACCGGAGGGTCATTTTACAAGGCAGTTTTGTACATTCACAGCACAGCTCCTACTGACTTTATGCAAAGCTGACTGTGCATCTCTTCTACAAAGTCTCGGGCTGAGTAGCCAGAGAAGAACAGGACCAGAGAAGAATGAATTAGAGGTCCTAAAGTACACCCAAGGAACACCATGGCAAAGGTACTGACAGAAACCTTTCCACATCACATTCAACTCCCTTAGCTCTCAGGCTGCCCCTTCCTCTACCTGCATGCAGTTACTTTCTTGACAAGCCCCTTACTACAGCTAGGATGAAAGCAAGGCTCCTAGGCACAACCTTGCTTTTTGATACTATAGCCCACTCATTCCCAAACCATGGGTAGGGGAGAAGTGAACCACAGAGATTCGGATCGGACATACAGTCACTGGGGAAGGGAACCAAAAGCTTGACTTCCACACTTTCATGCTGCGTAGACAGTATTTTAGAAGGGGCTCAGAAACAAGGCCCTTTTTAATTTTGGTTTGTAAGACAATCACTACCAATAGGAGTCTTTAACAGGAATATTCTTATTGTCGGAGTTGCACAATCTATCAAGGAGAGAGCTTGCTTACTCTTAGGTTTTTTATTTCCTCCTGACGTTTCAGTTTTTCAAAGAACGACTGAAAGAAATCCGATCTTTCTACATGTCTAGGAGCAACACAAGCCACGTCTATGTCAGCACCTGCAAAGAGATGCCATTTGTTCTGTTACTGTTGGAAGACACTTTCAAACATTACAACTATGACCAGACACCAAAAGTTTACCTTTAGTGTGTACTCCAAGCCTGTAAGAACCAAACGTAAATATTTTGCCACCAACATTTGCTACTACTGAAGGGGGAAGATTCTGTGGGTAGAAGAGAAAGAGTTTTCTGGAGAACAGAAGATACACGTTGACCTACGTGCAAGTTTAACTAGCATAGAAGTTACTTAGAAAGACTACAGCAGCCTCCATAAACAATGTCTTCTCCCTCCCATACCGAGCTGTTAGTCTAATAGACTGACTCTGTTTTTCTGAAGGGAGTGCTGGCAACTCACAACCAACAACAACAACAAAAAAGGTAGGTAATGTAGCAGTCGCTTCATCAGTTTAAACAAAGACCTATTATCAGTCTTCCCTGCAGCAGACCCACATAAATGAACACCATCTAAGAGCCATACCAAAGGCAAGTCTAGAGTAATAATTTCAAACTAGATTGAGTGCTGTAGGCTGTCTGGGGCAAGTTGACTGCCCTGTTACCATCTGTCTCCCCCCACAATGTCTTGTTTCAGCTTTGTTAACCGCTACAAGTCAACTGACAGAGCCACTTCACAAACTTATTCAGTGCCCCAAGGACTTGAAGGTCTTCATCTAAAGGATCTTTTATACATTATTTCAATGGCTTTTACTACAGATCTCCTTGATACTTAAGAAGGAAGTTAAATGTTGAACTTTAGCATAAATCCTAGTAGTATCGCCTTTGAAAGAAACAAAAAGGCTTCAGCTGTTTTGATAAGAACCTATCAAAAAACCTTACCTGGCTCTCACCAAGTTCTGAAATCCATTCTTTGACCAAGTTATTCAGTCTGCCAAGAATGACCAGCCTGTAAAGAAAACTCATGTTAAGTTTGCCCCAAAAAAAACCCAGGACATTAACAAATTTTACAGTCTTGTTATACCTGTGATGCAGTTCTTCCTCCTCTTCAAATACCCCCAATGCTTTCATCGCTTCAAGCAGCTTCTGAGTATGAATGGAATCTCTATCCGTAGGAGGAGCCAAGCTAATTGCAGAAGTCATTCCATAGTGCCTTGGAGGCTGGTTCTGCAGCCTAGGAGTACTGGGGGAGAAAATAAAATACTGAAGACTCCACAAAAGAGAAAAACAAAACCCAACAAAACAACAACCACCACCTTACTGCAAAACACCCTTCCACTTACAGGTTTCCAAATCAGCTTCTGCCCTTTTGCCCAGCATTAATATAAATGAGGGAAGAAAGATCCTGCTTATGGTTTTTAGATAACTTGACCTAACTTAGAAGCAACTTCTTTAAAAAACACTTGTGGATATAAGAAAAGATCCAAGTTGCTACTATCTGAAGACAGCTTATTTGCATTGCGCTAGACAGTTGGAACTGATCGCCAGGAAATGAAAAGGTTTGAAATCCACTAAGGGCGACACTATGTACAGCACAAGATTTTTTGGACCCATTTCAGTTTCACAGCACTTTTGACTTAAGGTTATTCCCATCAGCTTCCCGATCACATTAAACAAGACAATTTAACACTGGCTTCTTTTAGTTCAATGTATTGGCTGTGCTTCTACTGATTCTGAAAGGACATTAGAGTTGATTGCAGAGCAGGGACAAAGTGGTCTGTTAAACAGAGTTGTTGCAGTAAATTCAGCATTACCTTGGTTTTGTCTATGGAAGAGGATGAAGGAAAACATCAACCAATCTGCAGCTAACGTTGCTAGCAGAGCCTTGTGCTCTTAACACAGCGTTCCATTTTTATAGCTCAGAGGCTTAACTCTACATACATCTGGTTTAATCTAAATCCAAGAGATGTACATCAGCACGCAGAGCAGCACAAGTTAAGCTCTGCTTGTAGAAGGTGCTCAAATCTGCTTTCGCTAGCTCACTGCCCAGTCAGGCAGAGCATTACCAGCTGAAACCAGGAGAGAGAAAGGAGGGGCACCGGAGGTAAGAACTGTACTTAATGGATCAAGGGTCTCTACAGAAACACTAGTAGCAAAAGGGGGACACCCATTAAAAAGGTCTCTACAACTCATCATGCTTGTCAAAGAGTCCATATCCAGACCCTAAGGCTACAGGGATTAATGATGGCATTATTCAAACCGGCTATTTTCCTACTTCACAAATGGACGGCTTCAAATCTTAGCTGGGTTAGTCAAGAGACGCTTAGAACTATTTAAGGTATCTGACCCACTTTGGCTGGAATGGGATGAGAAAATGTTCAAAGGACAGCCTCAACACTTGATTTTAAAAAGATAGCTTATTACAACTCCTTATTTCTAATTGTTGCCTTTACTCTGCCACTGAGGGAAGATGGATTTCTCTCTCGCAGAGTAGCTTTGTCCAACTACAGACGTAGCTTTTAGTCACCTAGTGGGCTCCCCCACCCCCCTTCTCTATGAGCTCATTTTTCAAACTTTTTTTTCTAGGCGTTTTCCAAAAAGCTGGCGGGGGTGGGGGGGTGGTATTAGGACTGTAGTCCTATGAAATACTCTCCCCAGTCAGAACGGCTGTTTACTTTCAAGTGTAACTAGGCCCTGACCTAATTTGCCTTGTCTTCTTTACGGGTATGTCAACTTCCACTTCATAAGTCAAAATATTCCTAATGAGTATTTTCCTTCTTATGATACCATTTTCATAACAAATACAGAAGGAAAGCCAATGAAGCGGGAGTGTGGTGGCAAGCACTTCTTGTTCTCAACTGAAGCCTTTTTCTCCCTGCTCTCTGTTCATTTGAGACTACACTCATTTCTTGACCCTCCTACTTGCCTTCCACATCCTCACCCCCAACACTTCCCTCAGTCTGCTCTCCTCAGACTCAGCTTTGCGACTGTGGATGGAGGCTGCCCAGGCTTAAAAGAGACTCCCATCTCGCATGTGCCCACACTTCTTCACACTTCTGATCTGCAAAGTACTGCACAGATAGTAACTCATCTTCTCCCAAACTTCTTTCATCTTCTTCCACGTACGCTTCCTACGTCGTTGCCTCACCATGATGTATTTGGCCTGCTCTTGTCCCTGACTTGTTATTCTCCTGCTTACTCGATTGGAGATTTTAGACAATCTGTGGGATGGATCCTGGGGTTTGTTTTGATTTATCTTAAGATTTTATAAACACAGGGCACCCTTACAATCTACCTATCTAGAACACATATATACTAAAAGGAAGGACTGACCTGACCCTGCAGTCACAGATAAAACAGACTCCTCTCTCGCCAACTGAGAGAAAGCAGCTTGGCTATTGGGGCTGACTACATTGAAGACATTCAAAATGGTCATAACAGAACAGTGTTGACTTTTCCAAGAATTTGCTCAATCAGCATCAACTAAGTTGTTAGAAAAAAAGAATGTGGAGGCTGACTCCTACTGGGAAATCAATTTCTACAGTCCTGTTCAGCCAGGAAGCAAAAGGGTGCCTTTCCACTTGATCCTTTAACTGTATTTAATTTTGATAGGTAATTCTGGTTTCCTCAAAAAGACTTCCTTTGTCAGAGTCCTCTTCTCAATCAGGTACTGGAGGTTTATTTTAAATAATTTCACTGCAAGCACAGATCCCCTTTGTTAAAGCCAGTTCAAATTAGGCCATTGAAAAATTAACGACCACTTGTATTCTCCACAACTATCTGTGCATACGTACTTCACTATGAATCAGCCGTTGCAGAAGTCAAGTGCTACAGCCTCGTTTAACAGCTTACAAGTAGTAATACGTTGAATTTCTATACAATACTTACAGTTCCCAGCCTGGTCTGCCACCTGCTGAGCCAATTGTACTACCTCTCCCCAGATGACCTTTTGGAGTGGAGAGAGGAAAAAGCAAAAAATCCCATGCAGTTTATCTGAAGATAATGTTTTGAAAGGAATTCTAAAGTTACAGTTCCTTACCAGTGGTGGGTATTGACTGTCCTTGGGGGCCCAGACGACTTGCTAATGCTGCTTGTCTTCGCACAGGAAGCCGACAGCCCTTGTGAATAAACGCAGACAGTTGGAAAAGAAGCTCTACTACAATATAAGAATCACTGCATATGCTGAAATAAAGCTTACCTTCTCTTCCAACAAACTGCTGACTGACAGAGAGGAAGATATAGATGGTTCAGTGGCACTCACCAGAACAGCGGGAGGTCTGACAGTCTTGGGTGGTGGTGGAGGCGGTGGCGGCTGCTGCTGCTGCTGCTGCTGAATCTGCTGATGGAGCTTTTTTGTGTAGCCAGTTCCATTTTTGAAGTTGTTCACAGCCTAGAGGCAGAAAAGCATTTACAAGAAGCTACGATGAAACTTCAGCAGATATACGAACAGAAGCCTTCACAGAGGAAAATTACTCGTGTATTCCTGTAAATGCCATCAATCCTCAAAGAAACCAACATACAGATGTATGAACACGTCGCACTGAACACTGATACTAATGACTGGTAGCTCAGAGGACCTGTTTTTCAAGTACTTCAGCGTTAACGCCAAATGTGAAAGCGAGGCAATCGTGTTCAGTAAGAGCGGGACCCGAATTTGCCAGATCATCTCTAAAGAGTCGTAAGCTTCTGTGACAGCAGCAAACAGTGCATTTGAAAAGTCAATTTAGCCTTATTCAATTACGCCTTGCTTAAGGAGATATAAACTAATATTTTCTTCCCTTTCCGCTTTTTACAAAGAGCCTTTTCTTACAAGCACTTTATGTAAAAGTCGTCATGTTACCTGGCGTATGCACTTGTTGGGAATTAAAGCATCAGGTGAAACATCTGCCTCCTGACACGTTGGGCATATATGTTCCTCAGATTCCAGTAATGCTGTTCTAATACCTGCAAAGAATTAGAATAATCAAAACAGTATTTAGCCAAACTAAGGAAGTTTTGGGGGTTCTCACCAATCATAAAGACATGTCTATGATTAATAGGTGAATATAGTCTTGAACTGAGAGCATGAAGCTATAAATGTTCAATAGTGTAAAAAATTTCTAGTATGCAGCAAATAACTATACAGTTTTGTATTTCACCATTGGAACATCTGCAGATGTAGCATAGGCTGTGTCTTGATGTTGCAGCTAGTCTTTTTCCCCACTATCTAGCACAGCGAGAAGTCCCCAACCTCAAGGTTAATGAACAAAACATGTTTCAAAAAAACCTCATTAATAGGTTCAAAAAACCATTAGGAGGTTCGAGTGCTGAAGGTTTTAACCAACTCTCCCGTGGAGAAGAATGTGGATTAAATGCCTAACTATCTGTTTGTTGCAGACCACTGTAAGTCACCAGAGTCGGCTATATAATATTGTAGGAGACAAAGGGCTGTGGACCAACTAAAAGCATTCAGCATCTAATACTGTAATCCCCTGCACAATTAGCCACTCTCCTCATACTCGTCCTTCCGCTTGTAAAGAAGACTTAACTAGATACCTAAAAAGGGGAAAAGGCTTCCTGGCCCTTTCCTGTCCAGGTATACTTCAGCATAAAATAGAACTGGTAGCAAAGTAATTTTGTTCCCTCCTCTTTCTGCTTTCAGAAAATCAGATGTGATGTTTAGAATTAACAAACACGGGCGTAACACTTACATTTGTCACAATAACTGTTGCCACAGCAGGGAATAACAGCTGCATCAGTCATTATGTCCTTACAGATGAGACATGACAACTCATCTGGAACGGGAGCATCTGAGGTGGAGGAAGAGAAGGAGGAGGAGGAGGAGGAGGAAGAAGAGGACGGCTCCTGTGGTAAAAAGGGAGGCTTTTCCATCCTTCCTCTAGCATAAGCTTCCCTGGAGGAGGGGTGGGGAAGGAAAAAGAAACGAGTTAAAGATGGGTAGAGAAAAACTTTTCCAAGCTTTGCATTTTCTCAAAGCAAGAGAAGAGATGGAATTCTTCTCGCTCCACATGAGCCTCCTAAAAGGTAGGCGCTTAGTTTAAACTACTTTTCTATAGCCACAACACTAGAAGAGGGAGGGAGGAACAATCTTCCTTCTGCAGAACTCTCCCATTCATTGGAGCAACTAAGAAAGAAGCTCAGACTAGAAAATTAATCTTTTCACAGCTAGAAAGCAGGTGAAATGAATCCCACCTCTCCTTTGCCAGAGGATACATGTAAATTGCAGGCTCAGCATAACGTTAGTCTCCGAGCAATTACATTTTATAAAAGCAAGAAGTCGATGTTACAGCTTCTACAAAAGGAGATCCAGGACGGAAAACCAGAAGTGCTACCACGGTCATTTTAAAAGAGCCACTCCTGTCAGCACACGGCAGTATTTTCTCACTGTATAGCAACAGGAAAACTTCAGCCTGTTTCACACATGGGATTTCAGAAAAGTCAGAGGGGGAGGAAATCTCAGTCCAACAGCCATCTGTTAGACTTGGCAAGAAGCCTTTGAAACATAAAACAGAAGCAAAATGAGCTTTCAGTGACTACGGTTAAATGGCATCAATACTCAACCAGGGACTTAGTGCAATTAAAACACGCAAATATTCAATAGATGGGGCAGAGAGAAATGTCTTGGTTTTGTACAAAATAATAAAAACTGTGAACTGCCATTAAAAAGAGTGGAAAACAGAAACATTTCCACTAATACTGAAAGATATAAAAACATGCACGAGTGTTCACCCAGAAAGACCTATGGATATATTGAATGTCTACGACCTAGGAAAAAGAAAATTTCACACTTCTAATTCCAGCTTCCCCTGGAATTTTGAAGGCCTTTGCAACATTGCCATACAGCCTCTGCATTTCACCCCAACAGAAACAATTCTTAATATGAGGATTCATGTATTTGTTACGTAACTGCCAAGGTAAAACAATTAAAAACTAAGTAACACCAAGTCCCCCACAATCTTACCCCATTTGTCGGGCAGTTCTTTATGTAGTGGCCACGTTTTCCGCAGTGAAAGCAAGTAGATGATGGCGGAGCGGACCCAAGGGTTTCTTCAGGTAACTAAATGGTTTGGGGGAGAAAACCAAAGAGGTAGGCATGTGTCTCTCTCGTTAAAACAAACATCTCTGCAATTTTTCCACGATCTGCAAAGATCAGATGGGACACAATCAACACTTACTTGACTGGATCGTATTCGCAGCAGGACCCTATCTTCAAAGCTTTTATTTCACCTTCTTCGGAAGCACTGGCTTCAGCCACACTGGCAGTCTGTTTAACAGGCAATTATTTGACACGCACATTAGAAACACATTTAAGCCCACACAGCCAAAGACAACACCGCTCACCCGATCCTGCAAAGAGCAGCACAACGCTAGCTGAGGTTGCATGAAAACAGGGGCTTGCATAAAATATAGCTGTCCTGAAGATGTTCTGGGGAGTCCTTACGTCATTACAGGGTGTATATGTGCCTGTTAACCTACTTGAAAAGAGCATTCTAGGGCACTCAAAACCTTAGGCTCTCTTTGGGCCTCACATAAAGACTGGTGTAACCAATCCAATTTTCTTCCAAGCAGGCTCTGGCCATGTCCACCAAAAATTACCCTGTCCAGTATTTTTAAGCTGCTTTTTAAGCTCCAGACTAGCTGAACGAGAAGACATCCACTGTACATTTAATTGAGAAAGATGTACGCAAGGATCATTATTTACATTTTTGCAGCATTAAAAGGACACACAGCTTAAAGAGTCGGGGAAGCTGTTTTTTGCTTGTGGAAATTCAGCTTCTAACACAGAAGCATCATTCAACCTTCAGGCGCACAATCTCTCTTACATCCTTCACAGAGCTGATGGGGATAGGCACACCTTGCATCCCGGAATACCTGGGTCTGGGAAAAGGCCTTGTCAGAGCATGCCTTCACAGCCTTAAAAAGGATGAGACATCCAGCAACCATCCTTACCATGTGTATTCTAAGATAAAAAGAAATACTGGCAACACTCTTTATCATGGGGACGAGGAATACAGCTGGAAAACTACTGTAAAAAAAAACATGGAACAGCAACACAGCATTCTGGCTGCAATGTGTGTTACTTCATGACAAATGACATGAAATAAAAACTGATGGTTGGTGGGACTTGTGCATTGTAACATGTAGCTGGGGTAGGTTCAGAATACTTTAGCCAGGGAATCCAAAAGCTATTTGAAATGTTGGCATAAATACTTCAGATCGTAACTCAAGAGCAGAGCACAAAAAAACATCTCCTAAGGGAAGACGCATAACGGCCTCTTTCATACGCACGGTATCTCTTTCTGTGGAGGTGAAGCAGGCTGAAAACCACAGAAGACGGCCAGGAAGAGCAGAAAATTTGCTGCAGTAAATACACCAATTGCAAAGCACGTTCTAGCTTGACCTCACACCTATTTTAAAACAAATACTTAAGTGTGTCCAGCGTGTACAGCGTCGGTTTCTCTTTATTGGCTCATATTCCACACTGGATTAGCAGAGGAGAGAAAAAAACCTGCTTGAATATACAAAAATAAATTTTTTGCACTAAAGATCACAGCTATTGCCATCTTCCATACCTGCCTCAACTCTGACCTCTAAACCCCAGTGCCCTTCTGACACCAGGAACTCAGCCATCTTTTCCAGATGCAGGAGCACGTCCCCACAATCCCCAGGAGACCTGCATCTCTATCAAAAGGCACTTGGAGCTAAAAGATGAATTGGCTAGCACAGGTCTCACCCTGCCCAGCAGCTTGGAGATTTGGATTCACAAATACAAAACACTTTAAAGCCAAAACACTCTCTCTAGCTGCTACTTTGCTTATTCTTGTTTGAAAGAAATACTTGTCAATTTGAGCATCTTTTCCACATCAATTCAACCAGATTTGTTTACATTCAAACTTTAAATCAAAAATATATAAAAATCCAAACTAAAAAAATTGCACTGTGCTCTTCATTTTTACCTAACTTTTTAAGCATCTTTTGCTCAAAATACTTCTATTTTCATTATAATCCAGTATTATTTCTCAGGAGTTATAGAGCACTTTTTTCACTTGAGTGCAATTTAGTTAGCTTATCTCCTAAAAGTACTTCATTCCTGATGACTTAACAAGACTCACAGTGCAAAATGAGATGCAGCATCTCCCTGTGCAACGCTACGCGCCTTGGGCAGTGGTCCTCCGAAACAGGACAAACAGAGAGTGCCTAAGCTTATCAGGGCTGAAGCAAAGAGGAAAAGGCATCTAATTAGACCTACTCAAAGATCCAAGCACGATCTTCAAACACAAACTTTCTTCCGCAACCAAATGTCTAAGACTGACTTTCCTTTCTGTTAAAATCAATCTATCAATCAATGAGAGACTGTACTTGGCTTCAGTAAGGGCTAACAGCAGAGTTGCCAGAGACCTGATGAGGAACACAGGAGACTGGGGTGTGATTCATCTGACTAAACGTGGATGTCTCTAATGTAGACGCCCACGGCCGAGCCAAACTTGGTCCCATTTTTAGGCAACACAGAGTTAAGTCCGTGTAACCAGTGCTTCAAGGGACCGTTTATCTTATCCTAAATAAACATTTATATATTTGGTCAGAAAGACCGCCCATTAGATTCACTGATTTTATTCACTACGTCTCCTTTAAAATAAAACAGGACCTCATGCCAGTTGTGCAGGCAGAGACGATTGCAACTGCGTTACAGATACACTGTTGAGGTCAGACAAATCACAGTCCACCTCTGCTCCATCCAGGTTGGCTCAAGACCGGGAATTCACATCTCCCTCACCTCCAAAACGGCTCCCGTAACCCCCAGAAGAAGGGAAACGGCAGATTCGCCTGGTAAAGCTCCTCCTATGAGCAATGACACCAGTTGCTGGACCAGAGACAGAGAGCCAGTCCCCACCCACAGCCCACAGCTCCTGAAGGTCACCTAAGGAGATCTGCAGATTCCAACTTTACCTCTTCTCAAGCCCAAACGCCGAGGGATTTATGCCAGAGAGAGGAGCTCCAACGGGATCTTCTGGCTGCGCTGGGTCCGTTGACCCAACTGGGAGGGACCATTCAAAAACTGCCACAGGGACCCCAACATTCTGAAGCATGCGGGGGGGGGAGGGGCTGGGCTATGCAAATGACGGAACCCCCAACAGCTGCTTCCACCCCACTGCCACCCACCTGCCAGACCTCACAGCACCGACTGCTACAACACACCAAACCTTCGCGGGGTGATGCCCCTCCACGCTCAACTCCAGGACGCAAGCTTTGAGGGTGGCATGGGCTTGAACTCGGACATGGCATCCTTGCTCCTGGAGGGCGAGATGGGCATGTTCACCCCCCTCCGAAAGAGGGAAAAATAACATCAGAAACTCTCAACCGGACACAACAATAGCTTGAACTCATTGAAACCCGACACAGAAGATGTCTCCATGAACTCCTCCTACTACTTTTTAACAACCAAAACACATTACTATGCTTTAGTGGTACGCTTCAGTCAACCATGATTAATTGCAAGAAATCACACGAGATCATCTGAACGCCACTGTGAAGGCTGTTTAATGTTTAAGCAGGCTGGGAAGAGATTTTGTCAGCCAGGAGTCCATCAGTTAGCACTTGCATCTTCAAGGGAACCAATTTTTGTAATACAAAACGGGTATTTTTATTCCTAAACCCATTGACTCTCAGCAGGGGAAGGTAATTCACTGTATACTAGCACTCAGCTGTTCACACACACTTCCCCAATTTAAAAAAAAACAAACAACCCAACAAGTTGCACTAAGCAGTATTTCAGATGGAAGGCAAATGTAGGTAATCCTTCCTGAAATAGAGGCAGCTCAAAACAATTGTCCTCCTGTCCCACAGGGAGCATCCCAATAGAAGACTGAACGCTTTAGGACTGAAGGCCACTTTTTAGAGTACACAGCTTTGTTTATAAGGCCCAAGTACACATTTTTCTGTCCCAAAGCCTTGTTTTGACTGTCCAAATACTCCTTTTCGTGTCCCAACCCTTCTTTTTTGTGAACAAATCTTCATTTTGATGGTCCAAAGCTTTATTTATAAACTCGAGAGCCCCATTTCAGGCTCCACAACCTTGTTTCTAAACTCAAATTTTGAGGCTCCGAACCTCAGTTTTAGGGCCCAATGCCTCATTTTCGGGGTCCAAAGAATTGTTTCCACAATCCACCCCTTCATTTTTAGGGTCCTGAAGCCTCATTGCAAGGGCCCAAATACCCATTTTCAAAGTCCAAACCTTCCTTTTACAGCACAAACCCCACCGTTAGAGCCCCAAGCCTCATTCTTTACCTTCCAAAGCCTCCTTTTCAGGGAACAGAGCCTCCTTTCCAGGGACCATAGGCTCAGTTTTAGGATCCAGTCTGCAACTAGGGAGAGCCCAAGGCCTCATTTTGAGGGTCCAAATATTCAATTGGAGGGCCCAAAGCCTCATTTTAGAGGCCAAGCTCCTCATCTGGGGTATAAAGCCTCACTTGTTTAACACACAACCCCTCATTTGGAGCTTCCAAAGACCCATTTCTAGGGCGCAAAGCCCTCGTTTTTGGTACTGAAGCATCCCTTGAAGGCACAAAACCTAATGCAGGGTTCAAAGCCTCAGTTTCATTTCCAAAGCCCCACTCTTAGGGCCCAAACCCTCCATTGGAGAGTCCAAAGGCCTCTTTTAACAGCTGAGGGCCTCCCCTGGAGTGACCCAAGCCCTCTCTTTGGGACCAAAGCCTCATGTCTTGGGGCCCTATCGACACCAATAGGTTCCCCTCCTTTGCAGAGCCCAAAGGGTCACATGTAGCATCTCCCCCACCATTTTTAGTGCCCAAAGCCTCATCTGGAGGGCCAAAGTCCTCATTGTTCTGGTCCAAACCTTTTGGCCTTTTATGACCCATAGCTGTTCTTTAGGGCCCACAGTTTCACTTGGAGGGTTTAAACCCTCAGCTTTAAGGCACAAAGCCACGCTTTTAGGCTCCAAAGTTACACTTACAGGGCAGAAAGCCTCGTTTTCCCTTCCCAAAGTCTTAGTTTTGGCTTCCAGAGCCCCATTTCAGGCTCCAAACCCTCATTTTGAGGGTCCACAGGCTCCCCTGCAGTTGGCAAAGTCTCCTTTTTAGAGCCCAAGGCCACTTTTTTAGTTGCCGAACTCCCATTTTCAGTCTCCAAAGCCTCATTTTTAGGATCCAGCCAGTCGTTTTCAGGGTCCAAGCCACATCCTGAGTTTCCAAACCCTCATTTTTATGCTCCAAACCCTTCTCTTAGGGCCCAAAGCCTCACTTTGAAGGCCAGTCCCTTGTTGCGACACAGACAGGACTGTCGGGGGATGCAACGGGTCTACGAAATGCCTGACAGTTCGAGAACAGCGCGACCTTGAGCAGCTTGTAGTGTATCCTTGAAAGTCTGGGAAGATCCGAGAAGAGTGGTACAAAAACAAGATAGCGATAAGAAGAACCGTTACTAACTAAACCAATCATATACTAACACATACTCTGAAGTAGGGGATAAAAAGGTGTGTTAGAACAATAAAGGAGCCATTTTGCATGATCTGTTACTTGTCGTGTCCATCTCTACCGCGACACAGGACCACCAACGGGCCTGGGTAGGAACCCCAAGGCCCATCAGGAGGTCGTGAGGGGACGAGAGAATAAATGCACAGAACAAGGCGCAGCCTTCAACAGCGCCCACCTATGGGACTCACAGAAGGCATGAGTACAGCTTTACAGAGCTGGACCAGCCCCTCCAATAGCCCAGCCACAAAGCTTTCTAAACAAGGCAGAAACATTGACTCCTTTTCTCGTCCCTACTTAAGGTTCCCTGTAGAACTGGGTCTTGGCCTGACCGAGGCTGTAGGAGGGAGGAAGACGAGGGAAAACTTTGCAGGGAAAACACCCAGACACAGTATGGCCTGGCATCAATAAATGTAGGCACAAGCAAGCCCTTGGGAGCAAACTCTTTATTCTCTGCCTGGGGGAGCTGCCTGGGGGCTCTGTGGCCCTGGAGCCACACACCTCCTCAGGACATCCTCCACAAGGCTCCCAGCTACCGCCCTCTTCAATGACTCAGGCTGCACAGGCTCCTCCGGGAGAAGCTTTAAACGCACTGGTCTGTGCCGTGCTCCTGCCTGGGTAGGGCGCTTGGGACCCGCTGGAGGCATGGGCTCTCTTGGAAACTGGGGGCCCGTGGGGGGAAGGGTGTCTGCGGTGCTCCCTGGCTGGAGTATACGCAGAGTTTCCAGTGCAGGCACTGAAGACCTTGCTGTGGCTCCGGAGGTGGAATCCCTGGACTCCTGAAGGCCTTCTGCTGTCTGGCGAGCACCTTGCGCAGCACCTCGGCGGAGAGGTGGGAGGAGAGTACGTGAGCTCTCCTCTTTGAGTTGTCCCGCTTCCTCCGAAGGCGTGACTATTGCAGGGAGGCTGAGAGGTGGCAAGACTTCCCTTGGTTGAAGCTTCTCCGATTTTTGCTTGGACTTCCTTTCTTCCTCTAACTTCTTCCTCACCGTTTCCAGAATTTCAAGGACAATGGTTTTGGCATACCCGATCAATTCAGCATCCAGCTGCTGAACTCTGGAGATGGCGTTTTGGATGCTCTCCTTGGCAATCTCACAACTCACTCGTGAGACATCAGCAGCCTTTTGCAGTGGTTGCAACACAGGCACCTTTGCTCTCTTGCTTGCTTCTGGGATCTGCCGTTCCGATGCTCTGGCTGGTCCTTGTCCTTCTGTCACTCCTTGAATCTTCAGGATCTCAGAAAACTGACAGCGGAAGTCCTGTTCAAACTGAGAAGCTACAAAGGATGACAAGGTGGAGCTAACACTTTCAACAGCCTCTTTCGTCCTTTTGTCGATAGAAGACTGTGAAGATGCTCTGTCGGAAGATGCTAGTTCTGCCTCCCTCCATCTCTCTTCTCCAGATTTGCCTGCTCGGCTGGTTCTTCCCGCAACAAGCTCTGACAGCTTCTGCCTGCCTGCTGGCCCAGGCTCGGCTGCCTCAGACGTGCTGGGCACCAAGTGCTCCCCAAAGCTCTCCAACACGTTCGCCACAATCTCTTGAGCCACCAGTCTGATCTTGTCCCGGCGATCCGCAGAAGTGTCCAAAGGCTTTGGCCTTCTGGCACTGGCAAACAGCCTTCCACGGACCTCATGGGGAGCCTTCCTTAAGACGCGGACGGACTGATCCAGCGCCTTCACCCGCTCCAGCACCTCCTGGACCATGGTCTCAGCCACCTCTTTAAGCTCCTGGTCTTCTGCCAGCGTAGCCCGCAGCACCGTAGGCTGTATGCTGTTAGGCACTTCTTCTCCGGCACACGCTGCAGACTAAAAGGAGGAGCAGTTAATGAGTGAATGGGTTCCTTCACCTCCCTTTGCTTTCCTCTTCCTCCTCACAGGACCCCTGCCCAGACGAGTCCCTAGCAGTCAAGCTGGAAAAACTCTGGTTTCTCTGTAGGCCACCTGGCACACCGAGGTTTCTGGTCTCCTGCGGCCAGGAGCCAAGTGTTAGGGGCACCTCTCAGAATCAAGCAGGTGCCATTTTGCTTAGAGCAAAGGGCACTGTAGCCCCCCTGGACCTCAGAACCAATAGCAGAGGGAAAGCTGTCGAAGGTACTGGACCAGGCTCTTCTGCCACGGGTCCCAGCTGCCCTCTATCAGGGTGCCCTGTTTGCCCCTTTTCAGGGCCGAATGCCAGGAACGGCTGTTCTGAGAGCAGAAAAGAAAACGATCCTTCTTCTTGAGGCACATGGCTGTTGTCTGCCAGCCCAAGGAAATGTCCTTGGGACAGGAGGCAGCCTGAAGGTCCACCGCAGGCTGCCAGCCTCGTGCAAAGTGGGGAAGAAATTGCGAGTCAAGCACAGAGCCAGGCAGCAGCCGGAAATTGTCATTTGCTCTTTTGCAGCTTGACAGCCTGACTGCCACGGCAGAAGGAGTTTAACCCTTCACCCCAGCATGGATAGCACCCCACACTATCCAGAAATGCTTCCCAAGTGGCTGTTGCAAGGGATGGAGCCGGGCAATGTTTAACGGGACCCCCGCTAACGAGGACTGGGCAACAGCAGGCTCTCCGCTAAGCTCATCAAAGACCTCCTGGAAGAGAAAACCAACCCACGAATGGCCAAGCACCGGCACTGTCAGGTTCAGGGACACTGCATCTTTGGATGCAGAAGTCTTTGGACGAAACCAAGACTTTTTCAACCAGGCGCGAAACCAGCACCATGGACCGTGCGGCCACTAGTGCAGCAGGTTTGTGCTAAATGTGTGAGACCCTGCTCAGAAGTGGCCACTGAGAGCGCCCAGGCACACTTCTGTGTCAGAAAGGGCTAGTGCCTCGTGTCTGAGACACAGGAAGGCAAGCAACCGCTTCTTAGTCTCCGACAGCCACCCTCAAACAAGGACACGTCGCACACTGGCCAGGCACCACCTCCTCAGTGACCAAGCACCCTTCGCAAGTCCTGAGCAGCTCTGTGTGTGTGGCAGCGTCCTCTCCCGAGTACCAGGTACCAACGTGCTGCTGCACAGCAGAGGCAGCCCCCAGCATCCACCCGGCTCCTACTCACCGGCCTTCCTTTGAGAGCGGACTTGTCGGAGCTGCTCTGCATGCCTGGCTGCCTCCTCTTTCCCAGCTGCTGCTGCTGCTGGCACTTGGCCTGCTGGAGGAGGCGTTGCTCTTTTTCAAGAGCCTCCAGTCTTTCCATCGGCTTCTTGGTCACAGTCAGATGCCTGTCAAAAGAAAGGAAGGCAGCTGAGAAGGAGCACCTCTGACCGTCTTGCCCAGGCCATTTTCTGCTCGGCCACTCCCATCACCCTGCTCCTGGTTACTTTGCTCCAGTAGTCCTCCTGCCTGTGCAAGGCTCCAAACACAGACTGCGCCAACGTGACTGCAGCCCGCACCAGCTCCTTCCACCACTGGCCTTTGTTTACTCCAACAGGAGGCTCCAGCACTTCTCTCAGGGACCAGAGGCCCCCTTGAAGAGCAAGCGTTACTTGGCCTTTTCTTACCTCTGCCTCCTCTTCCTCTCTCCACCTGGCAAACTCTGTCTTTGCTCCTGCGGCAGCCACTCTTGCGGGTGAGAAACGTCAGTCCCTCCCGGCAGTTTGGAGGCATCCTCTGATTGGGCCAGGTCTTGCTGAAGCTTTTTCTGAAAGGTGACATTGGGTTGTGGCTTGCTGTTGCCTGGACAAGCGCTCACGCCCCTGCACGCTGAGGCACCCCGCGGACCCAGGACAGCGATCCGCTTCAGCCACGCGACGAGGGCAGAAAAGAAATGCTTCCCTCGGGACTCCGCGTGCTTGCACGTGGCTGTCCCGCCCATGCCCACCCCTGCACCCTGCGCTAGCTCAGCTCGCAGCCCGGTACTCCTTTCCCTGCCACAAGACCCGGCCCAGCAGCACAGCCCTCACCTCTTCTGCACTGACCGCCTCCCCTCCCCAACATGCTGCAAGTAAAGCCCCAGCCCTCGGCACCGTGCCGCTGACCGGTGCCCACGAACACTCCGCTTTGCCTACCTCCTCTCGCATGAATGTTTTCTCTGCCTCCAGCTTGAGTGTGGTCAGATATTGCCTGTACTCATTGAACTCCTTCAGAGTGCAAACCACCTATGGAGAGACGAGGGGAGAAATCCCCCGAGAACTCTCAAGCCAGCTCCGTAGGCTGCCTTCCCCAAAACAGCCCAAACCCAGCGGCGGGAGGGGAGATGCTCCTCTGCACACCCTCCCCTCCCCTCCCCTCCGCTCCCCTACCCAGTGGCGGGGCCCCTGACTCCCCCCCAGCCAGGGCCGAGCGGTGCTCCTCGCCTCAGCACCGGGCCTCGCACCGGCTGCCTCCTTGACGCTCAGGCAGCGCGGGGCAGCCGGAGAAGAGCAGCAGTGGGAATTGCCAGAGGGACGCTGGCGCTACTTCTGCTCCCAGGGAAAGCAGCCCCACAGCCCTGTGCCCTCCGCCAGCAACAGGCGGCTGCAGCAAGCGCTCTGGGAACCCCGCTTGATGAGGACTGTTTTTATCAGCCCGATACCCAAACCTACTCTGCCGTCACTGGTGACGTAACCCTCTCTCTTCAGCCTCTGCAGGTTGTCCTTGCGTTTATGGTAGGCCCGCAGATGCGGGTCATGCAGGCTGTTGTAGTCGGTGCTCAGCAGGCGGCAGTATGGATCTCCCAGATTGAAATAGCCAGAGGGCTGGTGAAGCTGTGAGAGAGATTTTGCACACTATGAAGGAGGAAGGAGAGAGCAGCAAAGGGGTGCCAGGCGGTACTTGTGAAAAAGTAAAGGTCCTTTGAGGACCAACACTCTCCTCCGTCCTTCTGAAGCCACAGAGGACACCACAGCCGGGCTGCGGGGTCAGGCTGGGCTGAGCTAGGCTGGGCTGGGCTGGGGGAGAGAAGACAAAGCCCACCAGCAAAGTAGGCATCTTAGGCCAGCAGAAAGAACTGCAGACCTTGCCAGTCCTCCTCTTTGTCTCTGCACCAGGGAGCCAGGAGCTTCCCTCTACTCCCCAGCGCTGCCAGATTGAAGGGCTGTGGCGCCCACTGTAGAACAGGCAGCCACAAGGACTTCTCTGAATGACGGGGACCCCGTAAAAGAGGAGAGCTCTTCTACCCCTTTCTACTTCCTTTACCTTTTCCCCCAGCTTTGTCCTGCAGAAGACAGGCTTGGAGCCCGCGTGCACAGGGATCTTGACCCCAAGGGGGAGGTCCAGCAGCCCAGGACCTCCTTCTGCCAGTGGCTGTCTCCTGTTCCCGAGCTAGAAAGAGGGAGACACTCATGGGCACTCAGGCACTATCTCCATATAAGCCTCCTGCACGGCAGCTGCAAGAAAGGCTCTCGGAAGACTCCAACCAAGGGGAGCGCCCAGAGCGGCCCAGGCAAGAGCTGCTCTCTCCTTCCTCGCCCCCGTCCCCGCAACTCCCGACCCTCCCTCAACCCACGTCTGCGTCCTTTCGCAGCAAGCCCTGCCACCTGCTTAGCCGTAAGCCAGGCTGGGCAGAAAGGCAGGACTCCCTGCAAACTCTCCCCAGCCCGACCACCTTGGGATCCCTCCCAGCTCCCCAGCCATGTCCCAGGCTCCCGGCCTGAGCACTCTCCATCGGCACACTGCTCACCTTTCCCCCCTTCCCCACTACGCTCAGCAGTGCGTCCACGTTTCGGACGCCAGCAGTGAGACGGTGCTCCATGGCTCCTTCCAAGAGCTCTCCTGGAGCTGCGACCCTGCGCTGGCACCTCTCGCTCCAGAGGCACCCAGCTGTGGCCACCACAGCCGGTCTTCCAGCAAGCGCTTATATAGAGCAGTTGCACATTGTTGCATCACTGCATTGCTGCATCATCACGTTGCTGCACCACCGCATTGTTGCATCATCGTCTTGCCACGCCACTGCCCAGCCGCCCCAGGGCCCACCTGCAGGCCCGTCTGGACACGCATGAGGGCCACCCGCTCTCGCTGACCCTGCTTTGAGCAGGGGGCCTCCACTCGGTGCTGACCTGCTGCCCCTTCTTCCTCCTTCTACCTCTTTTTCCCAGCTTTGGCCTTCAGATGGCAGGGCTGGAGCTGGGCCGCCCGCGGGCGGCTGCTGCTGCACTGGATTTGGTAGACCATTTTTAGACCATTTCCCTCTCACGGGCAAAGCAGCCTCAACTTGGGGAATTGCACCGAATTACATTTTTGGCCCACTGCCCTCAACATCTCCTTCCCGATTTGAGTCTTGAGAAACACAGAGGACAAACGAAGGATGCACAAAGCCCCTCTCCTCCCCTTGCTTCAGCCCAGACACCTCTCTGTCCCCTCCTCAGTCTCCCCTGCCCTCGTTTCTGCTGCGCGTCACCCTCTGCGACACCCTCCCAGTGCCTCCCGGGAGGTGATGGGCGGCGCAGGACGTTCTGCAGCGGTGCAGGGAGCACCTCAGTGCCGCCTGCTGCTTCTGACCCATCAGCTTCCTCCCACACCAGTGACCTCACCATACCCCAGCAATGTCACCTGCCACCGCACCACCCTCTTGCTTGCCTCTGTCCTCTGCCTCTGGTTCTCACAGTCCCTGCCCTCCTCCTGCTTCCCCAAGGGGCTGAGGAGCTCAGAGCTGGGGCAAAGTGGGCACAGCGCTGCTACAGAAACCTGCTGCTGGTGATTTGCGGGTTGAGGCCCCCATGGAAAGGAGGCACTGTCACCTCTGTCATGAAGAAAATACCCTCCTGATCACCGCAACACGCTCACTCACAGCCCACGCTGCACTTAGTGGAGAGGGACCAGAATGATCCATGCATTGCCTCTGACACTCAAACGGTTTTAACACGGACCTGACTCGTGTTTTCCTGACCCTCTTGCAGAAGGGGAGAAGGAGCCGCCAGCAACCGCAGCCTCTGCATCTCCAGACCTCGCTGGAGAACGCACTCGGCACTTGCTTTCTGCAGAGACACCGCTTCCTCACCAGCGGGGGGACGAGTGTGAGCCTGGCAATATATAAAACAGTAAAAGCAGGGGCAAGCCAGTGTTACTGGTCAGCGGGTCCTGCTGCCCCAGGCTCTAGGCAACAGAGCAGCCAGAGCACTCGGGTGTATCGGACTGTAAAAGTGGAAAGGAAGAAACCTCGGGCAATCTGAAGTTCTAGTCAAAATGACACCTCCTCTCTGAATCCACAAAGACCCTGTCCATGGCTTTTTTGTCCTGGCCAGGCAGCATAAAAAAAGAAAAATAATTAATTAAAAGAAGCCAAGAATATTACGCAGAACAGCTTATCTTCCAGGATTTTCTAACTTGTAACCTGCAGACCCACGCAGATGCCACTGCAAATGCAGACACCATTGCAACTACCAGCTCAGATGCAGGTACCGTTACAGATTAAGATACCATGGCAGAGGCAAAGGCCACTGCACATGCAGATACCACTGCAGAGGCAGGTACCACTGCAGATGAAGATACTGTTGCAGCTAGCGTTGCACACATACCGTTACGCCAAACTTTTTCTATTCCAAGATTTTGTAACTTGCATCCAAGCTCTGTGCCCCCCAGAACCATCATCTCCATCTTCTCCACCATCTCCTCCTGCCCTCAGCCACAGAAGGAAGTCTGTCTCGATAGCTTCAGTAATTTGACCAGAAGAAAGCACGAAAACGTGTTCCTGTACTAAGGACGAAGGGCAGGAACTTGGGAGTCATTTGCCTTTTGTTACAATCATTAGGGATGCCCGTCCTTGCTATAAGAGAGATTCCCTTTGCAAGAACCAGATGGCATCTCTCAGGAGAGGTTAGCTTCTAGTTCTAACTCTTGACTATTTTCTGACCTTCCTCACCTTTTGGAGCTGGGCCAGAGCCCTCTCAACATCAGACATCGCTTTTTGGAGTTAAGCAACAGTAACCCTGAGTTTCTCATGTCTACTCATTTCTGCCTTGCTCTCCTAATCCTCGAGAAGGATGCAGAAAGACTCTCAGAACTGTGACCTCTTTGTCTGGCCAGCCCAAATACATTGATTACAATACAGATTCCTCCTACATGGTCTATTTGTGCTAATCAGACACTTAATTCACAGGAATATGAAAGCAGCTCTTCTCAGGAAAAAAAAAACAACAACCATAACCAAACCCAAAACCCACTACAGATGACCAGAAGCGTTAGCTTTCAAACTGGCATTGTTTGAAAACAGAAACACTCTGCCCAGCCACAAACGCAAAGGAATAAATAAATTCGGTGTGCTTTTAGTACATAACATCAAGAAACAAGATGTTCAGTTGTGTGTCACAGTTATTGGGCCCGTTACATTGCCACGTTCACATGCAAACAGAGGAAGAAAAACCCTTATAAACCTCTCTAAAGTGGGTCAGAGGAACAGCCACTCCCACAAAGATTGCTCCAGACGGAGTCAACAAGATCAACCATGAAATGCTGAGCAAACGCCCCAGGTGCAGTTTTCTCGGAGGGGTCCTCCTGTTTCTGCAGCGTTTGCATCGGCTGGCGCTCGCAAGGTGCCTTTCGAGACAATGCTGCATGTCAAAATTCAGCCTCTTGTTGGTACGTCTTTGACCTGGATTTGGAAGAGTGACCACAATGTACAACTCATCAATCCACACAAAATCAAGGACACCAGTATTTGCATTCTCCAGCCCCTCCAGTCCCTGTGTAAGAAAAACAAACAACCTCCCCACCATGTTCCTGTGAAGAAGCGATGGGCCAAACTAATCCTCTCCTGCTGCCCTAGCATGCACTAGTCTAATTAGACATTGTTTTATTGGGCTTGCAGAGAAAGAGAGCCTTGGGACAAGCTGAAGGCTGTCCAGGATTTTCTGCACTTTTCAGCGTTTATGTTTTATATCCAGTTTGGTGTAAGTAAAGACTGAAAAAAGAAATGGAGAAGGCTGATGAATGGTGAGTAAGTATTACTGTAAAGGTGGATAATTATTATTAGAATGGTGACAGTTTTGTATTAGAAATAAAATTATATTATGATAAATAAACACCTTTATGAAGAGGAAGTCTTGCCTTTCCTGTTGACTGCTAATTGGGTATAGCTCTTATCGTTGCCTGACTACTTGGAAACCATGAATGCATGCGCACCACAAGTCATGTCTCGTTATTTTGGGAACGTGTTATTTCCCACTGAGTACCAAGACGACAGCTCTTAATTGTACGTCCCGAGAGCAGCCTCCACTGACTGTCCCCTGCTGCGCACCAACACCAACAGCACTGTGCTCTCCCCTGCCCATCTCCATGCTCCGGCGGAGCTCTTCACACACCCCTGCCCGGGCCATGCTGCCTCAAAATTCCTGCTGTGCTGCTCAAGGCCGTGAACACTGTCACGCTACAGCTGTACCCAGATCACTGTTCCTCATTCTGAGCGAGTCTGCCTGTTCCTGTGTATTCCCACCTGTCTACAGCAGCTGTTGCCTTCTGTCTTGTAAGCGTTTTGGAAAAGTACCCTTTTTTTTCCTGAATACCCTCTTTGACCTCACTACAGGACAGGTCCCCAGTCCATCACCACGGCTGGTAAAGGCTGTAGCGATACAGAATTGCGCAGGGATGACAAATACCCAGCTGTCCAGCTCACTTCAGTTGTTTAAGACAAGGCTTTTGGCTAGAACACAGTCAAGAAAATGTAAAACCTAACACTCCCATCTGGATCGGCAGCTCTTTCTTCATCAGTTCCTTGCATTTCTCTCATTCCTTGGGAGTACACAGCAAGACTTTCCTCATCAAAAGAAGCAACAAAGATCAGTCACAAACATGCACAAGACCGGACATCCACATACTTGCTGCCTACCCAGTAACAGTAGCAAAGCCCTGACTATACACAAAGATTAAATTAACGTACAGTTTTCCTACGCAGGAAGCAACTAAGGATCAACCAAATACAACCATCTGTTGTTACCTATTTGCACAACAGGCACATGCTGCTTCAGCTTCTATCTTTCAGGCTGTTACCCACGAGAAAACGGAAGCATGTTTTATTGCAAGAGGAAACCTTCAATTGGAAAGCCAGGTCATGGCCTGGTTTGCCTCTCGGTGCACCTATCTAGTGAACAGCCGAGGAAACGTTACACGAGCAATGAGCAAAGCAAACCCAGGACACCTCAAGAAGTCCCGTAACTACACAAGTCTGCCTTTCCCTTTCACCCCAGTTCCCAAAGCACCAAGGCAGGAGCAGGCAGGGCACTAATGCGCTCAGCTCACACCAGGGAGGCTCACACTCAGCTCTGTCACCCAGGCTTAGCAACAACAATTTCTGCTCTCATCTGGGGCTTAGTCCACATGTAGTCATACGTGTGAGTTATGGCCTAGCCATGGTGATACTGCTCAGTTTAGGGTTAAACATGAGACGTTGTCCTTTAAGGAGGACCATTAATCCATAGCTTCACTAGGCAAGCCTGATTACTTTGTATAAACTATGCATGCTTTGCTGAGGACCCTTGCAGAGGCACCACGAGACAAAGGTCACCTTTGTCTCGGCAAGAGGAGGACGAGGAGGAGGAGGCAACACAAGGAGGTGGAGGCAACACGAGGACACAGCAGGACACAGGAGGTAAAGCAGGAGGAGGCAAAAGGAGGTAGCAGGAAAAGGAGGAGGAGGAGGAGGCAACAAGAGGCAACAGAAAGCGAAAAAGGAGGAGACCACAGGATGCCAGACGAGGCAACAGGAGGACGAGGCAACAGCCAGCCACAGGAGAAGGAAAAAAAGGAGGCAAGAGGAGGACGTAGCAGGACACAAGAGACAAAAGAAGGAGGATGCAACGGGAGGCAAGACAAAGAGAGAAAGGAGGAGACAATAGGATGCAACAGGAGGCAACACTAACAAAGAGAGAAGTAGGCAACAGAATGCTCTAGGTGGCAACAGGAGAAGGAGGAGGCAACAGGAAGACACAGCGGGAAGAGAAATAGTGGAGGCAAGAGGGGGACACAGCAGCACGCAGGAGGTAGAGAAGCAGGAGGAGGAGGCAACAAGAATCAATAGGAGAAGGAGGAGGAGGCATCAGGGTGCCACAGGAAGCAACAGGAGGCAACAGGAGTAAGAAAAAGATGAGGCACCAGGGAACACGGGAGGACCCCAGACGTAAACTAGGAGGAGGCAAAAAGGAGGCAAAAGGAAGGAAAAGAGGAGGAGGCAACAGCATGCCATAAGATGCATGAAGAGGATGCAGGATAAAACAGGTCATGGAGGAGGAGTTGGAGGAGGACGAGGAGGATGTAGGAAACGGTGGAGGCAACAGGAGAAATGGGAAGCAACGTGATGAGGGAGAAGGCAAAAAGGAGGCAGAAGGAAAAGGTGTCTTTGTCCTTCTCGGGCCTCCTCTTGCCTTTTATTGCCTCCTCCTCCACTTGCTTCACGCTTCTGCTCTTGCCTCCTGCTGCCTCCTCTTTCCTCCTCCTCCTCGTCTTCCTCGTCCTTTAGCCTTCTTTGGCCTCACGTCGCGGTTTCAGCCCAGCCTCATTAGACAAGTCTGGGGCTGCTACCTGGGATCTCCGGTCCTTATAAGAAAAGGCCAAAAGACTCTAGGAGACGTCTGGAAGGAATCACAGGGGATCCCGGAGGGCAGAGGTTCCTCCAAGAAAGAAAAAAACCTCAACAGTAGCTTCCTTGGAGGAGTCTGGGGCTTCTAACTGACACCTTAGGTAGGTAAAGCAGAGGACAGAAGACTCTGGGAGATGCCTGGGAGGAGTCTCAGGTGGCTGTCGGAGTTGAGAGATTTCTCTACAGGACAACAAAAATGTCTCGAACTACTTACTTGGAGGAGTCTGGGGCAGGTAGCTGGGATCTCCGGTCCTTATAAGAAAAGGCCAAAAGACTCTAGGAGACGTCTGGAAGGAATCACAGGGGATCCCGGAGGGCAGAGGTTCCTCCAAGAAAGAAAAAAACCTCAACGGTAGCTTCCTTGGAGGAGTCTGGGGCTGCTACCTGAGGCGGTAGGTAGGTAAAGCAGTGGCTAAAAGACTCTGGGAGATGCCTGGGAGGAGTCTCGGGTGGATCCCGAAGAGCAGAGCTTCCTCCAATGGAGCAAAATCATCTTGGGTAGCGGCCCTGACGAAATCTGGGGCTGGGCATCTCCTGGGAGGCGTGACCAGCCTGTGGGACCAGGAGGCAGGTCTTGCTCACGTGCTCAGGGAATAGCCGATCGCCAGCTCTGGGGTCAGGAAGGAATTTTCCCCCGGGGCAGATTGGCACTGGGCCCCGGGGGTTTTTTGCCTTCCTCTGCAGCACTGAGCAGCACCACTTGTCAGGGCTCCTCTGGTCCGTTCTGGCTAGGTTACTGCCTGCTGCTCGTGCACCACAAAGATGGCATCTCGTGCCCTGCAGCTGGGGAGAGGAAGGCTTTTTTTCCCCCACTGTGGGCTAGCAAGTGTCCCCAGGGGTTTTTTGCCTTCCCCTACAGCACTGAGCACGGCCCCTCGCCAGGGCTCCTTTGGGCCGTTGTGGCTAGGTGCCCGCTGCTCGTGCTCCACGAAGGTGGCCCTCGTGCCCCGCATCCGAGGGGAGGAACCTTTCTGACTCCCAGGCCGGGCTCCAGGGGATGCTCCCGGGGGTTGCTTCTTGTCCTCTGTAGCACTGAGCACAGCCCCTTGGCAGGGCTCCTCTGGGCCCTTTCGCCTAGCTCCCTGCCTGCTGCTCTTGCACCTCCAAGGCACCGCTCGTGCCCTGGCTCTCTCAGGCTCTCTTGCCCAGGGCAAGTCTGGAGCGGGAGCGGAGCGAGCTCTGCTCTTCCCTTAGCTCCATTTCCCCAGGGCTTCTGGCTTGGGCAAAACAGCCTGTGCTTGGAAGGGCTCCAGGCTTGCTGCCCCATCACGAGCTGCCACTTTTTGCCTCTCCCTGCATGCAAATCAAGCGCACGGCCGGCACGAGAGCGCCTTTCGTGCATTGTTGGCCAAGAAGCACAGTGGCGCAGCAAGTTGACGAACGCAAAAATACGCTTTGCACCTCTACCTCTCATACTTTGGAAAATACCCCACGGTACCACACACCTCCTCCTCCTCCTCCTTCTTCTTTTGTGCGTGGTCGGTCCTGATCCTCATTCTGCACGTTCTCACTCTTCAGGAAACAGGGACTGCTTGGCCTGTATTCCTCCTGCTACTTTCTGTAGCTCTGTGACTTGCCTTTGCCGGGCTGCAAAGGATGTTTTCTCAAGCTCAACTGAAGAATGCATCAGCCTGCTCCTGGCTACACAGGCACATTGTGTTAAGGCTTGTGAGCATCGGCTCTGAAACAGACTCAGAAAAATAAAAATAATAGCCTGTTTCCACTTGCAACCTTTGTGTTATGTGTCTTTCAAAGTGGTTTTGGAGCTGAAACCCTCCTGGTGTTTCAGGCAAATAACTGGTCTCATTGGTATTTGACTCATGGTGAGAGCACAGGGAACAGAGCAGAGTAGAACAGAACAGAACAGAACAGAATAGACTGGAATAGTTCAGCTGGAAGGAACCTACAACCATCATCTAGTCCAACTACCCGACCATTTCAGGCCTGACCAAAAGTTCAAGCATGGTATTAAGGGCATTGTCCAAATGTCTCTTCAACACTGACAGGCATGGGGCATCCACCGCCGCTCCAGGAAGCCTGTTTCAGGGTGTGAACACCCTCTTGGGAAAGAAATGTCTCCTCACGTCAAGTCCGAACCTCCCCTGACAGTGTGGTAGCAAACGTCCCTTGGTGCCTTGGTAAGGAACGGTGAGGAAACCGTGCATGCTCTCTACACCTCTGCAGAGTTCCTGCAGAGGGAACCAAACCCCTGTCTTTCACCTCTGGCATCACCACAACCAAAGGAATGTCTGTGCCCTAGATGCCCTTACTTACATAGTCTGAAGGTACAGATCCATTTTGGCACCAACGCACAAAATGGCAAGGAGACTACCTCTCTTCATCTTTCGGTACTCAAAATAATAAATCCTAAGGGAAAAAGGAGACTTGCCAGGGTTTCCGATAACATCTGAACATCTTCCCACAAACTGAGGTAGGCAAAGAACTCTCAGAAAGGTTCAAGTCACAGGTCAGCTGTGGAAGTTTCACCCATGGCTGAAGCGCCTTTGGTATCCCCTAGAAACACGGCCAACAGGTGTGTTTAATAGAAAGGCTGCGCAGCTGGGTTTCAGTGGGACAAGGGGGTGTGATGGCAATAGCAGCAATGGGCTATTTTGACAGTTTGGAAGAGCTGCCTGGCCTTTGCCTGGCTGGGCTTTGGTCACGGATCCAAATGGTCCACGTCTGAATATGACCAACCTTTCCTTCCACCACACCGGGGTCACCTCCGCGCACTTGTTTCTCAAAGCCTGGCTTACTTCCGTGGCGGGCTGTTGGCACCCACCATCCAAACCTATGGCTCTGGTTACACTTTGGCTTGCCTCCAGGCTGCGGCTGCCGAAATCACCCCCTTTACGCCCCATGAAAAGGGGTTGTGTCCAGCCACATCAAGTCCCTGCTCCTCCAGGCTGCGGGGCCGCATAGGCTTTAGCTCTGGCGCAGAGAGGGGACGGCTAATAGGGGCGGTCTCTGCGCTGCACGCTTGGTTCCTGCCATGGCCCGAGAGAAGAGGAACAGCACCAGGCTTCTCCTTGCGAGCCGAGTGGCAGAGGAGGCGCCAGGGACACCCAGCACCTGGGCCCAGGGCATGGCCGCCAAGGGCAGGGAGAAACCCCCGGGCCTCCTGGCCACAGCAACAGCCTGTGGAATGACTGCTGGAGGTGACTTGTCGGTATGACGCATGCCCCCCGCCACCCCTCAAGGGAAGGTGAACCTCCAGGGAGGAACGCAGCGCACACCTAAAGGATCGGTTCCATGGGAGCTCCCTAAGCAACGTGACCTGCAACTTTAGACGTCAGCAACGCCAGAGGAGCTTGGTACGCCGACTCTGAAAAGCAACACGGAGGGCGGAGCGGAGCTGAGACCCCGCGGCCAGGCTCTGTGATCGCAGGGATAGGGAACCGGGACGATAGGAACGAGAGCGGTTGGTCCCTGCATTGAACCCACTGAAGCAAGGAGGTAACACAATGGGGGTTCTGTTGAGCTAACGCCCTACTTCTGGCTTATATATCACACGTGCCCAGTTCTGGGGTACTCACACAAACAGCAGGTCCTTTGGGTGGACTCTGCTCATTATAATGCCAAAACACACCTCCACCCCCAAAGTAACCCACCTCCAAGGTGCGACCACCCCCCCACTGAGCACACGCTCTGAATTTTCTCTAGCGTATACCTTTAAAAGCAAACCGAGAGAACTTTATACCAATCAAAGGAAAGGTATGTATGACTAGAGTCACTCAAGCTCCACCGAAAAACTCAGAAAATATAAAAGGGCTTAAGAGAGGAGAAATGTCACGGAAGACACCATCACAGACAAGTCAGGAGGACATCGCTGACTTCTGGGATCAGTCGATGAGCTGAGCCTCTCTCCCCCCCCGCCATACGGATGCCTATTGCGTGAGATTCGAACACTCGGCTGTACTGAGTCCTTCCCCGGGAAACTTAGAATTCTTCAGAGCTCTTTTCTTTCATCATTTCATGCGCTTGTAAGCGACTGTATTGCCACCTGCACGTGCTTTGCAGACAGTCTATTTCTCATGGGCAATCCAAAAGCACCTGTACCGTTGCTATAATAAACTGCGCTGCTCATTCATCTAGTTGTGATAGTTTGTTTGCGTGTGACAGAAATGTCAGAGTCAGCAGGTGGCAAGGGACACCCTGGAGTAGCAGGCGACTCTTTGGCAAAATGCTGCCTTAGCCCTACAGAGAAGATCCCTTTGGCTGGTTTGCATTAGCCCTTTCTTCCAAAGGCCTCACTTTGGAACACAGGATTCACATTGGTGTGTGACACTTGGTTTGTTTCTGGCAGCTCAACAAACACAGGGATACCGTGTCTTGGGTAGGAGGGTAGCTCCTACACCACGCTGAGCCTCGACATATTTAACATCGTTGGGATGGAGCCCCAGGAGACGCGGAAGAATGCGGGGATGGACCTGCCACCATCCCCGTCTGCCACGGCAGAGCAGCCGAGGAAGAGGCAGGCGCAGAGCTCCTTGCCAATGCCACCCAGCAAGCGCAGGGCTCTGGCAGACGAAATGGGGGTGTGAGGGGGGATCAGACAGGGGTGAGATGGAGATGGGGGGAGTGGGGGGTGGGAGGGGAGGGGGGTGGATTGGTTGGGGGGGTTTGAGGGGGTGGGTGGGAGGCGGGTGGGGGGTAGGGTGGGTTTAGAGCAGCTGTGGTGGGACCTTTTCTTTTGTCTTTCCCATTAAAAGCTCTTTCTCCAGAACCGCTCCGTGCCTGTGTGGGATGGGGAGGGAGTGCGGGGGGGCACTGGGAAACAGCCCCCAAGAGGTGCAAAAGACCCGCCGAGCCCCAGATCCGAGCCAGCAAGCCCCGAGGGGAACCCAGCCACCCCCAGGCCTGAGTCACCACCAGCGGGGCAGGCGATGGTGGGGGGGGGACGGGAACGGGAACAACTCCCCTGTCCCCTTCCCCAGGGGAAGCAGCCCTTTGGTGGGGAAGCTGGGACAGACAGGTCCCTGCAGGACTCACGGACACAGCCCCACGCAGAAAGCAGCACAGAGCCCCTGCGACAACGACAGAACTTGGGGGCCAGGGGGGACACGGACACGCATGACAGCAAGGCCTGCAAGGCCTTCGTCTTGAACACCACCAGAGTCCCCTCCAGCGGGGACAGGGCTCAGTGCACAGCCCTTCAAAGCCTCAAGACCATCACGGCCTTCCTCGGGTCCCAGCGCACTCAGACCCGGAGAGCCCAGCTTTGCCTCACTGACACAGCAAAATAACCCCAAATCACCCCAAGAATGGCGAGGGAGGGAGCTGCAGGCCAGGCAGGGGCCCTCCTCCACTTCTCTGGCTGCACCTTGGGCAGCTGTAAGACCAGCAAAGAGGGAGAAAAAATCAGAAAGAAAAAAAAACAAACAAATCACTGCACCAGTCAGAAAGTGCCTGGAAACTTTATCAAATGGTACATTTCAGCTTGGGGGCTTGAAGATTTACACCCATGTACCAGTAAAGCTCTCCATGCATGCTACAATTTGGTGGGAGCAAGATTTGTGGGTATGTCTGCACCCAAAACGCAGCAGTAAGTGGCATCCTTTAACTGCTGTTCTTCCCAAGCCCATTTACCTTTGCAGAAAAAGGGATTGTCATCCTGCACATGGCACAAAGCAAGACACATGCAGCCTATGGTGGCTGAGAGAGTTATTAGGGAATAAATGCATTGAGCTGGTAAATTCAGCCACCAGCACTTGAAATCAGACACTGAGTCCCAACTCAAGAAGCGCTCGCTCTCCTCCCTGCCATCACGCCTCACCATCGAGCTATTAAAGCCGTCCCATTGTACCAGCTGTCCCAAGGCTGGCCCACAGCATCTGCCCAGCTTCAGCAGGCACCAAGGCCAACCCTTACGCTTCCCCTGCCTGACCCTCTGACTCAGCTCCAGCCCTTCTGGGGCAGCCCCTGCAATTTGCCATGAGCTGCTGTTAACACTCACGGGCCCAGTGACAGTACTGGATTTACTCCAGTTTATGTCAGGAACAGTGAGCTCAGCCAGGACATTCGGATTCTTCCCATCCTCCCACCAACCTTATTCATAAACAGGGGTTTGTTTGGGGTTTTTTTAAACGCCGTATTTTAGGTAGATGTAATTACTGTGAAATGCAGCAAGAGGTCAGCAGACTACATCATCACACAGACGGTCCAGGAGATGAGACGCCGTGAGCCGGGACGACAGTCAGCCCCTTCCACTGTTCAGCCCCTGGAAACATTTTGAGAAAACCAGAGGGTCGGGCTGCTCCAATACAGCTCTCACACTCCTGGCTCTGGAGCCTTCATCTCACATTCCCCACATCCCTTCGGCCTTTCTAATCACAGGCTTTAAGGTCACGACATACATCGGTGAGCAAATATTGATTTGCCTGCACTGCCTACAGATCATAATCTAACTCCACGCACCTTAAAGAAGCTCAGCACACACTCCACGTTCTTACAGCTGCTTTGACTGCAATTCAGTCTCTAGTGCATTACCCTTATTTATAATGCCAGGGCTTCAGCGTGGTGCCTCAGGCACTCTAAAATTATTACAGGGCCCTTTTGACTTTCAATTCCCTTCTATTCAATTCCATTTTTATTTGTCAGCAGAGACTCCCATTGACCAGCGGTGGAAGCCAACCGTGCGCAGGCAGACGGCACTACTGCATGTTAAGCCAATCCTATAGAAATTACTTGCACGTGACTCAACATGACGCGTCATCTCAGTTTGAATGAGAAACGCCGCGTCTGGAAGAGCAGGTGGCAGAGCGCTCCTGGGTGCAGCTGCCTTGGAGAGATGAGTCATCCAGGCTTGGAGCAGCACCGGGGGTGCTCAGCTGCAGCCCCTCGACAGTGCCATCTGTCCGGCTGATGCAGCCATCATTTTAAAAAACAGCGAAGGAAAGCGACTTTAAGAATCAGAGCTCCGGTGAAATCAAACTTCAATTATTTACCAAATCTCCCTTTTACAGTCACCTAGCAGCAAACCAGTTTCCACAGCTGGTACAAAATATTAAAACCATCAAAATATTTAGACATACCATACAGAATGTATGGAAATATGCTATCAATTCCCCCCTTCCTGTTTGAGGCTACTAATTCTTTTAGTAGTCTCACCTGAACGTAGCTTGTGTCACAGTTGCGCACAGCATTCTTTATCTCCTTCCGTTCATTTATGCTAACATTAACAGGCTGTATTTAAGAGAAATGCTACTAACTTAGACAAATCTTTAAGTTGACAGCTTGCTTAGCTGTATTTAGGAATACATGAACTAATCTACAACCATGCTCTTTTAGAAGAAGGTACCTTTCATATGCCTGGGTAAAAAAAAACATCACATATGAAGACATTCTATGTACATTTTATGTGATGGATATATCCTTTCAGCAGTTTTTTTTTTTTAATATAATTACACCATTTCTTCAGCTAGAGAAAACAGTGAATTGCAGAACTACAAGAAATGGATTCCTGAGGATGACAGGGAGGTAAGTATTTTGTTAGCGAGTTATTGATGGTTTTATTTGCTTCTTTCTTATTTAATCTAGTGATGACTTTCCCCTTTGCCTGTTCTCCGCCAGGATTCACTCTAACAGCTGGTGACCAGGCAATCACACTCAGTAAGTTATCAAATACCAGAGGCCTTCGTTTGCATAGCCATGTTAATCTGGTGTTCACAGCACATCCTTCGGTTCGCTTTTAATAAATAAATCCCATTTATTTAATAAAGAAAGAAAGAAAGAAAATAGCAGAGGGGAAGGAAGGTTGCTGTGCTGCTTTACAAAGCAAGCAGTAGCTCAAGCAGCCTCAGAAGGGACGGTTCTGCCCCCTCTACTGAACAGAACAGCATCCTCCTCCGTGAGCACTACTGCTGCTTTCACGAATAGGCCCTCTGAAATCAGGTGCTCAGTGTAAGGGTGAAGAAATCGAGCCCCACATCAGTTTACTGCTGGGCCAGTTCCTGGCTTTGCATTTCCCACGACAGTCAAAAGGAAAATGCATTCCTGCACTCCAGAGACAACATTTTTGATTTTCAGGCAAACTTTTTTCTCCTGTACCGCCAGACCCTGGAGCCTGATGCATGGTTAGACTTTTTCTAACCTTGACACATCACTGCTATTGCAAAAGTTCCAACAAATTCCTTTTGCTCTCTGTTCAAGGAAAGTTTCACCAATCTCCAGGAGAAAACAGCAGCCCCAGTTTAAATCCAGCCTGCGCTTTCTCTGCGCAGACAGTATGAAAGAAAAAACAAGAGGTGAAATGTAAGCTAAAGTACTGCCGGTTTCCTAACCGACTAAAGGCATGAAGACCCCATCCTTGAAACAACACCGTAAATGACCCTGTGACAACAAGCACAATCCCACAGAGGTCACCAGATGCAGAAACACATCCTTCTTTCTCCAGCACCTTTTCCCTTGGCCCCCTCCAAATGCTGCCCGTGCGGGCTCCAGCTGCCTCCTACCTCTGAAGCACCTCCTGCCACAGCAGCAATGTTCTTCTGCAGAGTTCGACACCTCTGTCACCCCAACCTTAATCACAGGATAAATAAAGGGCCTGACAAAGTCTACAATGGGTCCATCTTTCTCAGCCTTGTCCTCTTTTTTAAGCTGCGGGGCTCTTTTCTGAACAACATTTTTCTAAGTACAGCTGGGAGATGAGTGTTGGAAATCGGTGCCAGGAGCTGGGGCTGGAAGAGAAGACAGGAGTTTTGAGCTGGAAGGCGCGGGAGCCTGGGAGGGGGCAGAAGAGGGGCTCTGCAGCAGGGCGAGGGGCTCTGCAGTGAGGGGCTGCCAAACAGGGCAAGTCTGTATTAGCGACTATAGCCTCCGTTATCACTCCCCTTCCACCTTCTGGAAGGAGCGGGGCGGCAAGATTCTCCCTGTGGGAAGCAGTCTGGGACAGGACGTGGGGGACACGTGGGGTTTGCAGAAGGGCTCTGAGCGAGCAGCAGAGGCTGCCGGGGCAGTGGTGCATCAGGAGCTCGGGGCAACCAGGGCAAGGCCTTTCCCTCTGTGCTGTGCCCCGACACTTACATCTGGACACCTGTGGCCTGGGCTACACTTGGGGCTGGAGTACGCAGGCAGGAGCCCTGCTGCCAGCTCACCCCCTGCTTACACACCTACCCCACGCACAGCACTGCTGCCTCCTTCTCTTACCAAGGAAGCAACAGCCATAAGCTACCTCTCCAGCACGTGCAAGCAGGGCAGTACACTTTGAAACGCGTTTCCTCTAAAAACATCCCAGACAAAACAGATGCCAAGAGCGACAGTGTAGTTCTCTGCCTCCAAAGAAGCGGGGTACTGCTGAGACTGTCCACTGCACACACAGAGAGCGCTTTCCACCAGCCGTACCAACACACCCTCACCCAGGTATTACCTGTTCATTAATTACTTGCACTAGCAGATCTTCCCCACCTCGACTTTCGGAATGTTGGGCCATTATGGGACTTGGATTCCTCCCAGTACGAGGCAACAGCATCTTTTTAAAGAAATAAAAATAGCACTGCTACATGGGTACAACTACCTCTTATATTACTAGAGTTAACACAGAACGCATCGTTGGTAGAATTCCACTCAGTCTGGTTGACTTACCCTCTCGATAATTTTTTGAGCCCTTACATCTTACCAGTTTACTGAAAAGGCACTTTTTTTTTTGGACAAAAGCCCAAATAAAATACTTCGCAGTCCATGTAATTCTCGGCCTTCCTATGTTCCTGTATGTCTCCTTCTCTAAAGCGGATAAATAAATCATGCATTTGGTTTTCAAGTAATGCAATCAAATGCCAGACAGACATCATCTAACCCAAGAACCCATTAACTGACCCAAGCTTTGCTCCCCACGAGACCAAATGTTCTAACAGACTCAAGATTTAAATGCATTTTATCAAAACTCTAACATACATACCTATGTATATATCTCATCCCTTCTGCTCTGAACAGGACCAGGGAAAAACTGAAAAAACTTAATTCCAATAATTTACTCCAGAGCTGTCTTGTAGCTCAACAGGCTGATTCACAGGTCAAAGAAACTCGCAACAAAATAGCACCAGAGCTATTTTCATTCTCCGTTTCCCAAGACAGAGTATTGCAGTTATGTTTGCCAATATTCACCGTTTACACCAATTAACCAAACTTCCCTATTATTTATAACTTCTTGGGGTACAATTTCATCGCTTTTACACATATGCCCCTCTGCCTCGCACTAGAACCATGGATCCTACTTGAGGTTGCTCACCGAGTACAGTACGATTTCGCCTTGGTACACTTAGAAATATCTTTGTGAATGGTATTTCACAGCATGCTCTTGCACGTCCCCTTCAGTTAGCAAAACATCATGGATATGCTCTACGTATCTGTACTCCTAAAGTTGTCCTCTTCATGTAAAACTGATTTTAAGTCAAGCTGTTATGCAGCTGTTCCATAATCAAATTGCATACCATAAAAGCTGATGTAGAAAGTATTACCACGTTGCAGAAGGTAAATAGTCATAGATTAAGCTTGTTCTCCTTAGCTTGAAAAACTAGGCAAGTTAGAGATCAGGACTTCTAAAATTAATCAAAACCTTGGCAGATGTATTAACAAAAACAAAGCTCAGTGTTTTAAAGAAAATAAAAGGAGTCTGCTTTCGTTCAAGCTCTGCTAAAATTACCTGATGGATAGGTGCCTAACGTGCATCCTGTGCCAGACGCTTTGTATGCAGAGACCTTTCTTATACACTTTCTTAATTACCTGCACTGCTTATCAGTATTCATTCCTTCATATACGCATACTCATTTCAAGCAACTTATCTTAGTAGGGCTATTTTCATCACAGCTTGCTTTGAATACCATCTCATTGGCAACATCAGCTGGTCAACCCTTAGGTATACATAGGATTCCCACAGGTACCCGCACCTACAGAATCTGGCATTTGTGAGACAATGCCTGTGCAAAGGCTAACGAGGTGGCTAAAACAGTCTCATTTGGTGCATCCAGGGTGGGTGCTGCATCCTCTATCCACAGCGCAGACAAACACAGGACTAAGATGCACGTGATACAGTGAATTTACTGGGTGAGAAGGGAGAAAGCGGAAGAGGATTTGCCTTCTGAAACGGGACAGTACTCTTCTCAAGAGCAAGAGCTGCTGCTTTTATTAACTGTTTTTCAAAAATCTGCAGCTAAGAGGACTCCTTTGAGCTGAGTACTTAACAGTCCTTCTCCACTTGTACATACTTGACAAATACAAGGGTATTGCCCCTTGGGGTGTGTTTTGGCTTGATGGGGGTTTTGTTTGGTTCTCCAGAAGAAATTGCCAGGAAGTAGTAAATGTCAGCAGCTCTTCAAATATGCTGGTGTGTTTCTGCATGGTTTGTAGCCCTGCCTCCAAAGGAAAAACACATGCACACAGTTTAGCATTGAAAATACTTCACACTGTACTGATGGCTTTTTTTCTTCTGAATCTCAGTTCGTAATTGTTGGAAGCAAGTTTTCTAGTGTCCTGGTTTCAGCTGGGATAGAGCTAACTGTCTTCCTAGTAGCTGGTACAGTGCTATGTTTTGAGTTCAGCATGCGAAGAATGTTGATAACACTGATGTTTTCAGTTGTTGCTCAGCATTGTTTAGACTATAGTCAAGGATTTTTCAGCTTCTCATGGCCAGCCAGGGCACAAGAAGTTGGCACAGGACACAACCAAGGCACCTGACTCAAACTGGCCAATGGTGTATTCCATACCATGTGACGCACCATTTAATTTAGGAACTGGGAAGTAGGGGGAGGCAGGGAATCGCTGCTCGGGGACTGGCGGGGTGTCGGTCGGCAGGTGGTGAGCTATTGCCCTGTGCATCATTTGTACATTCCAATCCTTTTATTACTACTGTTGTCATTTTATTAGTGTTATCATTATAATTATAGTTTTTTGTTTTCTGCTCTATTAAACCGTTCTTATCTCAACCCAGAAGTTTTAACCTTTTTCCCGATTTCCTCCCCCATCCCACTGGATGGGGGAAGTGAGTGAGCGGCTGCGTGGTGCTTAGTTGCTGGCTGGAGTTAAACCACGACATCTAGTCATAAAGTTAACTGAGCTATTGGAAAAACCTGCTGTATATTATCTTTACACTGCTATCCACCAGCATGGAACTTCCTGTCCTGTAAATACATACCTCAGATTATAAAATACATATGCATGTGTTCATTTCAAATGATCAGTTATTCATTTCATAGCTGAAGAAACATATCTCAACATGAGAAAACAAGTATACACCTACTCACTTAACTGCAAGTTGTAAGCTTCACTGCAACACACCTTATAGTTTTAGTTTCTTTCCAGAGGTGAAGATGACAACAGAAAGGCTAGAGTCCAAGGCTGTTTTCACCTACCCTGAAAGTTATTTCAAGTTATTGCTCTGTGATTAATACAAAGATTACACAGTGATATGGCTTGAAAGGCTGACCATCTTTCACGCACTCTGCAGAGTGCAAGGTTTTGTACATGAATCATAGAGAAATGGGAATTAGCACAGGTAGATCAGTGATTTGTCTGTCACACGTACAACAAAGTGTTAAGAGGTTAACTGGCAATTTGTTTCATTTTTATCCTTACATCTCCACCACTGACTGGTAAGCCAGATGGGTGAGACCCTTCATTTCTGTAATTCCAACTGGTTTACACTGTACTCAATATTTCTTTCCATCTCTAAACATGGGCCCACTCAAAACAAATAATTGATTTCAGGTTTTAAAAACACTTTTTGAGTTTTAAAACATCTCTAAGTTTTACAGCAGTCCAGTTGTATGTGCAACTCCAAAACATCCCTCGCCTGTAAATCCACCAGTCAGATGCTCATTTACATCATAGGTCTTTCACCGAGCGCAATGTTCCTGAGGTGGGCACAATGCGATATGTGCCAGTGTAGACTCTTTTCCATTACCAGGGAAGGTAAAAGGATGCTTTAATATCACTGAAAATTCAGGCTGGATGGAAAAACACACAAGTAGAAAATGCTGATTTCAAAAATGCCAAGGCATATCCTTTCATTGCCCACACGGAAAAAAACCATAGACCAGGTATGGCTATGGAGATCTCTTCCTCCACCCCACTACTGCCTTAAAGGACAACGGACAGATTTTTCACACTGCTTGGGACCCACAAAGATCTATAATTTGCTATTATGTTTCTGCATGCAGCCCTCTGCATCATGCGGGAGCAAAGACACGCTCCTGCTGCCTTGCAGCCCTGCCACTCCACAACTCCCAGGACACCTCAGAGCTCTGCACATCCACATCGGTTCTCCTTGGGTGGACATTCCAGAGGAATTATGCTCCTGTGAGCACGCAAAGCCGCGTAATCCAAGCCACCTGAACGAGACACAAAACAATTGTACATTTTCTCCTTAATAAACAGTCCCTCTGGACACAGAAGTCACAGACTGTCTCTGCTCGGCAGCACGTGGGATAACGGCGCATCAGTCACATCCTACATGTTCTCCGTGTTGTTTCTTTCTTTTGCAGCACTTGCAGGTATCCACTGGGGAATATGGTAATCCCAAAACACTGCTGCCTCCATGCTACACGGTTTCACCATTCATCAACATTAGCTGTGTTCATGCATGATAAAGTACTGGCTTATTTGTACCGGAAGGAAAGACAAATTCGGAAGTTTGTGTACTAACATTTTATCTGCCCTGGCTTTGACACACCACACCCTGCCCTCTTCTAGAACCACGGTACCGGAAAAAAAGCTATGCAAAAATGACACATACTCTCTGCTTCTAGTCTGCTTTCTTTTCCCCACCATCAAATCCCTTCTCAGAGACATGAGAAGACAAGCAATGTCGAGAGCACCTGGAAGGCTACCTTACTGCTTTTCCAGCAAATTATATGGCTGCCCGCCTCTGGAAAACGTTTGGGGAGCTGCATCAACATGCAAGGAACCTCAAAAGGAGGAGGGAATTTTTGACTGCTCTAATTGTCACTCTGTCCTGAAATTGAGACCTCCAGCACAGCAAAGACCTCTGACACCAAACAGAATCAGCAATGAACAACAACCAAGATGGTTTCCCACACAAACCTCAGTTCTGCCCTTGGCAAACTGCAGGCAATTTGCTTAGAGAAGAAATTTTCTTAAGCTGTCAACTGGGCAACAAAATTGCCATCAAGGAAAAAACAAATGCAACAGTATCTCCATGCAGATGCCAAAAAGAGAGCACTAGGTTCTTCTTCCAGGAGAAGAACCAAGAGAGACGCTATAGACTAGGTTCATTCAGTAAAACCAGCTAACAGCATCTGACTTCTCCTTTATCACTCTGATACGCACCTACTTACTCCTAACTTACAGTGGACAGAGTAAATATGGTTTAAGAATTACTTGTTCTCAAATTTCACTTATATTCTTAAAAGTACAGGACTTCGGGCATAGATCTGCCACACAGGACACGCCTGTTTCCCCTCTGTATTCAATCTAAAAGCAGCCTTTCTTGAAATGATCATAAATTACACATTGACATCTGGCAGCCTTTGTTAAAAACAGAAACCTACCACAGCCTCATCACAGCTCTCTATTGCCATCTCCCCATTTCTGTAGCTAAACACACCCAGTGTGACAAAGCAGCTGCATCATTTACTGTTCATTAAGAGGTAGACATGATGCAGCAGGTGCATGTCAGGCTTTGCCCATTACTTCACAATTACTTGTTCTGAATATTTAACCCACATTTTGGGAGGTGGAATGAGAACCATTTATCTAAATCAGAATGATTCAACTGAGGAATATTTTCCCCTCCTGCACCTCTTTTATACCCCCCTTCCCCCCAACCTCATAAACTATTACATTCTCCTGGATCACCTTATTAGTACTCAGCTATTAATAGCAGACTCCACAAACTCCTCACTCCTCAATTAATGTTGCTCAGCCAAACAGCCCATGCTTGAAAGGGCTCAGGATGACTACAGAAACCTCTCTGTTGCAGGAGCTAACAACCTTGAAAGATACCTTAACGAGGCCAAGAAGATCTCCTGAAGCTTATTAAAAAGAAAAACAAAAGTGCTAACTCATCCCAATGCTTGCATGAATTTGGACCAGTTTCTGTCAAACTTCCCCTTGTTCTTGTTTGCCTAGGAGTCACTCTTAGATTTTAACCCAGCCACCTTTGCACACAGGATTTGTCCAGAATTGTAAGCTTCCATTAAAATGCAGAAAAACCTTGAAAGCTAACGTTATTTCCATTTTCTATACAGACTGGTACGCTTGTAGAAAAAGCTCCACTGTCCAGAAGGCTGTTGACCACAGCCTTCGTTTGCAGCTTGAACTACAGCCAATCCAGATCACTGAAGGTGAGGACAAACACTCTGAATTTGACTCACAACATCATAAGAAGTCAGGGTAGCAAGTCAAGCACATGACAAACAATTTACTTATTACATATATGACTTCATTCTCCACAAGGATGAAGCAGCTCAGCAGCAATCTCATACTAGTGGCAAAATACAAGACTAACACATAGCAGTAGGTATCTTGCAAGTGCCACCAAAATGTGAAACACAAATATAGGCAACTTGCTGTATACAACTGATCACAAACTCGGGCATCTGAATAACAGGAAGGTGAGCTGGAAGATCTATGTGTTACACCACCCGCACAATTCTCCCACCAACAGGGCTCCTCTCTTGCCTGAGAACAGTAAATGCACACTGGGCTACTGCAAAACTATCGCCAACAATTGAAATGAGAAAAGGTTGAGGTATTTAATTAGGAATTTTTAAAAATGCCATCCGTTAAATATAAACTGTCAGGACTTCATTCTTTTTGCCTCAGTGTTGTTCATTGAGCCCTTCTTTGCTTTCTTGAATAATAGCCATGAATTTTGGGAAGGGTGCAGAGAGGATTACTTGAAGTATAGCGAGGGCTGTGTCCCGTGCCGGAAGCTTTAAAAAGAAAAAGAAAAAGAAAAAGAAAAAAAGAAAAGAGAACTGTGGCAAATGGAAAGAATGACAACTTCAAATCTGCAAGCGCACAAGTGATCAACAAATGCTGGTTGATAGCCTAACGTGGTGAGTAAAGCAATCACAGTACGCCTGCTTCTGCCCTGACAAGGGCCAAATGAGAGAACAACCATCAGCCAGGGGTCATGGGCAAGCCATCACTTCTGCACAAAATTAAAGTACAATGGAAACAGGCTGAAGAAAGAGAAATACACAGAATGACAGTGTGGAAAGATGCCCCTCTGCCTTACTTCAGATGTTCATCTAGAGGAAGCGAAGGAAGAAAACAACAGCTATTCTATTCATCATTTCCTGCTGCTGCAGGAGTGCCTGAACTGGCATGATAACATCTTCTTCCACCCAGGTGTGCGAGAAAGGGAATGCTGCACACATCAGTTACTGAATTCAATGAAATAGATGCAAGTAATAAGTTCATAAACTGATCTCTAAATCACTGCTATTTTGTGGATAGACAAGGTCAGAGTCTCCATCCCTGTATTTCGTTTAATCTACAGGCTTGCACTCCATTTGACTCTCACTTAAAAGCTATTCCTGATTTCACTCTTGAACTGAACAGCAGGGAAATAAAAACGGACTTCTTGCATCCCTAGCCCCATGGTTACTTGCAACGAATCCTAAAAGGATGGTCACAGTGCACGTTTTTAGGGTTTTATCTGCCATTGGACAACACTTCCAGCTACCCACTGGTCAGATAAACACTAACATTAGACACTGCGTAGAGGTCTGGCTTATCAGAGCTATCGCTCCTCTGTCATTGGGTCTTCTTGTCCACAGCTTTTGTAGAGCCCCAGCAAAACAGCCCTCTTCTCTCCCGTTGCATATACATAATGGGCAGCTACACTCATCAGCTAGTCACAGACCTGTGGCACATGAAAGAGGAGCTGGGCATGACCTTCAGCATCAAAATCACCCGCCTCCACGCTCAGAGCAGTGTGGCAGCCTGTGTGCCCTCAGTGAGGAGCGAGGCTCTGCAAGCCAACACAGAGAGAGGGGAATGCGCTGCCTCCTATCATGGACGCTACCCTCACACCCTCATCAGTGTTAATTGTGATTCTCCTGTAGCAGCATGAACTACTCCTATCAAAGAGGTAATGACAACAACAAAACATTTGAAACCAACTTCCTGTATTCTACATGAGAGTGAAAAATACGTGCTTTCCTCCAAACGATGCTGCTTGGTCTTTTCTTCCTCCTCCTTTTTTCCCCCTTTCTGCTTAGTATTCAGCTGTGGGTTTTGCATCTCCTCAGAGATGAGCACAACATGGCCGGTTCCTCACTGGACCTGTTCATGACAAACTTCACTGCCAGTTTCTAATGCTTCTTCTAGCAGCTAAGTTTTGTCCCTCAGTATGGTTTCAGGCTTCCCTCCTGGCTGAGTTGTTGCAGTGTGTTCATAGGTCTCAACCTACGATATTGCCCTGGAAGGAGCAAAATTCCCACTTGCTGACACTAGAGAGGAAACTTGCAGTCTGTGACAGGCCACAAATCCTCCTCTCCTATCAGGGTAAAAAAAAAAGCAGGTACTTGGTACCACACGCCCTGCTTTTCCAACATATGCCACCTTTTTCAGGCTTCTCACAGACAGAGCACTTGAAGAACAAAGACAATCCGGGGCTGAGTTATCCTGCAGGACCACCAGCATCTCTCAGCAGGATCCTGGCCTGACATTCAGGAAATGGTCCAGGGCTCGGCTCTCCCTACCTACCACATGCACACACACAGAAAACCATCCATCTCCTCTCATTCCTCATTTTCCTTTCCATGGCATTCCCATTTTTGCTGTCACAAACTAGGTATCCCAAGGAGAGTGTTGCAAGGAAGGTCCTTGGCAAAGCTGGTTCCTTACACGACTGTTTGGTAAGGACTAGGACAAACCACTAAACAAGCATGTAAAAACCACAAAGCACATGATTCTGAACATCATGCATTGCCATTTTTCTATGCATTTTTTTCATGCTGCTTTGCAGTGTACATTTTCATATTGTGTTTTAACAGTGAGATTGATTTAATTGGCAATTGTTTATCTAATATTGCTAGTCTCCTACGTTATTACTATTTTTACAGGCATCAAAAAATTCTGATGAAAATGTTTTAAAGTTGAAAGAACACCCACAAGAGAAGAAAGTTCCAAAATCACCTGAGAAATTTCCAAGGTTTACTTTCTTCCTCAGAAATACAACAAAATAATAATGATTTGCATTGCAATTTCATTTAACTGAAGTCTGTCTTCTACCTTGTGAAATGGGAAATAAGTACCATTATTCTCTGTGTTAACATACTACTTCCAATTAGCTGTACCTTTACATTAAGTTTAGCTACGAGACATTTACTTGCATGCTTCTAAATATACTGTTGGGTTATTTCATTTTATAATCCATGCTGCCTGGAAACTACAGAGCCAGAAGTTTGTTTTTTTCCCTGTAAAGAAGAGTTTCATTTTAAGAATATATGACCAAGAGGAATAAAGCTGAGAAGAAGAAATTTCAGGAAACAGGTATAAAATGAACTCAGCGATCCTCTCTCAACTCTCCATTGCTTCTATTGAGACGATCTTCTCAAAGCCGCTTTGCAGGCTAAGTTGGCCATATGTCCACACTGCCTAGGCTGCAGCAAGGCACCAGCCTCTGTTCAACAAGCAGTAACGCTTTGAAAAACGCTTCCAGTAACGCTGGAAGGCTTTTGATGCACTTTCCAGTTGGCACTCTCATGTAGTTTGGATGCATCTTCTGGACGCAAGCCACCTGAAGCACCACTAGTCAATGTACACCTGGAGAAGAGGCATAGCCCAAAACACTGTAGTCAACATGGCCAGGTCAGCACGATGCTATAGCCAGTGTGACCCAGAAAACTAGATGCCACGATGCCTCACCGTAACCAGTCATGACGTCATCTCAACACGGGCACCAAGCAAGGAGGTTGCTGGTCAGGTAACTGCCACTGGGCTTCACAAGACTAAACTAACACCTGGGTCTTGACTGCTTACAAGTTCGGGACAGACAAAAGCCCTAAAACACGCAGACTTGATCAGTGACACTAGCATAAATGGAATGCTTATGGCAGTCATCCCAGGAAAATGCTAAGTGCCACACAAATGGACACTATCCTCCAGTAGATGCTACACAACAGGGAACCCGTGGACAAGCCCAGCCCAGCCAAGGATGGCCTTCTGTCAGAAAGCGACTGTTAGTTTCATCGCTGAGTCGAGGACAAGCCAGATGGCTGTAGTTTCACACACCTGCACGCTCCAATGCTGACATTGAACAGGCGCGTGCCGAGCAAGGAAGGCCACAGGGTAATGTGAGTTTGGTGCAGACAGAGGATGATGACCACAACCCTCTCCTCCTGGACTGGGCAGCTCATCCCAGACCTGGCACTACTCCAGACTTTCTGCCAGCTCATTTAGCCCACAGCCCAGTCCTGCAAATCCAGTCCTGCCAAGGGATGCTGGTGTCACTCTGCCAGAAACAGCCTGAGGTGACAGGCCTTGGTTCAGTAAGAATCACAAAAAAACAAAACCCAAAAACAATTTTTAAAAATATCACACAAAATCTCACAATGCAACAACATAAAACTGGCACAGAAGCTAGACCCCTGCATGTGAACCAGCTGGTTATCCAGGAGCACGAGGAGGTCACCGCAGGTCACCTCAGCTCTCTACCTGCAGCTCTGGCTGTCCCTCACAAAACAGCTGAACCCCTCCTGCCTTTCCTGTCCTGCTAGTAACATCCCACTGAAAAATAATTCCTCCGTGGTCACCAGAGAACAGCCAAGGAGGACACGGGGCAGAGCCACTTACAAAGGTAACAGTGAGGTGGCCCTGGGGTCCGCATGGTTACAGAGAAGTCAAGTATGGCACAAATGCTCTCCAAGACTAGGCAGACCGTAGTCAGGTGCTGTGGAATAGCAAGGATCCCTCGCAGCACTCAGCCTTTCTGTACTGGGGATGTCGAACAGCATGAACATGGGTGCAGTTGTCTAGCCAGAGCTACAGCCATGGGGACTGACTTACTCTAAAAATTGCACATACTTGGCCCTCAAAAGCCAGCATTTTGTCTCAGAGTTCAACAAAGCCAGTGTTTAGCTCAATGTGGTCACATAGCAAACCTGTTTCTTTCACCTCCTCTCCAGAAAAGATCTCCTGTTCAAAAACAAAAAAACAAACCACAGATGGTCGCTGTTCATGCTACCCATCTGAAATTTTGAGTCAAGTTAGCTTTTGGTGCTTTGTTTCTATCACCAGAGTCCTTGAAATTCCCACAGAAGTATGAAGGCACTCAGAAGAGAACAGAGAACTGGTTGATCGATTACCTTGCTCTCCATCTGAATTGCACTCCATTAGCTAATGCCATTCAGCTTGTGACATCTTAGTTGCCTTAGGCATATACTGGTACAGCCCTGCTAAAGGCAGGTACTCGGATAAAACTGCACGGATAAAACTGGCAGAGAATCTGGTCTCACATCTGAGGCCATGCCTGGGCCAACAAAACCAAACAAAACCAGAGAATTTTAGAAGCCAGCTACTGAAAGTATTTAACAGCTAGTTCCCAAGAAAGTGTCTGTGGACAGAGGAGTGTCATTAAGATGACTTCACCTTTGACAAGACAAAGGAAAAGTATAATCACATTTTGCACATCAACAGACACAGAAATTCAGCAATTGAAAGATTAATAAGAGAACAGGCTTATTTGCTTTCCTATTGCTTTGTCTTATCTCAGGGCTGGAGGAAATACACTGGAAAATTTCTCATGTAGTATTTTAGGCCAAGTTCTCTGTTGACATCAACATTAGTAGAGAGTACTGGTTAAAAATAGATGCCACCTTAGTCTAGTATCTCTGCAAAGATCAATATTTAAGCAGCATTTTTTAAGACCTAGAGAAAGCTCAGCAGGACCCCCAGAAATGCTTCTGCAGAAGCAACAAGCAGCAACCTCTGCGACCAGGCTTCGATTCAAAACAGATCAAAGCATTTGGCTGACCCTGGAAATGAACTAATGCTTGCTAAGGCTACAGATAATCTCACTAAGACCATTACCCAACTCACAATGAACTGATAAAAAAGTTTTCACTGCTTCTCTATGGAAGTTGTCTCTGTCATTTGCACCTCCCCTCCCTTCTTAGAGGAAACTTGTTCAGACAAAATTAAATTACATTTGCAGACCTGTATTAGTATCTTGTCACATGAGTTTCCTCTTTCCTAGCATCTGAGCTGTGAACTCAGTGCCACTTTTTTTCGAGGACTGGGAGATGAAGCTTGCCTTTTAATAAACTTCTCTATGGAACACTCAACTCACAAAACACTCCGTTTACAGAGGAAAAAAGTTAAAATGTTATCCTGGTTTGTCTCAAACACAGATGGGGAAATGCTCCAGAGAAAAATCCCAGCTGTCAATCTGCACTGCAGACCTCTACTTCATACTGATGTTGGAGGGAGTTCCACCCAGCAGATGCGTGCAGACAACGCAACAAAAATCTGCAATGCAGACAACAGATCCGCAATGCAGATCAGATGCTAGGATTTTACTCACAGGGTGATAATTCAGCTTCGCTGTTCCCACTACAGAATCACAGAAATGCTGAGGCTGGAGGGGGCCTCTCGAGATCATCTCGTCCAACCCCCTTGCTCAAAGCAGCGTCAGCTACAGCAGGTTGCCCAGGACTCCGTCTCATCATGTTCTGAATATCTCCAAGGATGGAGATTCCACAGCTTCTCTGGACAACCTCTGCCAGTGTCTGGCTACCCCTCACAGTAAAAAAAAAACCCAAAACAACAACAAAAAAATCCAACCCAATAACCACTTAAGAAAAAAAAAAAGAGCTTCTTCTTATGTTTGAATGGTATTTCCTGAATTTCCATTTTTGCCCTCTGCCTCTTGTCCTGTCACTGGGCACTATGGCAAAGAGCCTGTCCCCATCTTGTGTGCTCCCTTCCGTCAGGTATTTACATTGATAAGCTTCCCCCAAGCCTTCTTGCCTCCAGGCTGAGCAGTCCCAGCTCTCCTGGCCTCCTGCTGCATGTCAGATGCTCCAGTCTCTTCATGATCCTTTGCTGGACTCTTTCCAGTATGTTCCTGTCTCTCTCGCACTGCGGAATCCAGAACTGGACCCAGCACTCCACACGTGGCCTCACCAGTGCTGAGCAGAGCAGAAGATGGACCTGCTGGTGACGCTCTTCCTAATGCCACCCAGGATGCTGTTGGCCACCGCCTTTGCTGCAAGGTCACATTGCCGGCTCATGGTCTAAGTTGTTGTCCACCAGGACCCCAAGCTTCTTCTCAGCAAAGCTGCTTTCCAGTCAGTCAGCCCCCAGCACATACTGGGGCATGGGGTTTTTCCCTGCCGCGGAGCAGGACTTTGTGCCTCCCCTTGCTGAACTGCATGAGGTTCCTCTCAGCCCAGTTCTCCAGCCTGTGGAGGTCCCTCTGGATGGCAACACACCCACCAGGTCTACCAAACACACCCCCTCTTTTGCGCTATGCCCCATCATCCAGGTCATTAATGTTAAACAGTACAAACCACAGTTGCACAGGCTATAACACAGCCATGCTGGGGCACGGGCGACCAGGGCGGAAACTGATCTGTGTAAAATAGATTGAATCAATTTCTGCTATTATAAAATTTTCACTCATTATTGTACTGCTGCTTCAAAAAGAATGACATCTAGAAGATGACAAATCTGAGTTTAACCTCAATTCAGAAAAAAATGAAATGAGTTTGGAAAAAAGAGAGTAATACGGTTGATATTCTGCTGCAACACAAAACTAAGGAGCCTGTATTCTGTTGATACCAAACAGCAGTTTTTGTAAGAAATTAAGACAGTTTTGCTAGCAGAAGAGCTGATGTATCAGGATAACACAATTATTTATATTATATAACAAATTATAAAGCAGAAAAGCACTAAGCACTTTTGGGTTTTTTCTGAGAACTAATGCAACGAACAAACACGCAAAGCCCAATTAAAGGCCATACTCATTCCAAGTCTGCGAGCTTCCCGGAGTTTTTGTGAAAGCCAGTGGGCATTCCACAGACGGGAATTTGCTGTATCTAGCCCAGGCCACTTTGACTAACACATCATTCAACAGCATCGCTCATGATTCAGCAAAAACACTCTGACAACTTTAGCAGACTTCCAACATTAATCAACAAAGAGGCACGTTTCAGTGCATGAGCACTGCTTTGAAATACCAAGCCACACACTCACCTGCAGTAAATCAGTATAACTCCACAGAAGTCAACTGAGTTTTATGCCAATTTACACCAATTTTGGCCCACCCCATTTACACTACTACACTCTCACATTCTTTTACTCAAGTACTGCACACCCTGCAGGTAATTATATTAGAAGCAACTTTAAAACTCTTTAGGAAGCGAAGAAACTCTCACAAGGAGGTACAGTGCCAGAAGAGGAATCCAACTTTCTCAACATCTTCAGAATGAATCTGAGTATTACTTTATTATGAGTAATACTGCTTGGAATTAGGGCAGACTTAATTGTAACTGCTACAAGCAGCCGGAAGGATAACAAGCATCTTTTTGATTCAGGAGCAGATACTATTGGTGACAATTACATGACAAAAATCAGTCCTGAGGTTCCAAGTACTGGAAAGAGAAATGTTACCTTCTTCTTAGAAACTCCAACTACAGATGCTCACACGGATCTAAATGCTGCTTGTGCACATCATTTAAGAGGAAGCAAAAGAAGCTTCTGAGAGTTTTCCTTTGCACAGGAAATGCTCTTCAGTAGCTCTCATTTAAAAGAAACACAACTTCAGGTCTAGCCCTTTCTCAGCTGAGCTGAGAGAAAATTTGCTCTGACAAGGAACTGCAAGAGCTCACATGAAAGAAGAGACAGATCAAAGCTACATACGTAACAGAAGGAAGCCCTGGGCACAAATGGGGACCCAAAGCCCACATTCCTGGGTCAATTGCCACACCTCAGAATAAAGGCCTTTCCACCAAAAGAAGATACAAGATTGCTCTTTGCCAGAGTACTGGTGCTGCACTGACAGCAAATTTAAACTACAGGTCTGGTTTCAAAACAACCGGAGTCAATTTATAAAGTTTAGATCCATTTTTAAAGTTCACGTGGAAACCAGCTAACACATGATAGCTTTAGCAGTCTCGCTGTGAACACTTCAGTAGATTCAGATCCAAAAATCATTACAACTACAAAGAATTGTCCCAATCTGCAAACTACAGGCCCAGCGGCTCTGACATCAGCATGTGCTGAGTACTCAGATGGATAGTGTGATAATTTCCAAATTAGACCCTTCTATTACATAAAAGAGTTTCTAGAAATTGCCAGTTGGCAGCCTAGCAGGCAAAAACAAGATAAAGAACAGCCACTAGCAAGTTAGGTGGGTAAGGGGTGTTGACAGTTCACGGCAGCTTACCTACACCTTGCTATCTATCTGCAAAGGCACTGATAGGCTGGGCTTTAGAATTGCTGGCAAAAGAATCTCCAGCAAAATACAGCAGTTACAAAAAATCATTCTGCATGGGGAGGCAAACCAGACAAAACCTTCACCAGAAAGCACAGGGTCAAAAGAGAGATACACAGAGCAGGGAGTGCAAACAGGGGACTCCAAGCAACCCATAGCTGGTAGTCATAGCATTCCTGGGGGAATCAACAATTCAATCCATTGGATGCATGACACCTGCAACAGGTATGGGGATTTCCAATGTGTCCCAGGTAAATGTTTAGAACAGATTCTCTCTTGGGTTTCATCAAAAAAACAAATCTCAATTTGATCTTTCAATGCATAAATGGCTAGTGTTTTCCCAAGATGGAACACAGGTTTCTCTCCAGATCTGATTGTCATACTCAATTAACTGGAGCTAAGTATCCCTTTTTCCTCCTCCTTCAAAGCTCTTCACACAAAGAAGAAACGCAGGACCTTAGCAAAGATTAAGCTCTTATCCATCAGCCTTAAGATTATTTTGGGTCATTGCATGATTGCTACTGTTGTTGTTCCCTTCAAATTATTCCTGAACTCTTACTTGCAGGTTTTGTGGTCTCAAAGCCAAACCAAATCTGTCCTTGATTGGATTGGATCTGGAGAATGTTTTACCACATCCTTTAGGAAAGCATCACAGTACAACGTACCACGTAACTTCATTGCCATCAGCCAGCCATTTAAAAGCAGATGAAACTGTATAGGAATTTCCTTTGGAGTGCCTTCTTAATGCTTCTTGCTTATGCAAATTAAAGAACTCAAAGCTTCAGCAATTCATCAAAGACACTTAGCTCAGCTCATCACACTCTCTCTGACTGCCAAGACTAAGAAAGCCACTATCCCCTTTTCTCATTGGGAATCAAATATACACCATGACAGCCTTAATTCAATAACAGGATGAGCCACAGGACATGCACAGACTGCCAGAACAAGAGCCCGCATTCCCCTCCTCCCAAGTGCCCTTCAAGGGCAAGCAGGCTGGAGGAATAGGCCAGGTGGCCACCAGCCCCTTTCCAGTGCCATTCTGCCTGAAAACCCAGCTGCTCCTCCCCGTTAGGTGACACGCCAGGACAATCAGTTCACATCAGGAAACCCTCGACCTCTGCATGTGCACAGAAAGACCACGCTGGGTGTCACCACATGCCAAGAGGCCAGGGCGTCATGGCATAGAATTCACTTCATCTACCCAAATAAGATATGTGGTCCACTCCACCAGGGTGATTAGACACGATTTATAGCATAACAGTAGTGACAAGAGTACCTTTCATTAGCAGCACTTCGAGTACTCAAAGCTGCAGCACAAGCTGTGACACTTGTGCTTCTTAGGCACTTGTGCTTTACAGCTTTCCTACCTTCCCCACAGCAACACATTCTCTGATCTGCTGTGTCTCCTGCTGCTCTGCTCTCCTTGGGCTTTTCCTCCAAATAGCGCCCTGCCTGCTTGTGTGGTCACATATGGCTCCTCGTTCACAGCTACAGATGTGCTGATTACATAGAGACAATGTTAGCACTGCTCAACCAGACAGCAACTCTGGGAAGGCAGCTTCTCTCTCTCCTATCCATTCCTTCACTGGGACCCTTTCTTATCCTACCAGCAGTTTTCACAAAGCAGAGAGGAACCAAATACCTGTCCTGGTTTCAGCTGGGATAGAGTTAACTGTCTTCCTAGTAGCTGGTACAGTGCTATGTTGCGAGTTCAATATGCAAAGAACCTTGATAACACTGATGTTTGCAGTTGTTGCTAAGTAGTGTTTACACTAAAGTCAAGGATTTTTCAGCTTCTCATGCCCAGCCAGTGAGAAAGCTGGAGGGGCTCAAGAACTTGGCACAGGACACAGCCAGGGCACCTGACCCAAACCGGCCAACAGGGTATTCCATACCATGTGACGTCCCATCTAGTATAGGAACTGGGGAGTTGGAGGCGGGGGAACCGCTGCTCGGGGACTAGCTGGCTGTCGATCAGCGAGTGGTGAGCAATTGCACTGCACATCATTTGTACATTCCAATCCTTTTATTATTGCTGTTGTCATTTTATTAGTGTTATCCTTATCATTATTAGTCTCTTCCTTTCTGTTCTATTAAACCGTTCTTATCTCAACCCACGAGTTTCACTACTTTTCCCAGTTTTCTCCCCCATCCCACTGGGTGGAGGGGGAGTGAGTGAGCAGCTGTGTGGTGCTTAGTTGCTGCCTGGGGTTAAACCACAACAATACCTTTGAGATGCCTACCATTTTGTTAAGCTACTGATCAAGTTCAGCTATGCTTAAGAACTTAACGGGAAGGCTGACTGAGAGATATACAGCAATTTCCTTTGGAAAAGGATAGCCAGTTTTCCTTAGGAAACCAGGCTAAAAATTATGTCAACAGGAATTGCAAGGCATCCCAGTTTGATATTAGTATCTAGAGGCTTTTAATCGCTCATGGTGGAGACAACTAAATAGTGCATTATTAAACACTTCCTCATCACAATAAAGGCTATCCTTAAGTTGGTGTCTTTTCCTATATACAACTCCCTGCCCGTATACAGTTTCTTCTGAAAACCTGCAAGGAAGACTGGGCTAGCAACTTCGGTATAAGCCAAGCGACTAAGCACAGACCCGGGAACAGACTTGTATGCCCACAGGAGCGCCGCACGGACGTTTGAGACTCACGTGGTTGGAGAGGTATACCACCATCTGGATTTAAAAATATGATTGTCCTCTGTGCGTGGTGGAGGTACCGTAGTCCATGTCAAGGACTGGGAGTGATCTGCATGCTTACAAAGACAGACCTGGAAGCCTTGCACAGCTGCAAAACAAACGCTCAGAGTTTATTATGGTACCAGATTCACGTGACGTACGTCAGGCAGAGAAGGGTGGTCAACGACAGGCATTGGGCAGTCCTCAAAGCAGGACTTCTTTACTACCAGGACTTTCTTTAGCCATGGAGCTTCAGCTCAAACTCTCATCCCCATCTTGGAAGTGGATTTCTTCCCTGCCTTTCAAAGGCACAGCTCTGTTAGGACACCCACAGTCCATCTGAATTTCTCAACTTGGGTCTTTTCATGTGTCCGATATTTACAGGGACAGAATCTCTGGCTTTGCTTGTCATCAGTAATACATCTATCCTCTGAAGAACAAGAAGACTGGGACACCAAAAAAAACCCCAACCCAAAAGGCAGAGAAGTCCATTTCTCTTTCAACTGCCTGAAAAAACACCTTCCTCCTGGACCCCTGTGGATATACGCAAAGAGAGAGAGAATGCAGCCTTTGAACAGTAACTGGGATAAATCTCTTTCTCCTCTGATCATTCCCCCTCTGACTCATAAATCTCAATCTACCAGGAAAATAGTGCACAGCTCTCACAAAGCATTACTTGCACCTAGAAGGGAGGCACAATTAAAACAAGAGACAAGAGAGACAAATGATATGCGAGCCATTTCCTTAATGAACAGAACACTTTTCCCTTCTTATTCGTCATAATGACTACCAATAAAGAACAGGAAGAAGCAACAGGTTTGAATACAACACCGATGAATTTAAGTTTAATCCAAGTAAAGTGCCTTATAACAAGTCTGGATTGAAAAAAGATGCTGAGAAGGGCGGTTTTCAGAGAGACTGCTTACATTTTAATGTTTAGCGAGACCTGAATCTGCAGTAGATGGGTACAAAAAACAAGGAGAAAATGTCTTTTTTTTTAATTTTAACAAGTTAGGGCAAGTGAGATTCATCTCTCATTTTTGTGTGTTCTTTAAAAAAATAAGAAGAAAATCCAAATAAAAAAGGCAGTAAACAAATACTGAGACCCGGGAGGGAAGGCGGGCTTTATTCTACCCCACGACTAGCCCTCAACTCCTGTTCTTCTGCGGTCATGGTCACAGCTCTCCCGCATAGCATCACCTCCCTCTCTGATTTTCAGACCTCACATACTAGCTTAGGTAGCTACAGCCAAGCTTCGGTGCTGCCCAGAGAGTGTCAAAACGTGAGAGGTGCTAAAGGAGTCCTGTAGGTCCCTCTCCACCAGGTCACTAGACATGGGCTCTTGCTAGGACTCAGGCAAAGTAGGGGGAAGGCTGGCTCATACCCCTTATTCCCACTGATGCCACCTTGACCCACATGACTGAGCCTCGTGGGCTGACTCCCAGCACGCGGTGCTGTGACTGAAGTTTTCGCACTTGGAGCACTGCAGCATCCTCTCTATCCTGTCGATCAAATGGCCAGTAGCTGGCATGAGCAACAGTTTACATCACTCACAACTGAACCTGAAAGACAGGAAGATTAGCTGCCAGGGCTATTTAAGACTCCCAAAGCAGAACAGAAGCAGATAAGGAAAGCAAAGCAAACCGTCCTTGGAAAGATAAAGAACTTTGCAGCTGACACAGGAAAAGCAGCTATTAAGGTAAGCAGGGGTGTTACCAGTCTCAAGCTAAAAGTATTTTGAAAGGTGACAGCAATTAAGAACCCATGCAAGCCTTGAGCTTAAAAACACTCTGACCTTGAAGGAACTCAATCTGCCTTTCTGGTTCCCAGGACATATGGCCTCAGTGACAGATGATCTATATCACTTCCTAGTTCAGTATAGCTACACAGGTATCCCATAAGGCTTGTCTGGTTCAGGACAGAGGGTCTTTGCCTCACCTGCTGACTGTTCAGCTGCCTGCTACCCTGACTCGTCACTTTGGAATCACTGCTGCCCCAAGCCCCCACGTGCTAGATGGAGCCAGCTGGACTACTCCACGATTCCGGACCAACTTCAGCTGTCACACAGGCCCTGGACCAGGATGGCAGGTTGCACTGAACATTTTGTCTCAGACGAGCATCTCCACTCCTCCCTGGATGTCACCGTCACCTTGTACCATGGGATCTCTCCTGCCACAAGAGCCAGCACAGCCATTACATCCCATAAGCACCACCACAGTCATACACCCCAATCCAGTGCCCCAGGTCTTCGGACTCAAAAGAACAACCCGTCTCTCCCGTACATCAAAACCAAACAAGTCTAGCAGAAATGATGACATCTTGGACACGTCGAGTTTTCCGCTGAAACAGTGCCACCCTGGTGACTTGGTTCACTCCAGGCAGCAGTCTGGGGACAAACGCAGCAGTTTCTCTCCTATCCTCCAATAGAAAGCACTTCCACAAACTTCTAGGTGGTACTGGGAGAACAGCACCCAAACTGTCTCCCGTTTCTCTGCTCCCCCTGCTGGGTGCCAGCCCAGCATTATCAAAATGCCTGCTTGGGTAGCGCTGCCAGGCAGCAGCACACGGAAGCTAAAGCAGCCTGTAAAGTTACTACACAGTCTCCCAAAGAGCTCAGTAATTACCACCGTTAATTCTTACCAAGACCAATAGCACCACTACTCTTTAGAGGGACCAAGCAGATCAAAAAGCAGATCCGGGAAGAGAGTTTCCGAGTTACAGGCTTCAGTGTCAGCAACCGCTGACATCTCCAGCCAACAGCCAGATCACGCAGCCCTCCCAAGGCTGTACGCCCACCACCTAATATTCCACACTGGCATCAGCCCACAGCCACTGCCAACGACTGTACGTACACGGATGCTGATCCACGCACAGCTATTCAAAAACAAAGGAATCACAGCCCCTGTAATTGTGAACTTGCATATTGGTGCAAAGAAAGACAGTGGATATATCGGGTTTGTTGCATAAAGTGTGGGCCAAGAAGCTAATCACTTCTATGTGTCTCATGATACTTTTTTTCCCTTGTCAAAAGGGGATAATCCACCATTCTCCATATTCCACTGTATTTTCAAATGCAATTCAAGTTGGGGCCTCCCCTATCTTTATTAGGCAAACAGACTAAATGCCAGGGAGAATGGATTTTAAATCTACATTTTAAGCACTGGAGTAGTAGAACTAGTCAAGACACAAAATTACTTACAACTGCTTGCTCACTGCAATATAGAGAGAGGTACAGAGAGGGGGTTGGTTTCATTTGGGTTTTGCTTTACATCTTAAAGACGGATTATTACCGCAGGAAAAGTACAACCGAAATGATTGAAGTAGTCACATTCCTCCTTCCATGTTTAAATGCGTTTCAAGCTCAGATCTGGAAGCGGAACAAAAGCACACATAGATCTCCTCCGAATTTTCCAAGCTACAGAACAATAAGTCCCACACAGTAGAAAACAAGATCTAATACAAGAGGTGGCAGCTGGGATTTCATGCTGCTTATATGTATTCACATAAAAAGAGATGCAATCACAAGCAAGCGTCACTCCTTTGACACTGGACAGGCATTCTCTCTCTAGCTGTGCATGGAAGGGATAGTTTTGCCATACACTGCTCCAACAGCAGTCAATCAGAACTAGTAAGGGAGTCGCTGCATTTTACAGTTCGTAGCAGTCACGTTCGAAAGCAAGGCCTGGTTTTTCTCTCTGTAAAATCAGTTCATGCAAGCCCAACGTGGCCCCACGCACCCCCTGAGATTCAGCCAACAGATTCCCAATTAAGACATGCTGAACTGGACAACTTGGAAAGCACATTTCAGTACCCAAAAGGCAACAGGGTAGCAAGATCTTCCACTAGCGTCTAGTAAACAAGAAACAAGGAAAGCCCATGCTTGCCAGGCAATCACTTACCCTCAGACACACCAGGCAAACTCTGTCACGGAAGCACTTGCACGACCCACAGAAGACCTTGAGGAATCAAACATGCAGCCCATCATACAAAAGATGCTACTGCCTCCTAAGCCCCAGTTTGCACCATAATACCAACAAGATCCCAAACTCAGTAAAAACACCACGGTGTTTTTATTTTCTCGTGTCTTTAGACAGTGATTGCAACATACCCTCTTCTCTTCCACTCCCCTGCACAGCTCAAGCGCACACGGGGCTTCCTTTCTTTATGAAACTAGACAATTAAAATCTACTTTGTAACAACAATTTGTTTGGATTCCCATCTATAAAAGCCTCCAAAAATGCCACACTGTACAGTAATTCCTCTACCGGTGAAATACAAAGGTTCGGTAATGTTTATAAAGACATTTAAACGGCATGAGCAAAACTATTTTGCTTCATTACATTTTCCAACCCTTCATGCTATGTACAAGCTCACTGCTTCCAAGAGTCACCCTTACTCACATGATCAAATCATGCCACTTGAAACGCTCCGACATTATTTTGCCATATAAAAAGGTTGAAATTATCGTGACGACAGCAACCTAAGGATTGCAGGTACCCAGAATCTGGTATGAGAAGTGAAAGCTGAAAAAGAGTTAGAGCTCTTGAAATTACACATTTTAAATACCAGAGACACAAAGTGTTTAAAAGCCATTCAATACCACGCCTCACCAGAAAACCATAAAACCATCAAAGGTTCTGAAACACTTGTCCTGAATCATTTCAATGGAAATATTAAAGGATGAAAACGCCCCAGGGAATTACAGGATTCATTTATATAGACTGACAAACTCACTTTGTGGTAACGTGTTTTTAAATGTCAAGCAGTATAAACAAGGTATCTGAAATTACCACCTAATACAACGACTTGAACTTCAGCGCCTTCAAAATCACACTTAGACGAAGACTGAAATCAGTTTGACAGACTGAGGTATAATCAAAATCACTGTAGTCAAGAGAAATTTATCCAAAGCAAAAACCATTTCATGCTTGCACACATGTGTGTTTACTATAAAAGTAGAGCATAGGTTTTCAACAGCGACCAAAAAAAGGCTCGAAAAACACTTGGAAAAAATAAATTCTGCCACTCACTCCGCTTTTGCTGGGCACGCCGATTTTCACATTTTGGTCAAAGATCACTCGGCTTCTCCAGTTTACCTCACTTTGAGAAAATCATTTTCAGAAGACATGCCTCCAAGAAACATCGGACAACTGCACGTCCACATGATTAAATAAGAGGTAGGATCTGTCACGCACTTTACAACAGCAGCGACTGCTTGCTTGCAAGCCCCTGGCCAGAATCCTTCTCCTTGGCAAAACAAATTTTAACGCTAGACAGTTCTCAAGACATCACATCAACAGGAAAAGGATTAGCTCTCCCTCGCATCAATAAAGCGCATCATCTGACCTCAAGTGCAAGTCTTCATCACTAAACCACTTTCAGAAGAAACAGTGCCAACCTTCAAAGACATCTTCCTAGAATGAGCTGTCTTTCCTGACCATTTTGACTACTTACAGACTTTATATCTGTCTAGTTCTTCACCTTTTAGGAAGGCTAAGGAGGTCGGAGAAGTAAAGGACAAGTCCAGCCAGTATTATTCATGGACCTCTTTTTTCACTCTTGTTAAGTACAGATACGCAGCACTGCAGAATCCTTCGGGACTGATTTCGCCCACCAAACCCACGCTGCAGACTTAATCTTAAAAGCATATCCTCTCGAGGATAAACAAAGTAAGCTCATATCCGCCAGACCTGAAAGATGGTTTCACCAATGCCTCAGGACTGTCCACTGCTGGTAGTTCATCCGCTGAGCTTTCTTCAGGAGGTCTAGGGTCACTGATGATGCTCGGCTTTGGCCTTTCCTTGAGGTTGCCGGTCAGCCCACCGATAACGGTGTTCCACAAGCAGTTCTGTCATTTAGACCCTGCAAAACCAGACAGTCAGCAAAACACATTGCTAGGCCTACTGTCCAGCCTCTCAGCAGTCTGCAAAACAAAAATGCTCTCTGAACTTTTCACCTTTGCATCACCACCAGTTTGGGATTAAGCCTGAAAACCCAAAAGAAAGCTCCAAGTGGAAATAAGCACTACCTTTCAGCTCATTCCAAGCCCAAGACCACAATGCTTCCCATAAAAAGATTTGGTTACAGAACAGGGAGTTTTCACATCTCACTAAAAACCATCCTCTCCACGTTAACTTAGAGCTTAGCATGTAGTGGCGTGGCTGTATTTCAAGCCAAAGAACGAACCACAAAACAAAGTACCAAATCCATACAATATTAATCGTTGAGTTTCTCAGTGCTTAAATTACAGACTTGAGAGATCACTGAAGGACTCGCATCCAAAAAACATACTTCTTTTCTGCTGAAATGTCAACTTTTCCCAGCAGACGTTCAAATGCCAAAATATTTCTAGGGATGGTCTTTGTACATTTCTTTCCAAGAGTCGCCAGGCGCCTCTTGCATGTCATTCAGAGAACCCATCCTCATCTGCAAGTCTAGCTCCACTGACAAAGTACAATTAGCACCCTTCAGTCAGATCTCCTCCCCCCCCACCGCTCAAGAACAGAATACCTGCCTTACAGCTCATCAAGTTGAAGGACAGGGAGGGGTCACTCCCCACTTAAGACAGGCTCAACCTGGGGAAGAAACCAAATCCCTGTAATCTGCTACCCATCAAGTCACAACAAGGCTACGAGGAAGCAAAACCCAGCCTGAGAACAGCTTCCCCCCGGGGAGCCCTCCCGCCTTCCCGCCTCAACTCCACTCCCCGTTCTCTCCACCTCCTCCCCCCGCCGGCGCAGGGGAACAGGGGACGGGGACGGGGGCTGGGGTCGGTTCCTCACCCCTTGTCTCTGCCGCTCCTTCCTCCTCAGGGGGAGGAGGACTCCGCGCTCGGCCCCTGCTCCGCCCTGGGCTCCCTCCCTCCCTCTCTCCCTCCCGCGGGAGACAGCCCTTCCCCAACTTCTCCAGCGTGGGTCCTTCCCGCGGGCTGCAGTTCCTCACAGACTCCTCCAGCGCGGGTCCCTTCCACAGACAGGGTGCAGTCCTTCCGTCACAGCCTGCTCCAGCGCGGGAGCCGCGGCCATTTTGGGGGACATCCGCTCCCCCGCTCCCCTCCACGGGCTGGGGGCGGACAGCCTGCCGCCTCCCCGCGGGCTGCGGGGGCATCCCCTCCTCCCCCGCTCCTCCTCCTTCCCTGACCTCGGGATCCGCAGAGGGGTTCCTCTCACGTCCCACTCCCCCGACTCCCTCACGGGGCGTTCCCCTTCGGAAATCTCTTCTCCCAGAGGCGCTACCGCCGTCGCTGAGGGGCTCGGCCTGGGCCAGAGGCGGGGCCGGCTCCGAGCCGGGGGAGCTTCGAGCAGCTTCTCCCAGGAGCCGGCCCTGGCCCTGGCTTTTGATGTAGAATGTCTTTTGTTGTGGAGATATGTAGTCGTGGTAGAGTTAATCCCCTTATCTAGTAAATTATAGCTGTTGTCTTTCTCTTCCTTATCTAGTAAGTTATATTTGTTATTTTTCCTCGTGATTTTTACGCAACATTTAAGCAAGCCCTGCTTTTCTTGTTTGGTTTTTTTTTTTACACAAAGCATTCGTTTAATTACAATGTGTGTCTTCGCCCTTCCCGATTAGTATGTAAGTAAATTATCATATTGTTGTTTTAACATCATTAGCCGAATTGATTCTATTCTGCTTTGAACAAGGGCTACAACTTTTATCTAAAATACACGGACCAAAGGTCAAGATTAGCAGTAAGACTTTTAGGGGTAATTGTGGAGAATGTCTCTACCCCCATGTGCGATTTCATGAACAAAGTTAACCCGTTCATTACAATCAGAAATCACTCTCCAGCCCATTAACAAACTAAACATTGCACAGGCTCATAGAAGTACACAGGTGACCGTCGTTACATCTGCCTCCATATTAGAGGGATCAGCACTGTAAAAATACCTGCAGTCAGGAAATATTCATGTTGCATTTATGAGCATTTTCATTCCAGTACACACAGTATGAAACAATATTATCCTGGTAGGAAGGCTAGGTAGGTATTCCAGCAAGGAAGACTGCTTTGCTGCTATATTAATACCTTATATTATAGTGCAATAATCCTGTGCTCTACCTAGTCTCAGACTGGTTCGTTGGAGGGGGAGGGGGAAGTGTATGGCTTTAAACAGCTTGCAGTATTGGGTCAAAGTAGGCACAGATGTTGCAGCAAATCCTTGAAACAACATAAACTCACCATTTAACCTTTCAAATGATTGGCCCTCAGTCACACCACTTCATCAATATTCTTATACTAAAACATTCATTGGTTGATTTTACTTAATTCCACTAACTGGAATCTTGACCAAAGTGGGGTTTCTAAGCAACAGAACTAAGGTCCATAATGATCTCTCTTAGTTTCTTAAGACAAAACACTGTAATACTAACAAATCGGTCAAAGTTTCTATGGTTAACTAATTTTAGACAATACTTATTCTTTTGTGATTGTATACAGCACATTCTGCATGCTCCCAAGCTTCTATATGTTCTTATTACTTGTGAGAAACTAGAGACTAGAGTATTGTTTATTAAGATTTATGTTAAGCCCAATATAAAGATTAAATAATTAAAGAAAAGATGGCCATAATTGCTTATATAAGTCTAATCAGATACCGCTTGTACAAGTCAAAGCAAAACTATTTTGTGAGATTGCTAAAGATAAGGATGTATGAATATGAGAATCAGTTATTGCCTTGTTTAAAGAAGTGTCAAACCGCAAGATGTAAGAATACGGGAAATAGCTATTGCTTTGCTTAGAAGTGTTTGTTAAAGGAGCTTATAACACAGTTCTGAGAAATACCACACAGCAAGTTGAAGAAAAAGTCATCTAAAGGTAACTGAGGAAGACTTCAAGCCTTCGGCCTCAACGACCACCAGGAGGCAGAAAAAAGACCCCCTAACAACAACTGGGACATGCGCAGAGTAAAGACCTGAATGCGGAACTGGATGACTGATAAAAGGAGACTGTTAGAACTGTTTGGCGCGGCAGTTGGCGGAACATAGACTCCCCTGCCGCCCAGCGCTGTCTTTGCTCATATTCTACTTGCTACAATTAATAAAATTTTCAATTGGATTATGATCCGTTGTAGTCTCAATTTATAACAATTCTTGGTGCCGTGACTCGGATAAGGAACGGTGGGCTTTGGTCCTCCGGGGAGGCGCGCCCCGCAACAATTCGCGGCCCCGCGACCAACAGCCTACCCCAACCTTACTGACGAACCTAAATTCTAGAATAGTGAGCAAAGGAGAAACCGGTAAAATCCCATAAAAATTCTGTGCACGGGAGTCCGGACGAAGACGCACGACGCGTAAGTATATTGCGATATTTGGTCGCGGGTTTGCCGTTCGGGCGGGATTGGGTTTTCCTGGACTATAACGAATGAGAGGTTCGATATACTGAACCAAGTGAGTGTGGACCCTTTAGTACTGCGGTTCCCACCTCCCGCGAGGGACTGGGCCAGGAATAAGGGGAGTGAGTGAGTGTGTGTGCGGATAGTCCAGAAGATGGGGGCGAAGGGCAGCAAGCCTTCGACTTCCATGGGAAGGGTACCTACTGTACCTAGGAATACCCCTCTGGCATATATCTTAGACAATTGGAGATATTTCCCTGGCACTCTAGGGAAAGATAAACAGAAGATGATAGAATATTGTACTAAGATATGGGGAGGGAAGAAGATTTTTAAAAATGTCTTCTGGCCAGTCTATGGGTCAGACGAAGATTGGGTAAAACAACAATTAAACCTCTGGGTTAATAATAAAAAACCTCTTAACCCAGAGGAGAGTCAATATGCAGAAGTTTGGCTGGAAAGACCAGGAGCTAGACTTTATCCATTGAATGAACTAAAAACTAAACAAAAGAAAAAGAAGGAAGAATTGGACGAAAACCTTCTGACTCCCCCTCCTTACGTTCCTCCTCCTGTTCCCACAGCTCCTCCAGAGGTCCCCAGAGCGCCCACTCCCCCATCAGGGTCGGAACAGGGGTCTCCCCCTCCTCCGAGACGCGTAACTAGAAGTCAAACAGGGGCAACTCAGATGTATCCCCTAAGGGAAATACCCATGGGGGGACCTCAACCTGTGATCGGATACATTTCCGTACCCCTAAATTCGGCTGACCTGCGAGATTTTAAAAGAACCGAGATGGGAAACTTAATTGAGGACCCACTCGGAGTGGCAGAAAGACTAGATCAATTTTTGGGACCAAGCCTTTATACTTGGGATGAGATGCAATCTATCCTTGGTCAATTATTTACTACCGAGGAAAGAGATATGATTAGACGAGCAGGAATGAGACTGTGGGATGCTCAACACGTCCAGGGACCCCAAGCAGATATTAAATGGCCACTTCAAAGACCTAATTGGGATAATCAGGATCCGGTGCATAGAAGTCATATGCAGGACCTGAGAACTATAGTAATTCAGGGAATTAGAGAAGCAGTACCCCGTGGCCAGAATATCAATAAAGCATTTAATGAAATCCAAAAGAAAGACGAAAGCCCTACGGAGTGGCTGGAACGATTGAGGAAAGCCCTTCAGCTGTACTCTGGGGTAAACCCAGACGAGCCTTTAGGGCAAGTGCTCCTCAAGACTCAGTTTGTGGCCAAATCATGGGAAGATATCAGAAAGAAGATTGAAAAGTTAGAAGACTGGCAGAATAAAGGATTGGATGAATTATTGAGGGAAGCTCAGAAAGTCTACGTAAGGCGGGAAGAAGAGAGTAGTAAACGACAAGTAAGAATGATGGTAGCAGCGGTCAGAGAGGATCGCAAAGGGCGGACTAATGAACACGTATCGGCTGGAATGAAACAAGGGAATGTAGTAGTAAAGAAGGAACAGAGATGTTGTTTTTATTGTGGAAAGAAGGGACATATAAAGAAGAATTGCAGAGAAAGGATCAAGGATGAAGAAATATTAAAAACGGAATAGGAGAGTCAGGGGCTCTATATCTTAGGGGACCGGAGTCATCACGAGCCCTTGATAAAATTAAAAATAGGTCCCCATAAACAAGAGTTCACCTTTTTAGTAGACACTGGAGCTGAGAAATCAACTATTAAGCAAATACCTGAGGGATGTAAAGTTTCTCCTGAAAAAGTACAAGTAATCGGGGCAAAAGGAGAACCCTTTAAAGTCAGCAAAATCAAAAATGTGGTATTTGAAACTGAAAATAAATTTGGAATGGGTGAACTCTTGCTCGTCCCTGAAGCAGAATTTAATCTACTGGGACGAGATTTAATTGTCGAATTGCAATTAGAAATTAAAGTAAAAAATCAAGAATTAACAGTGTCTACTTATCCTTTGACCGTGGAAGATCAAAAACAAATTAACCCCGATGTCTGGTATTCTCCGGACACAATTAGTAGACTGGAAATCCCACCAATTAAAATCCAAATTTCTGAACCCCACATACCTGTGAGGGTAAAACAATATCCCATATCTCTAGAAGGACGGAGAGGATTAAAACCAGAAATTGATCGATTGGTAACACAAGGCATCTTAGAGCCGTGTATGTCACCCTTTAATACCCCCATTTTGCCTGTAAAGAAACCAAATGGGAAATATCGGCTCGTACATGATTTAAGGGAAATAAACAAAAGAACTATCACCCGGTTTCCTGTAGTAGCAAATCCATATACACTTCTAAGTAAGTTAGGACCACATAACTCCTGGTATAGTGTAGTTGATCTAAAAGATGCCTTTTGGGCCTGTCCACTGGCAGAAGAATGCCGTGATTATTTTGCCTTTGAATGGGAAGATATAGAGACAGGCCGCAGACAGCAATTGAGATGGACCGTGCTCCCCCAGGGGTTTACTGAGTCCCCTAATTTGTTTGGACAGGCCCTGGAAGAACTCTTAAAGGAATACCAGGTACAAAAGGGAAACGTACTTTTGCAATATGTAGATGATCTGCTTATAGCAGGAAATAATCAGGAGGATGTAAGAAAAGAAACCATTCAACTTCTAAATTTTCTTGCCCAAAAAGGACTACGGGTATCACAAGAAAAGTTACAATTTGTGGAAGAAAAAGTGAAATATTTAGGACATTATTTGTTTAACGGCAAGAAGATATTAGATCCAGAGCGCATTAAAGCAATTCTGGAATTACCTATGCCTGTCACTAAGAGACAAATTCGGCAGGCATTAGGGCTATTTGGGTATTGTAGGCAATGGATAGAGAACTATAGTTTTAAAGTTAAATTTTTATATGAACAACTGCCTAAAGACAAAATACACAAATGGACCCCGCAAGATCGAGAACAGTTTGTCAGTCTCAAAAAAGAACTAAGCCAAGCACCGGTTTTAAGCTTACCAGATTTAAAGCGGCCATTCCATTTATTTGTTAATATATATGAAGGAACGGCATTTGGAGTTTTAACTCAGGAATGGGCTGGACAAAAGAAACCGGTGGCATATTTATCAAAGCTGTTGGACCCTGTAAGCAGGGGTTGGCCAAGTTGTTTACAAATAATTGTTGCTGCAGCCTTATTACTCGAGGAAACAAATCGCATTACTTTTAATGGAGACGTTACCTTATATGCGCCTCATAATATCAGGGGAGTGTTACAACAAAAAGCAGAAAAATGGCTTACAGATAGCCGATTATTAAAGTATGAAGGAATACTTATAGAATCCCCTAAACTATCTTTAAAAACGATTGGAGCAATTAACCCAGCTGAATTTTTGTATCCAGGAGAAAGTAATGAACTATTACACAATTGTTTTCAAACAATTGAACAACAGACACGCATTAGGCCAGACTTAGAAGAAGAAGAACTACAATGTGGAGAAATATTATTTATAGATGGGTCATCACGAATAGTAGAAGGTAAACGATTGTCTGGATATGCCATCATTAAATTGGAAAAAGGAGAATTTAAGACAATAGAATCAGGTCCCCTGAGTGCCAGCTGGTCAGCTCAAGCTTGTGAGTTGTATGCATTATGGAAAGCGTTAGTGTCACTCAAGGGAAAAGATGGAACTATATATACAGATTCACGCTATGCGTTTGGAGTAGTACACACTTTTGGAAAAATATGGGAGGAAAGGGGATTTGTTAACTCACAGGGAAAAGAACTGATACACCCAGAATTAATTTGACGAGTTCTGGGGGCATTAAAAATGCCGAATAAAATAGCAGTTGTACATATGAAGGGACATCAACGGGGTACAAGTTACCAAATCAGAGGAAATAATGCAGCTGATATGGAAGCAAAACGAGTGGCAGGCAATTATAATACGATTTTAACTATACAACAGACATCTATTAGTAAAAATTTGAGTTTTGAGTCTGTAGAAAAAGAAAAATTAAAACAAATGGGAGCTAAAGAACAAGATGGTAAATACATATTGCCAGATGGGAGAGAAGTTTTGCCGAAGGGCATAGCACTCGAGATATTTTCAAAAATACATAGTAAAACACACTGGGGAACCCAGGCATTAGTTGATCATTTTAATCAACTGTTTGCCTGTATAGGTGTATACAACATCGCAAAAACAGTCACAGCAGCCTGCGAGACCTGTCAAAAGGTCAATCGAAACAACATGAGACAAAAACCTCTTGGAGGACGTTCCCCAGCATACAGACCTTTTTCACACATACAAGTGGATTTTACTGAACTACCCAGGAGCGGGCGTCACAAATATTTATTAGTGATGGTGGATCATTTAACACATTATGTTGAAGCTTTTCCTACCTCCAAGGCAACTGCTAACCAAGTTACTAAAGTGTTGCTTGAAAACATTATACCTCGATATGGAGTACCTGAAGTAATTGACTCGGACAGGGGAACACACTTTGTGTCAAAAATTGTTAGAGATCTAACAGGAAACTTAGGAATTAAGTGGGAATACCATACACCATGGCACCCACAGAGTTCGGGAAAAGTTGAAAGGATGAATGGAGAAATCAAAACTATCCTAACTAAATTAATGATAGAAACTAAATTATCATGGATTAAGTGCCTACCCATGGCACTATTAATCCTTAGAACTAGACCCCGAACGGATGTGGGAATATCAGCATTCGAAATGGTGTATGGAATGCCCTATCGGATTGAAAGCCCACAAACAAACATTTTAATTCGGGACCGTGCGATTAATGACTATGTTTTACAATTAGCAGAACATCGTAACAAGCTTTGGGAACGTGGACTGATTGTACAACGACCGCCGTTGGACTTAAAAATTCATAATCTTAAACCTGGGGATTGGGTACTAATTAAAATGTGGAAAGAAGAAACCCTAAGACCCAACTGGGAGGGACCATATCTTGTTTTACTTACCACAGAAACAGCTGTCCGGACTGCTGAGCGTGGATGGACTCATGCCAGTCGCATTAAAGGCCCGGTAACAAAACCCCACTGGAAGGTGGTCAGTGCACCAGGTGACACCAAGATTATATTAAGAAGATAAAGTAATGATATACACTTGGTTTGATTATTTTGAAGCCTTGCCCTTTGGTGTAAAGTGTGTGATTTGTTTTGCAATTGCTTTAATAGGATCTTTAGTGGTGTATTATTTGTGGAAACATACTAAGTGTGGTCGTAAAAATTGTTAAATATTCATGCAACCTAATATAGAATATAGGGATTTTATGGGAATAAGAAACAACTATATACAAAACTTACAATTAAGGTGTAACGACCAACAGTGTGATTGTTATCCATTTGTATGTTTTAAATGCAAGGTATGCCAGGACAAATGGTGGGTGCATTGCCATGAAGGATACCCTCCAAACGGAGTCTGCGAGCAATGCTATAAATTTGAAAGATCATTAACTGATTGGAAATTGAAACAATTTGAACAAAGACGAGAAATAGTAAAGGGATCCCTCCAATGGTGGGATATCTTTACTAAAGGAATACATCCTCAATATTATTGTTACCACCCAAATCAACCAGTCCCCTTTGTAACTGAGATCGTAACTGTCCAGTGTCGGAGGGAAGTAGTAACCGTACCTTGCCTGACCCCATTAATTAAAGCTGCAAAGTGGGAGGCCTATGTACACAGGCAGAAAACCCGAAACAGCTATTCTCCTGAAGAATTCCCTTGCTGCCGAGAAGATGGTACACCCCGTGGCTCGAAGCAACCGAGTCGACGGGCGAGGCAGAAGAGAAACCAACTGTGGAGAAATGAATCAGAAAAATGGGATGCAAAGGCAATCATGGCTGAACTTCCCCAGGACTGGTAAGAGTTTACTAAAATTAATTAAAAAATTAACGAACACCCTTTTTCCTGGTATACCGTTAATTGTGTTATTGATAATACCCCAGGCAGAAGGGGGAAACCCACATGAACCATTTAAATGGGAACTAATATCTTGGGAAGGAACGAAAACAATAGCCACTTTTAGCAACCCAGGGCCACCTGAATTTGTAGTGAAACTTTGTGATTTAGTACCGATACCTTGTGAAAAAGGACCTCCATTTTATATATGCCCGGCCTCTGGACAGCCTTATTGTAATTATCCCGGACACTATTATTGTGGTTATTGGGGATGTGAGACAATAGCCTCGGGCTGGACAGTAAAGACTCCTGATAAATATATAAGAGCAACCTGGACTCCTAACGGATGTGTACCCGAAGATACAGGTGTAGATCTTGCAGGTCTGCGCGATGTGGATTATGTAGCTCCACGGAAAAAGGTCTGTACCCACATCAAATTTCAAGTATTGCATTTCCTAGAAGATGTGTGGTTAGTAGGACGAACATGGGGAATACGTGTCTATGGAGGGATTCCTAAAGATTGGGGAGGACACTTTCTCATAAGAAAAATTAAAATGCCACATGATTCACTCCCTGTTGGGCCGAATAAAATATTGAATCCACCCACCTTCCCTAAGACAACCACTCGTCCATACTACACGGTGACTGAGTCCTCTTTGGTTAGGAATTCAGGAGTATCAAAATTTAAAGACCCCTTATGGGATTTAATACAAGCCTCTTATCGTACCCTTAATGAAAGCAAACCAAATTTAACTGAGGACTGCTGGTTATGTTACAATGTTAGACCACCATATTTTGAGACAATCGGAATATCAGATAGGATTCAATGGTCTAGTGGTACAAACCCACAAGAATGCCCATGGGATGACCAGAAGAACCATACGCAAGGAATTACTATTCAATTGGTAACAGGTCAAGGAGAATGTATAGGTACAGTGCCCGAAAGATATCAGCCTTTGTGTAATCAAACAATCACTAATGCTAACATAAAGGAACATAAGAACCGAGCTAACAAATGGGCTATCCCAACACCGGGAGCTAAATGGGTTTGCTCAGACATCGGAATAACGCCTTGCATATCCCTAAATGTGTTTAATCAATCTCAGTTTTGTGTACAGGTAATTATTGTTCCTCGTCTAATATATCACACCTCTGAAGAGGTGTTACACCATTTTGAAGGAGATCTGAACAGACAAAAACGAGAACCAATTACAGCGATAACCCTGGCTACGCTGTTGATAGCAGGCGGAGTTGGGGCAAGCACAGGTATAGCCTCTTTGGTAAAAAGTCAAGAATTGCAAGGTCTACAACAGGTCGTAAATGAAGATTTAGAAAGAATAGAACAATCTATTGAACGTTTAGCCACTTCAGTAAAATCTTTATCAGAAGTAGTGCTGCAAAACAGAAGAGGACTAGACTTGTTGTTATTAGAAAAAGGGGGATTGTGTGTAGCCCTCAACGAAGAATGCTGTTCCTTTGCTGATCATACGGGAGTAGTTTTGGACGCAATGGCTGAACTTCGGAAAAGATTGGAACAACGCAGAAAGAATTTTGAAACAGGTAGACCATGGTATGAAAACTGGTTTAATGTTTCACCTTGGCAAACCACTTTGTTGTCTACTTTAGCAGGACCGCTTATTATGTTAATCTTAGGACTTTTATTTGGGCCTTGTATATTACGCTATATTTTGCATTTTATTAAGAAACGGCTTGATATGACCAAACTGCTTATTTTAACCACGAAGTTGGAGAAAGAAAATGAGAAGGTATTTATCAATGAAGATGAAGATTATTGTGAGTGTACTATGCCACGAGAATGTTATGAGTGTAACTGTGAAATATTACCTTGTGAATGTTATGATAAATGTTGGGGTTGTGGGAAAAGGTTGGCTTATAGTGTCGAAAATGAAAGTAGCGTCTAATAAACAATAATAGGATAAAAAGAAAAAGGGGGGATTGTGAGAAACTAGAGACTAGAATATTGTTTATTAAGATTTATGTTAAGCCCAATATAAAGATTAAATAATTAAAGAAAAGATGGCCATAATTGCTTATATAAGTCTAATCAGATACCGCTTGTACAAGTCAAAGCAAAACTATTTTGTGAGATTGCTAAAGATAAGGATGTATGAATATGAGAATCAGTTATTGCCTTGTTTAAAGAAGTGTCAAACCGCAAGATGTAAGAATACGGGAAATAGCTATTGCTTTGCTTAGAAGTGTTTGTTAAAGGAGCTTATAACACAGTTCTGAGAAATACCACACAGCAAGTTGAAGAAAAAGTCATCTAAAGGTAACTGAGGAAGACTTCAAGCCTTCGGCCTCAACGACCACCAGGAGGCAGAAAAAAGACCCCCTAACAACAACTGGGACATGCGCAGAGTAAAGACCTGAATGCGGAACTGGATGACTGATAAAAGGAGACTGTTAGAACTGTTTGGCGCGGCAGTTGGCGGAACATAGACTCCCCTGCCGCCCAGCGCTGTCTTTGCTCATATTCTACTTGCTACAATTAATAAAATTTTCAATTGGATTATGATCCGTTGTAGTCTCAATTTATAACATTACTTATTATCTAAATTCTAAATGTTCCTACTAGATGATTTTGGCCAATTCCTTCGGCCTTGGTACCGGGTTATACAGAGGGTTTCACAGCAGCTGTCAGTTGTTAATTAAATGTGCAAAATACAATAGAGATACTTTTGCTAAACTACTTACCATTTTATATTCTTATTAAACATGAGCTATTCTAACTACTACCAAATCAATAATAAATCAAAGCTACTAACTAGTCAATAACAAATAACATAATCATAATCAATAACCAATCAGTAACAAAGAGGCTTCTCTCAGCAGAGGTGCAGCAAGCCTTCATCTTACTGGATTCCAAAGGAGTCACTGTTATAAATGAATTTAGTCCCAAACAGGATTCCAAACAAAGTTAACAATTTATTAAATGAATAAAGGCAAGCAAACAGCGCTGGGCACGCGGGGAGCTTCTGCTCTACCACAACGCGCGCCGTGAAAAACAAGACAGCTTCTTTTATAGTCTAACGTCCATTACATATTCATACTAGGCGTGTTCTTCTCCATCTCCTGGTTGTGTGGGTGCTTAGAAACTTGTCTCTGACCAGGCAGCAGACATGCTGTGTGACAGCCGACACCTTGCACAGCACCAGCTGCGGTCACCAGAACCCAAACAAGTTCACAACAGACACCTCCCCCTCAGCAGATGCATACCACAAATGGCCCATCGTGATCCCCAGCACTGCAATCCCTGAGGCCCAGCACACATCCAAATGCCTCAGTTCTCCTCCAGGATAGTTAACAACAAAACCGGTTTTGGCTTGGCAAAAAGAGAAGGAACTATGTACATATTGATATAGGGAACGAACTGCTAATTGCTCAATGATTGTCTCTCTATAACTTTACATGTGAGACAAAGACTGGTGTTTGTAAGAAGGAACCATGAACAATCACAAAATCTTGTCGAGAAGGCACAAGTAGAGGCCTTGCTTGAATAGATAGGGCTGGCAAAGATACGAACTCCTGCCTTTGTTCTCGTAACCATATGATTCTTGTAACACTGCTTACCAAGGACTGGTGTCTGTCAGGGATTAAGTTTGTCAGGGACCGGTACTTGGTACTCGTCAAGGACGGATGCGTTAACCAAGGAAGCGATAACAAGAACTGAAATATAGGTCTAAGATAAGATGTATGAGAAGCAACCATAAAACTGTTATAATTGCCTAGTAAGAAGAGAGCATGCGTAGATGACTAAAGTTCATCTAAAGGACAGAAGAGGAAGAGGAAGATAGAACCCCTGAAGAAGTAAACGACTACCAAAGAAAAATCTGAGCATGCGCAATGATGACATATACATTTTAGAATTGCTGACATGAGCCTTTTTAATTACTCCACCTCACTTATGCATATGTATGTTTTTGTATTGAATAACCTTATGAATATGTATATTTACATTGTACAAATTTCTGGTAAATTGTGCAACGGTGTGCACAATAGGTGGAGCGATCCCCCGTGCAACCAGCGCTGTCAATAAAGAATACCTACTTAATAGTCAATCAAACTATTGAGTTAATTTCTTTGAATCAATCTCATCTGTCTCCTCCCGGCCTGCGGTTATACAAGGGTCGACAAAATGGTTAAAGATTACATAGACAGTGAGGGTCACATTTTTTATGCGGCCCTAGCATTGTTTGTATTAGCACGAATCAGATGAACATATTTCACAGTAACAAAAGAGGATGGACTTGAGAGAGAAGCCATGGACTTGAGGAGGGATTTTCTTAAGAGGAGGTCTTGTGAAATAAGAGATCCTTTGTCTGTACAAGGCATGCCTTGCTAACGACTGGGCCCCTGAAGGAGAACGAAAAGACTGAGAAGAAGGGAACGTCCTACCCCAGTGTTATATTTGAATTGAGACAAATTGAGTTCAAATTGTATTCACTATATATTTATTAAGGTAGGAAAACAAAGCAGCGCGCTGGGCGGTTGGGGAGTCGCAGCTCCACCAAGGCTCGCAAAATTAGGCAAGCCAAGCAGTCTCTTTTATTTTCACCGAGGTCAGTCTCCATCTTCGGTACACCCCTTGCCTTCTTCCGTAATCGTGACTTCCTCAGGATTTATGCTCGCTTTTCACAAGGTATATCGAAAGCTTACATATTTTACATAAATTTAAACAAGGATAAAGGTTGTCATGATATCACAATACTGCAGCCCAACATCAGCATTTTTTTTAAACAACTGCTAGACTGTAAGGTTCCGTTCTCATGGCAGTAAATAACATTGTAGGTAAGTTTTTCTTGTCAAAACAGGATGTTCTCACATCTGGTGTAACAAGTTCGTTTCCCTTGCTTAACTTCTTTGATCAGCAAATTACCTATAATTATTTATTACATGGCCACGGTGAATACGTTTTTGGATAGGCTCAGATGAGCATGGTGAGTTTATGTTGTTTCAAGGATTTGCTGCAACATCTGTGCCTACTTTGACCCAATACTGCAAGCTGTTTAAAGCCATACACTTCCCCCTCCCCCTCCAACGAACCAGTCTGAGACTAGGTAGAGCACAGGATTATTGCACTATAATATAAGGTATTAATATAGCAGCAAAGCAGTCTTCCTTGCTGGAATACCTACCTAGCCTTCCTACCAGGATAATATTGTTTCATACTGTGTGTACTGGAATGAAAATGCTCATAAATGCAACATGAATATTTCCTGACTGCAGGTATTTTTACAGTGCTGATCCCTCTAATATGGAGGCAGATGTAACGACGGTCACCTGTGTACTTCTATGAGCCTGTGCAATGTTTAGTTTGTTAATGGGCTGGAGAGTGATTTCTGATTGTAATGAACGGGTTAACTTTGTTCATGAAATCGCACATGGGGGTAGAGACATTCTCCACAATTACCCCTAAAAGTCTTACTGCTAATCTTGACCTTTGGTCCGTGTATTTTAGATAAAAGTTGTAGCCCTTGTTCAAAGCAGAATAGAATCAATTCGGCTAATGATGTTAAAACAACAATATGATAATTTACTTACATACTAATCGGGAAGGGCGAAGACACACATTGTAATTAAACGAATGCTTTGTGTAAAAAAAAAAACCAAACAAGAAAAGCAGGGCTTGCTTAAATGTTGCGTAAAAATCACGAGGAAAAATAACAAATATAACTTACTAGATAAGGAAGAGAAAGACAACAGCTATAATTTACTAGATAAGGGGATTAACTCTACCACGACTACATATCTCCACAACAAAAGACATTCTACATCAAAAGCCAGGGCCAGGGCCGGCTCCTGGGAGAAGCTGCTCGAAGCTCCCCCGGCTCGGAGCCGGCCCCGCCTCTGGCCCAGGCCGAGCCCCTCAGCGACGGCGGTAGCGCCTCTGGGAGAAGAGATTTCCGAAGGGGAACGCCCCGTGAGGGAGTCGGGGGAGTGGGACGTGAGAGGAACCCCTCTGCGGATCCCGAGGTCAGGGAAGGAGGAGGAGCGGGGGAGGAGGGGATGCCCCCGCAGCCCGCGGGGAGGCGGCAGGCTGTCCGCCCCCAGCCCGTGGAGGGGAGCGGGGGAGCGGATGTCCCCCAAAATGGCCGCGGCTCCCGCGCTGGAGCAGGCTGTGACGGAAGGACTGCACCCTGTCTGTGGAAGGGACCCGCGCTGGAGGAGTCTGTGAGGAACTGCAGCCCGCGGGAAGGACCCACGCTGGAGAAGTTGGGGAAGGGCTGTCTCCCGCGGGAGGGAGGGAGGGAGGGAGCCCAGGGCGGAGCAGGGGCCGAGCGCGGAGTCCTCCTCCCCCTGAGGAGGAAGGAGCGGCAGAGACAAGGGGTGAGGAACCGACCCCAGCCCCCGTCCCCGTCCCCTGTTCCCCTGCGCCGGCGGGGGGAGGAGGTGGAGAGAACGGGGAGTGGAGTTGAGGCGGGAAGGCGGGAGGGCTCCCCGGGGGGAAGCTGTTCTCAGGCTGGGTTTTGCTTCCTCGTAGCCTTGTTGTGACTTGATGGGTAGCAGATTACAGGGATTTGGTTTCTTCCCCAGGTTGAGCCTGTCTTAAGTGGGGAGTGACCCCTCCCTGTCCTTCAACTTGATGAGCTGTAAGGCAGGTATTCTGTTCTTGAGCGGTGGGGGGGGAGGAGATCTGACTGAAGGGTGCTAATTGTACTTTGTCAGTGGAGCTAGACTTGCAGATGAGGATGGGTTCTCTGAATGACATGCAAGAGGCGCCTGGCGACTCTTGGAAAGAAATGTACAAAGACCATCCCTAGAAATATTTTGGCATTTGAACGTCTGCTGGGAAAAGTTGACATTTCAGCAGAAAAGAAGTATGTTTTTTGGATGCGAGTCCTTCAGTGATCTCTCAAGTCTGTAATTTAAGCACTGAGAAACTCAACGATTAATATTGTATGGATTTGGTACTTTGTTTTGTGGTTCGTTCTTTGGCTTGAAATACAGCCACGCCACTACATGCTAAGCTCTAAGTTAACGTGGAGAGGATGGTTTTTAGTGAGATGTGAAAACTCCCTGTTCTGTAACCAAATCTTTTTATGGGAAGCATTGTGGTCTTGGGCTTGGAATGAGCTGAAAGGTAGTGCTTATTTCCACTTGGAGCTTTCTTTTGGGTTTTCAGGCTTAATCCCAAACTGGTGGTGATGCAAAGGTGAAAAGTTCAGAGAGCATTTTTGTTTTGCAGACTGCTGAGAGGCTGGACAGTAGGCCTAGCAATGTGTTTTGCTGACTGTCTGGTTTTGCAGGGTCTAAATGACAGAACTGCTTGTGGAACACCGTTATCGGTGGGCTGACCGGCAACCTCAAGGAAAGGCCAAAGCCGAGGATCCTCAGTGACCCTAGACCTCCTGAAGAAAGCTCAGCGGATGAACTACCAGCAGTGGACAGTCCTGAGGCATTGGTGAAACCATCTTTCAGGTCTGGCGGATATGAGCTTACTTTGTTTATCCTCGAGAGGATATGCTTTTAAGATTAAGTCTGCAGCGTGGGTTTGGTGGGAGAAATCAGTCCCGAAGGATTCTGCAGTGCTGCGTATCTGTACTTAACAAGAGTGAAAAAAGAGGTCCATGAATAATACTGGCTGGACTTGTCCTTTACTTCTCCGACCTCCTTAGCCTTCCTAAAAGGTGAAGAACTAGACAGATATAAAGTCTGTAAGTAGTCAAAATGGTCAGGAAAGACAGCTCATTCTAGGAAGATGTCTTTGAAGGTTGGCACTGTTTCTTCTGAAAGTGGTTTAGTGATGAAGACTTGCACTTGAGGTCAGATGATGCGCTTTATTGATGCGAGGGAGAGCTAATCCTTTTCCTGTTGATGTGATGTCTTGAGAACTGTCTAGCGTTAAAATTTGTTTTGCCAAGGAGAAGGATTCTGGCCAGGGGCTTGCAAGCAAGCAGTCGCTGCTGTTGTAAAGTGCGTGACAGATCCTACCTCTTATTTAATCATGTGGACGTGCAGTTGTCCGATGTTTCTTGGAGGCATGTCTTCTGAAAATGATTTTCTCAAAGTGAGGTAAACTGGAGAAGCCGAGTGATCTTTGACCAAAATGTGAAAATCGGCGTGCCCAGCAAAAGCGGAGTGAGTGGCAGAATTTATTTTTTCCAAGTGTTTTTCGAGCCTTTTTTTGGTCGCTGTTGAAAACCTATGCTCTACTTTTATAGTAAACACACATGTGTGCAAGCATGAAATGGTTTTTGCTTTGGATAAATTTCTCTTGACTACAGTGATTTTGATTATACCTCAGTCTGTCAAACTGATTTCAGTCTTCGTCTAAGTGTGATTTTGAAGGCGCTGAAGTTCAAGTCGTTGTATTAGGTGGTAATTTCAGATACCTTGTTTATACTGCTTGACATTTAAAAACACGTTACCACAAAGTGAGTTTGTCAGTCTATATAAATGAATCCTGTAATTCCCTGGGGCGTTTTCATCCTTTAATATTTCCATTGAAATGATTCAGGACAAGTGTTTCAGAACCTTTGATGGTTTTATGGTTTTCTGGTGAGGCGTGGTATTGAATGGCTTTTAAACACTTTGTGTCTCTGGTATTTAAAATGTGTAATTTCAAGAGCTCTAACTCTTTTTCAGCTTTCACTTCTCATACCAGATTCTGGGTACCTGCAATCCTTAGGTTGCTGTCGTCACGATAATTTCAACCTTTTTATATGGCAAAATAATGTCGGAGCGTTTCAAGTGGCATGATTTGATCATGTGAGTAAGGGTGACTCTTGGAAGCAGTGAGCTTGTACATAGCATGAAGGGTTGGAAAATGTAATGAAGCAAAATAGTTTTGCTCATGCCGTTTAAATGTCTTTATAAACATTACCGAACCTTTGTATTTCACCGGTAGAGGAATTACTGTACAGTGTGGCATTTTTGGAGGCTTTTATAGATGGGAATCCAAACAAATTGTTGTTACAAAGTAGATTTTAATTGTCTAGTTTCATAAAGAAAGGAAGCCCCGTGTGCGCTTGAGCTGTGCAGGGGAGTGGAAGAGAAGAGGGTATGTTGCAATCACTGTCTAAAGACACGAGAAAATAAAAACACCGTGGTGTTTTTACTGAGTTTGGGATCTTGTTGGTATTATGGTGCAAACTGGGGCTTAGGAGGCAGTAGCATCTTTTGTATGATGGGCTGCATGTTTGATTCCTCAAGGTCTTCTGTGGGTGGTGCAAGTGCTTCCGTGACAGAGTTTGCCTGGTGTGTCTGAGGGTAAGTGATTGCCTGGCAAGCATGGGCTTTCCTTGTTTCTTGTTTACTAGACGCTAGTGGAAGATCTTGCTACCCTGTTGCCTTTTGGGTACTGAAATGTGCTTTCCAAGTTGTCCAGTTCAGCATGTCTTAATTGGGAATCTGTTGGCTGAATCTCAGGGGGTGCGTGGGGCCACGTTGGGCTTGCATGAACTGATTTTACAGAGAGAAAAACCAGGCCTTGCTTTTGAAGAATGTGACTGCTACGAACTGTAAAATGCAGCGACTCCCTTACTAGTTCTGATTGACTGCTGTTGGAGCAGTGTATGGCAAAACTATCCCTTCCATGCACAGCTAGAGAGAGAATGCCTGTCCAGTGTCAAAGGAGTGACGCTTGCTTGTGATTGCATCTCTTTTTATGTGAATACATATAAGCAGCATGAAATCCCAGCTGCCACCTCTTGTATTAGATCTTGTTTTCTACTGTGTGGGACTTATTGTTCTGTAGCTTGGAAAATTCGGAGGAGATCTATGTGTGCTTTTGTTCCGCTTCCAGATCTGAGCTTGAAACGCATTTAAACATGGAAGGAGGAATGTGACTACTTCAATCATTTCGGTTGTACTTTTCCTGCGGTAATAATCCGTCTTTAAGATGTAAAGCAAAACCCAAATGAAACCAACCCCCTCTCTGTACCTCTCTCTATATTGCAGTGAGCAAGCAGTTGTAAGTAATTTTGTGTCTTGACTAGTTCTACTACTCCAGTGCTTAAAATGTAGATTTAAAATCCATTCTCCCTGGCATTTAGTCTGTTTGCCTAATAAAGATAGGGGAGGCCCCAACTTGAATTGCATTTGAAAATACAGTGGAATATGGAGAATGGTGGATTATCCCCTTTTGACAAGGGAAAAAAAGTATCATGAGACACATAGAAGTGATTAGCTTCTTGGCCCACACTTTATGCAACAAACCCGATATATCCACTGTCTTTCTTTGCACCAATATGCAAGTTCACAATTACAGGGGCTGTGATTCCTTTGTTTTTGAATAGCTGTGCGTGGATCAGCATCCGTGTACGTACAGTCGTTGGCAGTGGCTGTGGGCTGATGCCAGTGTGGAATATTAGGTGGTGGGCGTACAGCCTTGGGAGGGCTGCGTGATCTGGCTGTTGGCTGGAGATGTCAGCGGTTGCTGACACTGAAGCCTGTAACTCGGAAACTCTCTTCCCGGATCTGCTTTTTGATCTGCTTGGTCCCTCTAAAGAGTAGTGGTGCTATTGGTCTTGGTAAGAATTAACGGTGGTAATTACTGAGCTCTTTGGGAGACTGTGTAGTAACTTTACAGGCTGCTTTAGCTTCCGTGTGCTGCTGCCTGGCAGCGCTACCCAAGCAGGCATTTTGATAATGCTGGGCTGGCACCCAGCAGGGGGAGCAGAGAAACGGGAGACAGTTTGGGTGCTGTTCTCCCAGTACCACCTAGAAGTTTGTGGAAGTGCTTTCTATTGGAGGATAGGAGAGAAACCGCTGCGTTTGTCCCCAGACTGCTGCCTGGAGTGAACCAAGTCACCAGGGTGGCACTGTTTCAGCGGAAAACTCGACGTGTCCAAGATGTCATCATTTCTGCTAGACTTGTTTGGTTTTGATGTACGGGAGAGACGGGTTGTTCTTTTGAGTCCGAAGACCTGGGGCACTGGATTGGGGTGTATGACTGTGGTGGTGCTTATGGGATGTAATGGCTGTGCTGGCTCTTGCGGCAGGAGAGATCCCATGGTACAAGGTGACGGTGACATCCAGGGAGGAGTGGAGATGCTCGTCTGAGACAAAATGTTCAGTGCAACCTGCCATCCTGGTCCAGGGCCTGTGTGACAGCTGAAGTTGGTCCGGAATCGTGGAGTAGTCCAGCTGGCTCCATCTAGCACGTGGGGGCTTGGGGCAGCAGTGATTCCAAAGTGACGAGTCAGGGTAGCAGGCAGCTGAACAGTCAGCAGGTGAGGCAAAGACCCTCTGTCCTGAACCAGACAAGCCTTATGGGATACCTGTGTAGCTATACTGAACTAGGAAGTGATATAGATCATCTGTCACTGAGGCCATATGTCCTGGGAACCAGAAAGGCAGATTGAGTTCCTTCAAGGTCAGAGTGTTTTTAAGCTCAAGGCTTGCATGGGTTCTTAATTGCTGTCACCTTTCAAAATACTTTTAGCTTGAGACTGGTAACACCCCTGCTTACCTTAATAGCTGCTTTTCCTGTGTCAGCTGCAAAGTTCTTTATCTTTCCAAGGACGGTTTGCTTTGCTTTCCTTATCTGCTTCTGTTCTGCTTTGGGAGTCTTAAATAGCCCTGGCAGCTAATCTTCCTGTCTTTCAGGTTCAGTTGTGAGTGATGTAAACTGTTGCTCATGCCAGCTACTGGCCATTTGATCGACAGGATAGAGAGGATGCTGCAGTGCTCCAAGTGCGAAAACTTCAGTCACAGCACCGCGTGCTGGGAGTCAGCCCACGAGGCTCAGTCATGTGGGTCAAGGTGGCATCAGTGGGAATAAGGGGTATGAGCCAGCCTTCCCCCTACTTTGCCTGAGTCCTAGCAAGAGCCCATGTCTAGTGACCTGGTGGAGAGGGACCTACAGGACTCCTTTAGCACCTCTCACGTTTTGACACTCTCTGGGCAGCACCGAAGCTTGGCTGTAGCTACCTAAGCTAGTATGTGAGGTCTGAAAATCAGAGAGGGAGGTGATGCTATGCGGGAGAGCTGTGACCATGACCGCAGAAGAACAGGAGTTGAGGGCTAGTCGTGGGGTAGAATAAAGCCCGCCTTCCCTCCCGGGTCTCAGTATTTGTTTACTGCCTTTTTTATTTGGATTTTCTTCTTATTTTTTTAAAGAACACACAAAAATGAGAGATGAATCTCACTTGCCCTAACTTGTTAAAATTAAAAAAAAAGACATTTTCTCCTTGTTTTTTGTACCCATCTACTGCAGATTCAGGTCTCGCTAAACATTAAAATGTAAGCAGTCTCTCTGAAAACCGCCCTTCTCAGCATCTTTTTTCAATCCAGACTTGTTATAAGGCACTTTACTTGGATTAAACTTAAATTCATCGGTGTTGTATTCAAACCTGTTGCTTCTTCCTGTTCTTTATTGGTAGTCATTATGACGAATAAGAAGGGAAAAGTGTTCTGTTCATTAAGGAAATGGCTCCCATATCATTTGTCTCTCTTGTCTCTTGTTTTAATTGTGCCTCCCTTCTAGGTGCAAGTAATGCTTTGTGAGAGCTGTGCACTATTTTCCTGGTAGATTGAGATTTATGAGTCAGAGGGGGAATGATCAGAGGAGAAAGAGATTTATCCCAGTTACTGTTCAAAGGCTGCATTCTCTCTCTCTTTGCGTATATCCACAGGGGTCCAGGAGGAAGGTGTTTTTTCAGGCAGTTGAAAGAGAAATGGACTTCTCTGCCTTTTGGGTTGGGGTTTTTTTTGGTGTCCCAGTCTTCTTGTTCTTCAGAGGATAGATGTATTACTGATGACAAGCAAAGCCAGAGATTCTGTCCCTGTAAATATCGGACACATGAAAAGACCCAAGTTGAGAAATTCAGATGGACTGTGGGTGTCCTAACAGAGCTGTGCCTTTGAAAGGCAGGGAAGAAATCCACTTCCAAGATGGGGATGAGAGTTTGAGCTGAAGCTCCATGGCTAAAGAAAGTCCTGGTAGTAAAGAAGTCCTGCTTTGAGGACTGCCCAATGCCTGTCGTTGACCACCCTTCTCTGCCTGACGTACGTCACGTGAATCTGGTACCATAATAAACTCTGAGCGTTTGTTTTGCAGCTGTGCAAGGCTTCCAGGTCTGTCTTTGTAAGCATGCAGATCACTCCCAGTCCTTGACATGGACTACGGTACCTCCACCACGCACAGAGGACAATCATATTTTTAAATCCAGATGGTGGTATACCTCTCCAACCACGTGAGTCTCAAACGTCCTTGCGGCGCTCCTGTGGGCATACAAGTCTGTTCCCGGGTCTGTGCTTAGTCGCTTGGCTTATACCGAAGTTGCTAGCCCAGTCTTCCTTGCAGGTTTTCAGAAGAAACTGTATACGGGCAGGGAGTTGTATATAGGAAAAGACACCAACTTAAGGATAGCCTTTATTGTGATGAGGAAGTGTTTAATAATGCACTATTTAGTTGTCTCCACCATGAGCGATTAAAAGCCTCTAGATACTAATATCAAACTGGGATGCCTTGCAATTCCTGTTGACATAATTTTTAGCCTGGTTTCCTAAGGAAAACTGGCTATCCTTTTCCAAAGGAAATTGCTGTATATCTCTCAGTCAGCCTTCCCGTTAAGTTCTTAAGCATAGCTGAACTTGATCAGTAGCTTAACAAAATGGTAGGCATCTCAAAGGTATTGTTGTGGTTTAACCCCAGGCAGCAACTAAGCACCACACAGCTGCTCACTCACTCCCCCTCCACCCAGTGGGATGGGGGAGAAAACTGGGAAAAGTAGTGAAACTCGTGGGTTGAGATAAGAACGGTTTAATAGAACAGAAAGGAAGAGACTAATAATGATAAGGATAACACTAATAAAATGACAACAGCAATAATAAAAGGATTGGAATGTACAAATGATGTGCAGTGCAATTGCTCACCACTCGCTGATCGACAGCCAGCTAGTCCCCGAGCAGCGGTTCCCCCGCCTCCAACTCCCCAGTTCCTATACTAGATGGGACGTCACATGGTATGGAATACCCTGTTGGCCGGTTTGGGTCAGGTGCCCTGGCTGTGTCCTGTGCCAAGTTCTTGAGCCCCTCCAGCTTTCTCACTGGCTGGGCATGAGAAGCTGAAAAATCCTTGACTTTAGTGTAAACACTACTTAGCAACAACTGCAAACATCAGTGTTATCAAGGTTCTTTGCATATTGAACTCGCAACATAGCACTGTACCAGCTACTAGGAAGACAGTTAACTCTATCCCAGCTGAAACCAGGACAGGTATTTGGTTCCTCTCTGCTTTGTGAAAACTGCTGGTAGGATAAGAAAGGGTCCCAGTGAAGGAATGGATAGGAGAGAGAGAAGCTGCCTTCCCAGAGTTGCTGTCTGGTTGAGCAGTGCTAACATTGTCTCTATGTAATCAGCACATCTGTAGCTGTGAACGAGGAGCCATATGTGACCACACAAGCAGGCAGGGCGCTATTTGGAGGAAAAGCCCAAGGAGAGCAGAGCAGCAGGAGACACAGCAGATCAGAGAATGTGTTGCTGTGGGGAAGGTAGGAAAGCTGTAAAGCACAAGTGCCTAAGAAGCACAAGTGTCACAGCTTGTGCTGCAGCTTTGAGTACTCGAAGTGCTGCTAATGAAAGGTACTCTTGTCACTACTGTTATGCTATAAATCGTGTCTAATCACCCTGGTGGAGTGGACCACATATCTTATTTGGGTAGATGAAGTGAATTCTATGCCATGACGCCCTGGCCTCTTGGCATGTGGTGACACCCAGCGTGGTCTTTCTGTGCACATGCAGAGGTCGAGGGTTTCCTGATGTGAACTGATTGTCCTGGCGTGTCACCTAACGGGGAGGAGCAGCTGGGTTTTCAGGCAGAATGGCACTGGAAAGGGGCTGGTGGCCACCTGGCCTATTCCTCCAGCCTGCTTGCCCTTGAAGGGCACTTGGGAGGAGGGGAATGCGGGCTCTTGTTCTGGCAGTCTGTGCATGTCCTGTGGCTCATCCTGTTATTGAATTAAGGCTGTCATGGTGTATATTTGATTCCCAATGAGAAAAGGGGATAGTGGCTTTCTTAGTCTTGGCAGTCAGAGAGAGTGTGATGAGCTGAGCTAAGTGTCTTTGATGAATTGCTGAAGCTTTGAGTTCTTTAATTTGCATAAGCAAGAAGCATTAAGAAGGCACTCCAAAGGAAATTCCTATACAGTTTCATCTGCTTTTAAATGGCTGGCTGATGGCAATGAAGTTACGTGGTACGTTGTACTGTGATGCTTTCCTAAAGGATGTGGTAAAACATTCTCCAGATCCAATCCAATCAAGGACAGATTTGGTTTGGCTTTGAGACCACAAAACCTGCAAGTAAGAGTTCAGGAATAATTTGAAGGGAACAACAACAGTAGCAATCATGCAATGACCCAAAATAATCTTAAGGCTGATGGATAAGAGCTTAATCTTTGCTAAGGTCCTGCGTTTCTTCTTTGTGTGAAGAGCTTTGAAGGAGGAGGAAAAAGGGATACTTAGCTCCAGTTAATTGAGTATGACAATCAGATCTGGAGAGAAACCTGTGTTCCATCTTGGGAAAACACTAGCCATTTATGCATTGAAAGATCAAATTGAGATTTGTTTTTTTGATGAAACCCAAGAGAGAATCTGTTCTAAACATTTACCTGGGACACATTGGAAATCCCCATACCTGTTGCAGGTGTCATGCATCCAATGGATTGAATTGTTGATTCCCCCAGGAATGCTATGACTACCAGCTATGGGTTGCTTGGAGTCCCCTGTTTGCACTCCCTGCTCTGTGTATCTCTCTTTTGACCCTGTGCTTTCTGGTGAAGGTTTTGTCTGGTTTGCCTCCCCATGCAGAATGATTTTTTGTAACTGCTGTATTTTGCTGGAGATTCTTTTGCCAGCAATTCTAAAGCCCAGCCTATCAGTGCCTTTGCAGATAGATAGCAAGGTGTAGGTAAGCTGCCGTGAACTGTCAACACCCCTTACCCACCTAACTTGCTAGTGGCTGTTCTTTATCTGGTTTTTGCCTGCTAGGCTGCCAACTGGCAATTTCTAGAAACTCTTTTATGTAATAGAAGGGTCTAATTTGGAAATTATCACACTATCCATCTGAGTACTCAGCACATGCTGATGTCAGAGCCGCTGGGCCTGTAGTTTGCAGATTGGGACAATTCTTTGTAGTTGTAATGATTTTTGGATCTGAATCTACTGAAGTGTTCACAGCGAGACTGCTAAAGCTATCATGTGTTAGCTGGTTTCCACGTGAACTTTAAAAATGGATCTAAACTTTATAAATTGACTCCGGTTGTTTTGAAACCAGACCTGTAGTTTAAATTTGCTGTCAGTGCAGCACCAGTACTCTGGCAAAGAGCAATCTTGTATCTTCTTTTGGTGGAAAGGCCTTTATTCTGAGGTGTGGCAATTGACCCAGGAATGTGGGCTTTGGGTCCCCATTTGTGCCCAGGGCTTCCTTCTGTTACGTATGTAGCTTTGATCTGTCTCTTCTTTCATGTGAGCTCTTGCAGTTCCTTGTCAGAGCAAATTTTCTCTCAGCTCAGCTGAGAAAGGGCTAGACCTGAAGTTGTGTTTCTTTTAAATGAGAGCTACTGAAGAGCATTTCCTGTGCAAAGGAAAACTCTCAGAAGCTTCTTTTGCTTCCTCTTAAATGATGTGCACAAGCAGCATTTAGATCCGTGTGAGCATCTGTAGTTGGAGTTTCTAAGAAGAAGGTAACATTTCTCTTTCCAGTACTTGGAACCTCAGGACTGATTTTTGTCATGTAATTGTCACCAATAGTATCTGCTCCTGAATCAAAAAGATGCTTGTTATCCTTCCGGCTGCTTGTAGCAGTTACAGTTAAGTCTGCCCTAATTCCAAGCAGTATTACTCATAATAAAGTAATACTCAGATTCATTCTGAAGATGTTGAGAAAGTTGGATTCCTCTTCTGGCACTGTACCTCCTTGTGAGAGTTTCTTCGCTTCCTAAAGAGTTTTAAAGTTGCTTCTAATATAATTACCTGCAGGGTGTGCAGTACTTGAGTAAAAGAATGAGAGAGTGTAGTAGTGTAAGTGGGGTGGGCCAAAATTGGTGTAAATTGGCATAAAACTCAGTTGACTTCTGTGGAGTTATACTGATTTACTGCAGGTGAGTGTGTGGCTTGGTATTTCAAAGCAGTGCTCATGCACTGAAACGTGCCTCTTTGTTGATTAATGTTGGAAGTCTGCTAAAGTTGTCAGAGTGTTTTTGCTGAATCATGAGCGATGCTGTTGAATGATGTGTTAGTCAAAGTGGCCTGGGCTAGATACAGCAAATTCCCGTCTGTGGAATGCCCACTGGCTTTCACAAAAACTCCGGGAAGCTCGCAGACTTGGAATGAGTATGGCCTTTAATTGGGCTTTGCGTGTTTGTTCATTGCATTCGTTCTCAGAAAAAAACCAAAAGTGCTTAGTGCTTTTCTGCTTTATAATTTGTTATATAATATAAATAATTGTGTTATCCTGATACATCAGCTCTTCTGCTAGCAAAACTGTCTTAATTTCTTACAAAAACTGCTGTTTGGTATCAACAGAATACAGGCTCCTTAGTTTTGTGTTGCAGCAGAATATCAACCGTATTACTCTCTTTTTTCCAAACTCATTTCATTTTTTTCTGAATTGAGGTTAAACTCAGATTTGTCATCTTCTAGATGTCATTCTTTTTGAAGCAGCAGTACAATAATGAGTGAAAATTTTATAATAGCAGAAATTGATTCAATCTATTTTACACAGATCAGTTTCCGCCCTGGTCGCCCGTGCCCCAGCATGGCTGTGTTATAGCCTGTGCAACTGTGGTTTGTACTGTTTAACATTAATGACCTGGATGATGGGGCATAGCGCAAAAGAGGGGGTGTGTTTGGTAGACCTGGTGGGTGTGTTGCCATCCAGAGGGACCTCCACAGGCTGGAGAACTGGGCTGAGAGGAACCTTATGCAGTTCAGCAAGGGGAGGCACAAAGTCCTGCTCCGCGGCAGGGAAAAACCCCATGCCCCAGTATGTGCTGGGGGCTGACTGACTGGAAAGCAGCTTTGCTGAGAAGAAGCTTGGGGTCCTGGTGGACAACAACTTAGACCATGAGCCGGCAATGTGACCTTGCAGCAAAGGCGGTGGCCAACAGCATCCTGGGTGGCATTAGGAAGAGCGTCACCAGCAGGTCCATCTTCTGCTCTGCTCAGCACTGGTGAGGCCACGTGTGGAGTGCTGGGTCCAGTTCTGGATTCCGCAGTGCGAGAGAGACAGGAACATACTGGAAAGAGTCCAGCAAAGGATCATGAAGAGACTGGAGCATCTGACATGCAGCAGGAGGCCAGGAGAGCTGGGACTGCTCAGCCTGGAGGCAAGAAGGCTTGGGGGAAGCTTATCAATGTAAATACCTGACGGAAGGGAGCACACAAGATGGGGACAGGCTCTTTGCCATAGTGCCCAGTGACAGGACAAGAGGCAGAGGGCAAAAATGGAAATTCAGGAAATACCATTCAAACATAAGAAGCAGCTCTTTTTTTTTTCTTAAGTGGTTATTGGGTTGGATTTTTTTGTTGTTGTTTTGGTTTTTTTTTTTACTGTGAGGGGTAGCCAGACACTGGCAGAGGTTGTCCAGAGAAGTTGTGGAATCTCCATCCTTGGAGATATTCAGAACATGATGAGACGGAGTCCTGGGCAACCTGCTGTAGCTGACGCTGCTTTGAGCAAGGGGGTTGGACGAGATGATCTCGAGAGGCCCCCTCCAGCCTCAGCATTTCTGTGATTCTGTAGTGGGAACAGCGAAGCTGAATTATCACCCTGTGAGTAAAATCCTAGCATCTGATCTGCATTGCGGATCTGTTGTCTGCATTGCAGATTTTTGTTGCGTTGTCTGCACGCATCTGCTGGGTGGAACTCCCTCCAACATCAGTATGAAGTAGAGGTCTGCAGTGCAGATTGACAGCTGGGATTTTTCTCTGGAGCATTTCCCCATCTGTGTTTGAGACAAACCAGGATAACATTTTAACTTTTTTCCTCTGTAAACGGAGTGTTTTGTGAGTTGAGTGTTCCATAGAGAAGTTTATTAAAAGGCAAGCTTCATCTCCCAGTCCTCGAAAAAAAGTGGCACTGAGTTCACAGCTCAGATGCTAGGAAAGAGGAAACTCATGTGACAAGATACTAATACAGGTCTGCAAATGTAATTTAATTTTGTCTGAACAAGTTTCCTCTAAGAAGGGAGGGGAGGTGCAAATGACAGAGACAACTTCCATAGAGAAGCAGTGAAAACTTTTTTATCAGTTCATTGTGAGTTGGGTAATGGTCTTAGTGAGATTATCTGTAGCCTTAGCAAGCATTAGTTCATTTCCAGGGTCAGCCAAATGCTTTGATCTGTTTTGAATCGAAGCCTGGTCGCAGAGGTTGCTGCTTGTTGCTTCTGCAGAAGCATTTCTGGGGGTCCTGCTGAGCTTTCTCTAGGTCTTAAAAAATGCTGCTTAAATATTGATCTTTGCAGAGATACTAGACTAAGGTGGCATCTATTTTTAACCAGTACTCTCTACTAATGTTGATGTCAACAGAGAACTTGGCCTAAAATACTACATGAGAAATTTTCCAGTGTATTTCCTCCAGCCCTGAGATAAGACAAAGCGATAGGAAAGCAAATAAGCCTGTTCTCTTATTAATCTTTCAATTGCTGAATTTCTGTGTCTGTTGATGTGCAAAATGTGATTATACTTTTCCTTTGTCTTGTCAGAGGTGAAGTCATCTTAATGACACTCCTCTGTCCACAGACACTTTCTTGGGAACTAGCTGTTAAATACTTTCAGTAGGTGGCTTCTAAAATTCTCTGGTTTTGTTTGGTTTTGTTGGCCCAGGCATGGCCTCAGATGTGAGACCAGATTCTCTGCCAGTTTTATCCGTGCAGTTTTATCAGAGTACCTGCCTTTAGCAGGGCTGTACCAGTATATGCCTAAGGCAACTAAGATGTCACAAGCTGAATGGCATTAGCTAATGGAGTGCAATTCAGATGGAGAGCAAGGTAATCGACCAACCAGTTCTCTGTTCTCTTCTGAGTGCCTTCATACTTCTGTGGGAATTTCAAGGACTCTGGTGATAGAAACAAAGCACCAAAAGCTAACTTGACTCAAAATTTCAGATGGGTAGCATGAACAGCGACCATCTGTGGTTTGTTTTTTTGTTTTTGAACAGGAGATCTTTTCTGGAGAGGAGGTGAAAGGAACAGGTTTGCTATGTGACCACATTGAGCTAAACACTGGCTTTGTTGAACTCTGAGACAAAATGCTGGCTTTTGAGGGCCAAGTATGTGCAATTTTTAGAGTAAGTCAGTCCCCATGGCTGTAGCTCTGGCTAGACAACTGCACCCATGTTCATGCTGTTCGACATCCCCAGTACAGAAAGGCTGAGTGCTGCGAGGGATCCTTGCTATTCCACAGCACCTGACTACGGTCTGCCTAGTCTTGGAGAGCATTTGTGCCATACTTGACTTCTCTGTAACCATGCGGACCCCAGGGCCACCTCACTGTTACCTTTGTAAGTGGCTCTGCCCCGTGTCCTCCTTGGCTGTTCTCTGGTGACCACGGAGGGATTATTTTTCAGTGGGATATTACTAGCAGGACAGGAAAGGCAGGAGGGGTTCAGCTGTTTTGTGAGGGACAGCCAGAGCTGCAGGTAGAGAGCTGAGGTGACCTGCGGTGACCTCCTCGTGCTCCTGGATAACCAGCTGGTTCACATGCAGGGGTCTAGCTTCTGTGCCAGTTTTATGTTGTTGCATTGTGAGATTTTGTGTGATATTTTTAAAAATTGTTTTTGGGTTTTGTTTTTTTGTGATTCTTACTGAACCAAGGCCTGTCACCTCAGGCTGTTTCTGGCAGAGTGACACCAGCATCCCTTGGCAGGACTGGATTTGCAGGACTGGGCTGTGGGCTAAATGAGCTGGCAGAAAGTCTGGAGTAGTGCCAGGTCTGGGATGAGCTGCCCAGTCCAGGAGGAGAGGGTTGTGGTCATCATCCTCTGTCTGCACCAAACTCACATTACCCTGTGGCCTTCCTTGCTCGGCACGCGCCTGTTCAATGTCAGCATTGGAGCGTGCAGGTGTGTGAAACTACAGCCATCTGGCTTGTCCTCGACTCAGCGATGAAACTAACAGTCGCTTTCTGACAGAAGGCCATCCTTGGCTGGGCTGGGCTTGTCCACGGGTTCCCTGTTGTGTAGCATCTACTGGAGGATAGTGTCCATTTGTGTGGCACTTAGCATTTTCCTGGGATGACTGCCATAAGCATTCCATTTATGCTAGTGTCACTGATCAAGTCTGCGTGTTTTAGGGCTTTTGTCTGTCCCGAACTTGTAAGCAGTCAAGACCCAGGTGTTAGTTTAGTCTTGTGAAGCCCAGTGGCAGTTACCTGACCAGCAACCTCCTTGCTTGGTGCCCGTGTTGAGATGACGTCATGACTGGTTACGGTGAGGCATCGTGGCATCTAGTTTTCTGGGTCACACTGGCTATAGCATCGTGCTGACCTGGCCATGTTGACTACAGTGTTTTGGGCTATGCCTCTTCTCCAGGTGTACATTGACTAGTGGTGCTTCAGGTGGCTTGCGTCCAGAAGATGCATCCAAACTACATGAGAGTGCCAACTGGAAAGTGCATCAAAAGCCTTCCAGCGTTACTGGAAGCGTTTTTCAAAGCGTTACTGCTTGTTGAACAGAGGCTGGTGCCTTGCTGCAGCCTAGGCAGTGTGGACATATGGCCAACTTAGCCTGCAAAGCGGCTTTGAGAAGATCGTCTCAATAGAAGCAATGGAGAGTTGAGAGAGGATCGCTGAGTTCATTTTATACCTGTTTCCTGAAATTTCTTCTTCTCAGCTTTATTCTTCTTGGTCATATATTCTTAAAATGAAACTCTTCTTTACAGGGAAAAAACCAAACTTCTGGCTCTGTAGTTTCCAGGCAGCATGGATTATAAAATGAAATAACCCAACAGTATATTTAGAAGCATGCAAGTAAATGTCTCGTAGCTAAACTTAATGTAAAGGTACAGCTAATTGGAAGTAGTATGTTAACACAGAGAATAATGGTACTTATTTCCCATTTCACAAGGTAGAAGACAGACTTCAGTTAAATGAAATTGCAATGAAAATCATTATTATTTTGTTGTATTTCTGAGGAAGAAAGTAAACCTTGGAAATTTCTCAGGTGATCTTGGAACTTTCTTCTCTTGTGGGTGTTCTTTCAACTTTAAAACATTTTCATCAGAATTTTTTGATGCCTGTAAAAATAGTAATAACGTAGGAGACTAGCAATATTAGATAAACAATTGCCAATTAAATCAATCTCACTGTTAAAACACAATATGAAAATGTACACTGCAAAGCAGCATGAAAAAAATGCATAGAAAAATGGCAATGCATGATGTTCAGAATCATGTGCTTTGTGGTTTTTACATGCTTGTTTAGTGGTTTGTCCTAGTCCTTACCAAACAGTCGTGTAAGGAACCAGCTTTGCCAAGGACCTTCCTTGCAACACTCTCCTTGGGATACCTAGTTTGTGACAGCAAAAATGGGAATGCCATGGAAAGGAAAATGAGGAATGAGAGGAGATGGATGGTTTTCTGTGTGTGTGCATGTGGTAGGTAGGGAGAGCCCTGGACCATTTCCTGAATGTCAGTCCAGGATCCTGCTGAGAGATGCTGGTGGTCCTGCAGGATAACTCAGCCCCGGATTGTCTTTGTTCGTCAAGTGCTCTGTCTGTGAGAAGCCTGAAAAAGGTGGCATATGTTGGAAAAGCAGGGCGTGTGGTACCAAGTACCTGCTTTTTTTTTTACCCTGATAGGAGAGGAGGATTTGTGGCCTGTCACAGACTGCAAGTTTCCTCTCTAGTGTCAGCAAGTGGGAATTTTGCTCCTTCCAGGGCAATATCGTAGGTTGAGACCTATGAACACACTGCAACAACTCAGCCAGGAGGGAAGCCTGAAACCATACTGAGGGACAAAACTTAGCTGCTAGAAGAAGCATTAGAAACTGGCAGTGAAGTTTGTCATGAACAGGTCCAGTGAGGAACCGGCCATGTTGTGCTCATCTCTGAGGAGATGCAAAACCCACAGCTGAATACTAAGCAGAAAGGGGGAAAAAAGGAGGAGGAAGAAAAGACCAAGCAGCATCGTTTGGAGGAAAGCACGTATTTTTCACTCTCATGTAGAATACAGGAAGTTGGTTTCAAATGTTTTGTTGTTGTCATTACCTCTTTGATAGGAGTAGTTCATGCTGCTACAGGAGAATCACAATTAACACTGATGAGGGTGTGAGGGTAGCGTCCATGATAGGAGGCAGCGCATTCCCCTCTCTCTGTGTTGGCTTGCAGAGCCTCGCTCCTCACTGAGGGCACACAGGCTGCCACACTGCTCTGAGCGTGGAGGCGGGTGATTTTGATGCTGAAGGTCATGCCCAGCTCCTCTTTCATGTGCCACAGGTCTGTGACTAGCTGATGAGTGTAGCTGCCCATTATGTATATGCAACGGGAGAGAAGAGGGCTGTTTTGCTGGGGCTCTACAAAAGCTGTGGACAAGAAGACCCAATGACAGAGGAGCGATAGCTCTGGTAAGCCAGACCTCTACACAGTGTCTAATGTTAGTGTTTATCTGACCAGTGGGTAGCTGGAAGTGTTGTCCAATGGCAGATAAAACCCTAAAAACGTGCACTGTGACCATCCTTTTAGGATTCGTTGCAAGTAACCATGGGGCTAGGGATGCAAGAAGTCCGTTTTTATTTCCCTGCTGTTCAGTTCAAGAGTGAAATCAGGAATAGCTTTTAAGTGAGAGTCAAATGGACTGCAAGCCTGTAGATTAAACGAAATACAGGGATGGAGACTCTGACCTTGTCTATCCACAAAATAGCAGTGATTTAGAGATCAGTTTATGAACTTATTACTTGCATCTATTTCATTGAATTCAGTAACTGATGTGTGCAGCATTCCCTTTCTAGCACACCTGGGTGGAAGAAGATGTTATCATGCCAGTTCAGGCACTCCTGCAGCAGCAGGAAATGATGAATAGAATAGCTGTTGTTTTCTTCCTTCGCTTCCTCTAGATGAACATCTGAAGTAAGGCAGAGGGGCATCTTTCCACACTGTCATTCTGTGTATTTCTCTTTCTTCAGCCTGTTTCCATTGTACTTTAATTTTGTGCAGAAGTGATGGCTTGCCCATGACCCCTGGCTGATGGTTGTTCTCTCATTTGGCCCTTGTCAGGGCAGAAGCAGGCGTACTGTGATTGCTTTACTCACCACGTTAGGCTATCAACCAGCATTTGTTGATCACTTGTGCGCTTGCAGATTTGAAGTTGTCATTCTTTCCATTTGCCACAGTTCTCTTTTCTTTTTTTCTTTTTCTTTTTCTTTTTAAAGCTTCCGGCACGGGACACAGCCCTCGCTATACTTCAAGTAATCCTCTCTGCACCCTTCCCAAAATTCATGGCTATTATTCAAGAAAGCAAAGAAGGGCTCAATGAACAACACTGAGGCAGAAAGAATGAAGTCCTGACAGTTTATATTTAACGGATGGCATTTTTAAAAATTCCTAATTAAATACCTCAACCTTTTCTCATTTCAATTGTTGGCGATAGTTTTACAGTAGCCCAGTGTGCATTTACTGTTCTCAGGCAAGAGAGGAGCCCTGTTGGTGGGAGAATTGTGCGGGTGGTGTAACACATAGATCTTCCAGCTCACCTTCCTGTTATTCAGATGCCCGAGTTTGTGATCAGTTGTATACAGCAAGTTGCCTATATTTGTGTTTCACATTTTGGTGGCACTTGCAAGATACCTACTGCTATGTGTTAGTCTTGTATTTTGCCACTAGTATGAGATTGCTGCTGAGCTGCTTCATCCTTGTGGAGAATGAAGTCATATATGTAAAAAGTAAATTATTTGTCATGTGCTTGACTTGCTACCCTGACTTCTTATGATGTTGTGAGTCAAATTCAGAGTGTTTGTCCTCACCTTCAGTGATCTGGATTGGCTGTAGTTCAAGCTGCAAACGAAGGCTGTGGTCAACAGCCTTCTGGACAGTGGAGCTTTTTCTACAAGCGTACCAGTCTGTATAGAAAATGGAAATAACGTTAGCTTTCAAGGTTTTTCTGCATTTTAATGGAAGCTTACAATTCTGGACAAATCCTGTGTGCAAAGGTGGCTGGGTTAAAATCTAAGAGTGACTCCTAGGCAAACAAGAACAAGGGGAAGTTTGACAGAAACTGGTCCAAATTCATGCAAGCATTGGGATGAGTTAGCACTTTTGTTTTTCTTTTTAATAAGCTTCAGGAGATCTTCTTGGCCTCGTTAAGGTATCTTTCAAGGTTGTTAGCTCCTGCAACAGAGAGGTTTCTGTAGTCATCCTGAGCCCTTTCAAGCATGGGCTGTTTGGCTGAGCAACATTAATTGAGGAGTGAGGAGTTTGTGGAGTCTGCTATTAATAGCTGAGTACTAATAAGGTGATCCAGGAGAATGTAATAGTTTATGAGGTTGGGGGGAAGGGGGGTATAAAAGAGGTGCAGGAGGGGAAAATATTCCTCAGTTGAATCATTCTGATTTAGATAAATGGTTCTCATTCCACCTCCCAAAATGTGGATTAAATATTCAGAACAAGTAATTGTGAAGTAATGGGCAAAGCCTGACATGCACCTGCTGCATCATGTCTACCTCTTAATGAACAGTAAATGACGCAGCTGCTTTGTCACACTGGGTGTGTTTAGCCACAGAAGTGGGGAGATGGCAATAGAGAGCTGTGATGAGGCTGTGGTAGGTTTCTGTTTTTAACAAAGGCTGCCAAGTGTCAATGTGTAATTTATGATCATTTCAAGAAAGGCTGCTTTTAGATTGAATACAGAGGGGAAACAGGCGTGTCCTGTGTGGCAGATCTATGCCCGAAGTCCTGTACTTTTAAGAATATAAGTGAAATTTGAGAACAAGTAATTCTTAAACCATATTTACTCTGTCCACTGTAAGTTAGGAGTAAGTAGGTGCGTATCAGAGTGATAAAGGAGAAGTCAGATGCTGTTAGCTGGTTTTACTGAATGAACCTAGTCTATAGCGTCTCTCTTGGTTCTTCTCCTGGAGACAACCTAGTGCTCTCTTTTTGGCATCTGCATGGAGATACTGTTGCATTTGTTTTTTCCTTGATGGCAATTTTGTTGCCCAGTTGACAGCTTAAGAAAATTTCTTCTCTAAGCAAATTGCCTGCAGTTTGCCAAGGGCAGAACTGAGGTTTGTGTGGGAAACCATCTTGGTTGTTGTTCATTGCTGATTCTGTTTGGTGTCAGAGGTCTTTGCTGTGCTGGAGGTCTCAATTTCAGGACAGAGTGACAATTAGAGCAGTCAAAAATTCCCTCCTCCTTTTGAGGTTCCTTGCATGTTGATGCAGCTCCCCAAACGTTTTCCAGAGGCGGGCAGCCATATAATTTGCTGGAAAAGCAGTAAGGTAGCCTTCCAGGTGCTCTCGACATTGCTTGTCTTCTCATGTCTCTGAGAAGGGATTTGATGGTGGGGAAAAGAAAGCAGACTAGAAGCAGAGAGTATGTGTCATTTTTGCATAGCTTTTTTTTCGGTACCGTGGTTCTAGAAGAGGGCAGGGTGTGGTGTGTCAAAGCCAGGGCAGATAAAATGTTAGTACACAAACTTCCGAATTTGTCTTTCCTTCCGGTACAAATAAGCCAGTACTTTATCATGCATGAACACAGCTAATGTTGATGAATGGTGAAACCGTGTAGCATGGAGGCAGCAGTGTTTTGGGATTACCATATTCCCCAGTGGATACCTGCAAGTGCTGCAAAAGAAAGAAACAACACGGAGAACATGTAGGATGTGACTGATGCGCCGTTATCCCACGTGCTGCCGAGCAGAGACAGTCTGTGACTTCTGTGTCCAGAGGGACTGTTTATTAAGGAGAAAATGTACAATTGTTTTGTGTCTCGTTCAGGTGGCTTGGATTACGCGGCTTTGCGTGCTCACAGGAGCATAATTCCTCTGGAATGTCCACCCAAGGAGAACCGATGTGGATGTGCAGAGCTCTGAGGTGTCCTGGGAGTTGTGGAGTGGCAGGGCTGCAAGGCAGCAGGAGCGTGTCTTTGCTCCCGCATGATGCAGAGGGCTGCATGCAGAAACATAATAGCAAATTATAGATCTTTGTGGGTCCCAAGCAGTGTGAAAAATCTGTCCGTTGTCCTTTAAGGCAGTAGTGGGGTGGAGGAAGAGATCTCCATAGCCATACCTGGTCTATGGTTTTTTTCCGTGTGGGCAATGAAAGGATATGCCTTGGCATTTTTGAAATCAGCATTTTCTACTTGTGTGTTTTTCCATCCAGCCTGAATTTTCAGTGATATTAAAGCATCCTTTTACCTTCCCTGGTAATGGAAAAGAGTCTACACTGGCACATATCGCATTGTGCCCACCTCAGGAACATTGCGCTCAGTGAAAGACCTATGATGTAAATGAGCATCTGACTGGTGGATTTACAGGCGAGGGATGTTTTGGAGTTGCACATACAACTGGACTGCTGTAAAACTTAGAGATGTTTTAAAACTCAAAAAGTGTTTTTAAAACCTGAAATCAATTATTTGTTTTGAGTGGGCCCATGTTTAGAGATGGAAAGAAATATTGAGTACAGTGTAAACCAGTTGGAATTACAGAAATGAAGGGTCTCACCCATCTGGCTTACCAGTCAGTGGTGGAGATGTAAGGATAAAAATGAAACAAATTGCCAGTTAACCTCTTAACACTTTGTTGTACGTGTGACAGACAAATCACTGATCTACCTGTGCTGATTCCCATTTCTCTATGATTCATGTACAAAACCTTGCACTCTGCAGAGTGCGTGAAAGATGGTCAGCCTTTCAAGCCATATCACTGTGTAATCTTTGTATTAATCACAGAGCAATAACTTGAAATAACTTTCAGGGTAGGTGAAAACAGCCTTGGACTCTAGCCTTTCTGTTGTCATCTTCACCTCTGGAAAGAAACTAAAACTATAAGGTGTGTTGCAGTGAAGCTTACAACTTGCAGTTAAGTGAGTAGGTGTATACTTGTTTTCTCATGTTGAGATATGTTTCTTCAGCTATGAAATGAATAACTGATCATTTGAAATGAACACATGCATATGTATTTTATAATCTGAGGTATGTATTTACAGGACAGGAAGTTCCATGCTGGTGGATAGCAGTGTAAAGATAATATACAGCAGGTTTTTCCAATAGCTCAGTTAACTTTATGACTAGATGTCGTGGTTTAACTCCAGCCAGCAACTAAGCACCACGCAGCCGCTCACTCACTTCCCCCATCCAGTGGGATGGGGGAGGAAATCGGGAAAAAGGTTAAAACTTCTGGTTTGAGATAAGAACGGTTTAATAGAGCAGAAAACAAAAAACTATAATTATAATGATAATACTAATAAAATGACAACAGTAGTAATAAAAGGATTGGAATGTACAAATGATGCACAGGGCAATAGCTCACCACCTGCCGACCGACACCCCGCCAGTCCCCGAGCAGCGATTCCCTGCCTCCCCCCACTTCCCAGTTCCTAAATTAAATGGTGCGTCACATGGTATGGAATACACCATTGGCCAGTTTGAGTCAGGTGCCTTGGTTGTGTCCTGTGCCAACTTCTTGTGCCCTGGCTGGCCATGAGAAGCTGAAAAATCCTTGACTATAGTCTAAACAATGCTGAGCAACAACTGAAAACATCAGTGTTATCAACATTCTTCGCATGCTGAACTCAAAACATAGCACTGTACCAGCTACTAGGAAGACAGTTAGCTCTATCCCAGCTGAAACCAGGACACTAGAAAACTTGCTTCCAACAATTACGAACTGAGATTCAGAAGAAAAAAAGCCATCAGTACAGTGTGAAGTATTTTCAATGCGAAACTGTGTGCATGTGTTTTTCCTTTGGAGGCAGGGCTACAAACCATGCAGAAACACACCAGCATATTTGAAGAGCTGCTGACATTTACTACTTCCTGGCAATTTCTTCTGGAGAACCAAACAAAACCCCCATCAAGCCAAAACACACCCCAAGGGGCAATACCCTTGTATTTGTCAAGTATGTACAAGTGGAGAAGGACTGTTAAGTACTCAGCTCAAAGGAGTCCTCTTAGCTGCAGATTTTTGAAAAACAGTTAATAAAAGCAGCAGCTCTTGCTCTTGAGAAGAGTACTGTCCCGTTTCAGAAGGCAAATCCTCTTCCGCTTTCTCCCTTCTCACCCAGTAAATTCACTGTATCACGTGCATCTTAGTCCTGTGTTTGTCTGCGCTGTGGATAGAGGATGCAGCACCCACCCTGGATGCACCAAATGAGACTGTTTTAGCCACCTCGTTAGCCTTTGCACAGGCATTGTCTCACAAATGCCAGATTCTGTAGGTGCGGGTACCTGTGGGAATCCTATGTATACCTAAGGGTTGACCAGCTGATGTTGCCAATGAGATGGTATTCAAAGCAAGCTGTGATGAAAATAGCCCTACTAAGATAAGTTGCTTGAAATGAGTATGCGTATATGAAGGAATGAATACTGATAAGCAGTGCAGGTAATTAAGAAAGTGTATAAGAAAGGTCTCTGTATACAAAGCGTCTGGCACAGGATGCACGTTAGGCACCTATCCATCAGGTAATTTTAGCAGAGCTTGAACGAAAGCAGACTCCTTTTATTTTCTTTAAAACACTGAGCTTTGTTTTTGTTAATACATCTGCCAAGGTTTTGATTAATTTTAGAAGTCCTGATCTCTAACTTGCCTAGTTTTTCAAGCTAAGGAGAACAAGCTTAATCTATGACTATTTACCTTCTGCAACGTGGTAATACTTTCTACATCAGCTTTTATGGTATGCAATTTGATTATGGAACAGCTGCATAACAGCTTGACTTAAAATCAGTTTTACATGAAGAGGACAACTTTAGGAGTACAGATACGTAGAGCATATCCATGATGTTTTGCTAACTGAAGGGGACGTGCAAGAGCATGCTGTGAAATACCATTCACAAAGATATTTCTAAGTGTACCAAGGCGAAATCGTACTGTACTCGGTGAGCAACCTCAAGTAGGATCCATGGTTCTAGTGCGAGGCAGAGGGGCATATGTGTAAAAGCGATGAAATTGTACCCCAAGAAGTTATAAATAATAGGGAAGTTTGGTTAATTGGTGTAAACGGTGAATATTGGCAAACATAACTGCAATACTCTGTCTTGGGAAACGGAGAATGAAAATAGCTCTGGTGCTATTTTGTTGCGAGTTTCTTTGACCTGTGAATCAGCCTGTTGAGCCACAAGACAGCTCTGGAGTAAATTATTGGAATTAAGTTTTTTCAGTTTTTCCCTGGTCCTGTTCAGAGCAGAAGGGATGAGATATATACATAGGTATGTATGTTAGAGTTTTGATAAAATGCATTTAAATCTTGAGTCTGTTAGAACATTTGGTCTCGTGGGGAGCAAAGCTTGGGTCAGTTAATGGGTTCTTGGGTTAGATGATGTCTGTCTGGCATTTGATTGCATTACTTGAAAACCAAATGCATGATTTATTTATCCGCTTTAGAGAAGGAGACATACAGGAACATAGGAAGGCCGAGAATTACATGGACTGCGAAGTATTTTATTTGGGCTTTTGTCCAAAAAAAAAAGTGCCTTTTCAGTAAACTGGTAAGATGTAAGGGCTCAAAAAATTATCGAGAGGGTAAGTCAACCAGACTGAGTGGAATTCTACCAACGATGCGTTCTGTGTTAACTCTAGTAATATAAGAGGTAGTTGTACCCATGTAGCAGTGCTATTTTTATTTCTTTAAAAAGATGCTGTTGCCTCGTACTGGGAGGAATCCAAGTCCCATAATGGCCCAACATTCCGAAAGTCGAGGTGGGGAAGATCTGCTAGTGCAAGTAATTAATGAACAGGTAATACCTGGGTGAGGGTGTGTTGGTACGGCTGGTGGAAAGCGCTCTCTGTGTGTGCAGTGGACAGTCTCAGCAGTACCCCGCTTCTTTGGAGGCAGAGAACTACACTGTCGCTCTTGGCATCTGTTTTGTCTGGGATGTTTTTAGAGGAAACGCGTTTCAAAGTGTACTGCCCTGCTTGCACGTGCTGGAGAGGTAGCTTATGGCTGTTGCTTCCTTGGTAAGAGAAGGAGGCAGCAGTGCTGTGCGTGGGGTAGGTGTGTAAGCAGGGGGTGAGCTGGCAGCAGGGCTCCTGCCTGCGTACTCCAGCCCCAAGTGTAGCCCAGGCCACAGGTGTCCAGATGTAAGTGTCGGGGCACAGCACAGAGGGAAAGGCCTTGCCCTGGTTGCCCCGAGCTCCTGATGCACCACTGCCCCGGCAGCCTCTGCTGCTCGCTCAGAGCCCTTCTGCAAACCCCACGTGTCCCCCACGTCCTGTCCCAGACTGCTTCCCACAGGGAGAATCTTGCCGCCCCGCTCCTTCCAGAAGGTGGAAGGGGAGTGATAACGGAGGCTATAGTCGCTAATACAGACTTGCCCTGTTTGGCAGCCCCTCACTGCAGAGCCCCTCGCCCTGCTGCAGAGCCCCTCTTCTGCCCCCTCCCAGGCTCCCGCGCCTTCCAGCTCAAAACTCCTGTCTTCTCTTCCAGCCCCAGCTCCTGGCACCGATTTCCAACGCTCATCTCTCAGCTGTACTTAGAAAAATGTTGTTCAGAAAAGAGCCCCGCAGCTTAAAAAAGAGGACAAGGCTGAGAAAGATGGACCCATTGTAGACTTTGTCAGGCCCTTTATTTATCCTGTGATTAAGGTTGGGGTGACAGAGGTGTCGAACTCTGCAGAAGAACATTGCTGCTGTGGCAGAAGGTGCTTCAGAGGTAGGAGGCAGCTGGAGCCCGCACGGGCAGCATTTGGAGGGGGCCAAGGGAAAAGGTGCTGGAGAAAGAAGGATGTGTTTCTGCATCTGGTGACCTCTGTGGGATTGTGCTTGTTGTCACAGGGTCATTTACGGTGTTGTTTCAAGGATGGGGTCTTCATGCCTTTAGTCGGTTAGGAAACCGGCAGTACTTTAGCTTACATTTCACCTCTTGTTTTTTCTTTCATACTGTCTGCGCAGAGAAAGCGCAGGCTGGATTTAAACTGGGGCTGCTGTTTTCTCCTGGAGATTGGTGAAACTTTCCTTGAACAGAGAGCAAAAGGAATTTGTTGGAACTTTTGCAATAGCAGTGATGTGTCAAGGTTAGAAAAAGTCTAACCATGCATCAGGCTCCAGGGTCTGGCGGTACAGGAGAAAAAAGTTTGCCTGAAAATCAAAAATGTTGTCTCTGGAGTGCAGGAATGCATTTTCCTTTTGACTGTCGTGGGAAATGCAAAGCCAGGAACTGGCCCAGCAGTAAACTGATGTGGGGCTCGATTTCTTCACCCTTACACTGAGCACCTGATTTCAGAGGGCCTATTCGTGAAAGCAGCAGTAGTGCTCACGGAGGAGGATGCTGTTCTGTGCAGTAGAGGGGGCAGAACCGTCCCTTCTGAGGCTGCTTGAGCTACTGCTTGCTTTGTAAAGCAGCACAGCAACCTTCCTTCCCCTCTGCTATTTTCTTTCTTTCTTTCTTTATTAAATAAATGGGATTTATTTATTAAAAGCGAACCGAAGGATGTGCTGTGAACACCAGATTAACATGGCTATGCAAACGAAGGCCTCTGGTATTTGATAACTTACTGAGTGAGTGTGATTGCCTGGTCACCAGCTGTTAGAGTGAATCCTGGCGGAGAACAGGCAAAGGGGAAAGTCATCACTAGATTAAATAAGAAAGAAGCAAATAAAACCATCAATAACTCGCTAACAAAATACTTACCTCCCTGTCATCCTCAGGAATCCATTTCTTGTAGTTCTGCAATTCACTGTTTTCTCTAGCTGAAGAAATGGTGTAATTATATTAAAAAAAAAACCTGCTGAAAGGATATATCCATCACATAAAATGTACATAGAATGTCTTCATATGTGATGTTTTTTTTTACCCAGGCATATGAAAGGTACCTTCTTCTAAAAGAGCATGGTTGTAGATTAGTTCATGTATTCCTAAATACAGCTAAGCAAGCTGTCAACTTAAAGATTTGTCTAAGTTAGTAGCATTTCTCTTAAATACAGCCTGTTAATGTTAGCATAAATGAACGGAAGGAGATAAAGAATGCTGTGCGCAACTGTGACACAAGCTACGTTCAGGTGAGACTACTAAAAGAATTAGTAGCCTCAAACAGGAAGGGGGGAACTGATAGCATATTTCCATACATTCTGTATGGTATGTCTAAATATTTTGATGGTTTTAATATTTTGTACCAGCTGTGGAAACTGGTTTGCTGCTAGGTGACTGTAAAAGGGAGATTTGGTAAATAATTGAAGTTTGATTTCACCGGAGCTCTGATTCTTAAAGTCGCTTTCCTTCGCCATTTTTTAAAATGATGGCTGCATCAGCCGGACAGATGGCACTGTCGAGGGGCTGCAGCTGAGCACCCCCGGTGCTGCTCCAAGCCTGGATGACTCATCTCTCCAAGGCAGCTGCACCCAGGAGCGCTCTGCCACCTGCTCTTCCAGACGCGGCGTTTCTCATTCAAACTGAGATGACCCGTCGTGTTGAGCCACGTGCAAGTAATTTCTATAGGATTGGCTTAACATGCAGTAGTGCCGTCTGCCTGCGCACGGTTGGCTTCCACCGCTGGTCAATGGGAGTCTCTGCTGACAAATAAAAATGGAATTGAATAGAAGGGAATTGAAAGTCAAAAGGGCCCTGTAATAATTTTAGAGTGCCTGAGGCACCACGCTGAAGCCCTGGCATTATAAATAAGGGTAATGTACTAGAGACTGAATTGCAGTCAAAGCAGCTGTAAGAACGTGGAGTGTGTGCTGAGCTTCTTTAAGGTGCGTGGAGTTAGATTATGATCTGTAGGCAGTGCAGGCAAATCAATATTTGCTCACCGATGTATGTCGTGACCTTAAAGCCTGTGATTAGAAAGGCCGAAGGGATGTGGGGAATGTGAGATGAAGGCTGCAGAGCCAGGAGTGTGAGAGCTGTATTGGAGCAGCCCGACCCTCTGGTTTTCTCAAAATGTTTCCAGGGGCTGAACAGTGGAAGGGGGCTGACTGTCGTCCCGGCTCACGGCGTCTCATCTCCTGGACCGTCTGTGTGATGATGTAGTCTGCTGACCTCTTGCTGCATTTCACAGTAATTACATCTACCTAAAATACGGCGTTTAAAAAAACCCCAAACAAACCCCTGTTTATGAATAAGGTTGGTGGGAGGATGGGAAGAATCCGAATGTCCTGGCTGAGCTCACTGTTCCTGACATAAACTGGAGTAAATCCAGTACTGTCACTGGGCCCGTGAGTGTTAACAGCAGCTCATGGCAAATTGCAGGGGCTGCCCCAGAAGGGCTGGAGCTGAGTCGGAGGGTCAGGCAGGGGGAAGCGTAAGGGTTGGCCTTGGTGCCTGCTGAAGCTGGGCAGATGCTGTGGGCCAGCCTTGGGACAGCTGGTACAATGGGACGGCTTTAATAGCTCGATGGTGAGGCGTGATGGCAGGGAGGAGAGCGAGCGCTTCTTGAGTTGGGACTCAGTGTCTGATTTCAAGTGCTGGTGGCTGAATTTACCAGCTCAATGCATTTATTCCCTAATAACCCTCTCAGCCACCATAGGCTGCATGTGTCTTGCTTTGTGCCATGTGCAGGATGACAATCCCTTTTTCTGCAAAGGTAAATGGGCTTGGGAAGAACAGCAGTTAAAGGATGCCACTTACTGCTGCGTTTTGGGTGCAGACATACCCACAAATCTTGCTCCCACCAAATTGTAGCATGCATGGAGAGCTTTACTGGTACATGGGTGTAAATCTTCAAGCCCCCAAGCTGAAATGTACCCTTTGATAAAGTTTCCAGGCACTTTCTGGCTGGTGCAGTGATTTGTTGTTTTTTTTTTTCTTTCTGATTTTTTCTCCCTCCTTGCTGGTCTTACAGCTGCCCAAGGTGCAGCCAGAGAAGTGGAGGAGGGTCCCTGCCTGGCCTGCAGCTCCCTCCCTCGCCATTCTTGGGGTGATTTGGGGTTATTTTGCTGTGTCAGTGAGGCAAAGCTGGGCTCTTGGGGGCTGAGTGCGCTGGGACCCGAGGAAGGCCGTGATGGTCTTGAGGCTTTGAAGGGCTGTGCACTGAGCCCTGTTCCCGCTGGAGGGGACTCTGGTGGTGTTCAAGACGAAGGCCTTGCAGGCCTTGCTGTCATGCGTGTCCGTGTCCCCCCCGGCCCCCAAGTTCTGTCATTGTCACAGGGGCTCTGTGCTACTTTCTGCGTGGGGCCATGTCCGTGAGTCCTGCAGGGACCTGTCTGTCCTGGCTTCCCCACCAAAGGGCTGCTTCCCCTGGGGAAGGGGACAGGGGAGTCGTCCACGTCCCGCCCCACCATCGCCTGCCGCGCTGGTGGTGACTGGGCCCTGGGGGTGGCTCGGTTCCCCTCGGGGCTTTCCCCGGCTCGGATCTGAGGCTCAGCGGGGCTTTTGCACCTCTTGGGTGCTGTTTCTTGGTGCCCCCTGCTCTCCTTCCCCGTCCCACACAGGCACAGAGCGGTTCTGGAGAAGGAGCTTTTAATTGAAAAGACAAGAGAAAAGGTCCCATCCAAGCTCGTCTAACCCCTCCCTACCCCCCTTCCCGGCCCCCCCTTCGACAAATACCCCCCCCCTCCACTCCCACCCCCCACTCCCCCCATCTCCATCCCTCTCACCCCTGTCTAATCCCCACCCCCCCCCTCACACCCTCACGTTGGCTGCAAGAGCCCTGCGCTTGCTGGGTGGCATTGGCAAGGAGCTCTGCGCCTGCCTCTTCCTCCGCTTGCCTGCCGTGGCAGGTGGGGACGGTGGCAGGTCCATCCCCGCATCCTGCCACGGCTCCTGGGGCTCCATCCCGCCGCCGTTGACTATTTTGAGGCTCAACATGGCGTCGCTGAGCTCGGGGATGCAGTAGTCAGGGGTGAGCATCTCCTCAGGCAGCGAGAGCGAGCTGAAGTCGCAGTCGGGGCTGTCTGCGCCGGTGCCACCAGTGTCCCCAGGCTTGGGGCTGCTGCTGGGAGCATGCTGGCTGATTGCCAGCCCGCCCAGGGAGCAATCAAAGAGCATTAGGGCCTCTTGGAGAGCCACTTTCTCAGCCATGGCAAGGGCATCTCCAAGGGCTTGGCTGGGGGGGACGTCGCTGCCTGGGGGTGCCCCCGCAGGGGTGGCCGCGCTGGAGATGTTGATCTTCGCCAGGTGCCCCTCGATGTGCTGGTAGCTGGGGATGGCTCTCAGCAGCAACGGAGGGGCTGGGGCCACCCCACTCCTCTGATTTTTGTAGGGTGCGAGGTATCGTGGTTGGCCCTGGGGGGTCCTTGTGGCTGCCCAGGCCAGGGGGACCCCGCAGCCCGCGGGACCCCACAGGGCAGCACCCGGCAGAGAAGTGGCGCCTTGGCCAAGCGTGGCGGTGGCCGGTGGAGGCAGGTCGGTGGTTGTCCACTGGATGCGGAATACCCGGGGGTCGAAGAGGCAGCCACATGGAGCCCTCTGCAGACCTGTGTGGGTGAGGGGGAGCCGTGCTGGGCCAGGGGGACTGTCCAGGGGCACCCGCTGAGCCGGCCCCGATGGCCGACATCCCCCAGCTCTGGGCCAGGGGCGTGGGGAGCTTGTGGCCAGGGCGATCCCCACGGGGTGAGCCGCTGTGCTGGTGGGACGGGGTTGCAAATCGGGGAGGAGACTCACATCTAGGAGGTGAAAGGGGAGAGGTGGCCCCAAATATTTGGGGAATTCTCTGCAGATGGGCTTTACTGGGCATGCGCCGCCCGGGCGAGGGCAAGGATGCTCGCCGGGGCTTGCTGAACCCCCATGCGAAAAGTGCCGGGGGAACGGGTGTGATGGGGATGGCGAACGTGCCCGAGCAGACTGGGATGCCATACTTGCTGGTGGTGCCTTGGGGGCCCGGGGTGCCCGGGCTGCAGGGAAGGGCTGCTCCCGCGTGGGCAGGCGGCACGGGTTGGCTGAGCCTAAGAGAATGAGACAGGAGCGATGGCCGGCGGTCACCTCTGCTCTTGCCCCCCAAGAGCGTCCCTGGGCTGCAGGGGTTGGGGTCAGTCCCTGCCTCGAGGGTAGAAGGTTTTGGGGAGCACGAATGGCTGGAAAAGCTGGGGCGCCGGGGGGCCCCAGGGCCCAGGCAGTGGGAGCTGCGTTGGTGGCCGCGCCATGGTCCCTTCTGGCTGTTGGCTGCCAAGGACTCTTTGGCGTCTCCCCAGAAGGAATGCGGGGGCTCCCTGTGTTCCGCCCCACCCCCAAGAGCCTCCCCAGCTCCTCCTGGGGAGGGAAAGGGTTAAGGGAGGCTGGGGTGCCCCCGGGGCCTACAGGCGGCTCTCGGGGTCTGCAGGTGCAAATGCTCTTTGCTTTCAACAGTATTTTTCCGGTGGGGGAAGAAGAACAAGTTGATTCAGCCGAGCCAAGCGGGGACCAAGCTGCAGCCGCAGCCTCCTTGCGCCAGATGGCAAATGCGTTTGTGACCGTTGCCCACGCTTCTGTTCGCTGCATTGACCGGAGCGAGGCAGAAATAGGAAAAAGGACCTCGAGGGCGCGAAGGAAGGTCACGCGGTGTCGCTCGGTGGCACGCTTTCCCCCAGCCCTCGCTCCAGTAGTGCTGTCAGGTCTTTAAATCTCCTGCTGGGAAAAGCAGCAGCTCTGGATCCCCTGGAAGGCGGCGGCCCTTTCCCTGGGTGCGTGACACCCCGGAGGTGACGGTACCCGCCGCCGCGTGCTCCCAGAAAAGGACTGGATTCTGCCCAACGTCCGGTGTCGGGGCGCTGGGGCTGTTTGCACTCTACGGGATCCCAGGGATGATGTTAGTACATCCCCTCCTCGTGCTTGGAGGATTCGGCGCTAGCAAGGACACCCCAAGGGTACCAAGGACACAGGCCTCTCGCTCCCGCTGTGTGAACAGTGTGTGGCCTGGGGGAGTCGGGACAACTGCCGTGAACCGGAGGCCAAAGATCTCTCCTGGCCTGTATCCTGGTAATCAAAGAGATTGCGCTCTGTTCGTGAGGCACCTCTGGCTGCAAGATTGTGCAAGGCCATGTGCTGCGTAACTTGTGGCAGGGACCGATGCTGGGGGCGTGAAGGCAAGCGCGCTTCTAAAAGCATAAAACTCCGTTTCATTTCAGAGCGCAGCTGAGCCACCCCGCTCCTCAAGACTCTGCCATCTGCACCGACCGCTGTGGCTGGGACCGGGCAGTGCTGCACATCCCAAAGGCCACCAAGTCACACCCGTGTCCCTGCTGCTTTGCCGGGAGCTTCTGCGATGCAAGCTATGTTCTGGGGGCTGATCTCTTGGACTGCAGCTACTCCGTCCCTGACTGGCAGCTGGCCAGGAGGGTTGTGTCCCAGGTGGAATTCCACCTCTCTGACGAGAACCTGGCCAAGGATGCTTTCGTCCTGAAACATGTCCAGAAGAACAAGATGGGCTTCGTCAGCATCAAACCGCTGCCGTCCTTGAAGAAGGTAGGCAGCGCGTTGCGTTGGCCAGCCGAGGTGGGAAGTGGCCTCCACGTGGAGGATGCCTGGGTGTCTGGGTGTGCTCTGGCTGTCTGCGGTGAGGTGTACGGGGAGGTCCAGGCTCTGCTCAGGCCGCCTGTGTCCCAGCAAAGCGCTGGTGGTGCAGAGCTGGGTCCTGCTCTCTGCCTTCAACGTGCTGCAGCAGTTCTCCACCCAGGGAGGGTGGCTGGGGAAGCGGTGAGCAGTCCTCAAACCCCAAGCCCAGGGCTGGGTTCGCCTCTTCTGCCCGTGGTTCCCCCAGGCTGCTTTGAGAGAGGAGAGCTCGTCCTCCAGCGCTGAGGCTCCTTTACGTTTGGGTTTGGGGCTTGCTGGGAGACCGCCCCGACAGGGACCTCACCCTGCACCTTCTGAAAGCCAGACACGGAAAGGTGAGGCTGCTTCTTGAAGGTGCCGTTGGCTGCGTTGCTCCCAGGTCGTGGAGCTCGCATGGGAAATGGGCAATAAAGAGGGCTAAAGTTTCCAGGCACTTTTTGGCCTGTGCAGTGATTTGGGATTTTTTTGGGGATTGGTTGGGTTTTTTTCCTTCTGATTTCCGCGCCCCCTCCCGCCCCCCCGAAATTTCCCGGTCTTGCAGCTGCCCAAGGTGCAGCCAGACAAGCGGAGGAGGGTCCATGCCTGGCCTGCAGCTCCCTCCCTTGCCATTCTTGGGGTGATTTGGGGTTATTTTGCTGTGTCAGTGAGGCAGAGCTGGGCTCTCGGGGGCTGAGTGCGCTGGGACCCGAGGAAGGCCGTGATGGTCTTGAGGCTTTGAAGGGCTTTGCAGCGAGCCCTGTTCCCGCTGGAGGGGACGCTGGTGGTGTTCAAGACGAATGCCTTGCAGGCCTTGCTGTCGTGTGTGCCCGTATCCTCCCCCGGCCCCCAAGGTCTGTCATTGTCGCAGGGGCTCTGTGCTGCTTTCTGCGTGGGGCCGTGTCCGTGAGTCCTGCAGGGACCTGTCTGTCCTGGCTTCCCCACCAAAGGGCTTCTTCCCCTGGAGAAGGGGAGAGGGGAGTTGTTCCCGTTCCCGTCCCCCCACCCCCCATCGCCTGCCGCGCTGGTGGTGACTCAGGCCTGGGGGTGGCTGGGTTCCCCTCGGGGCTTGCTGGCTCGGATCTGAGGCTCGGCGGGTCTTTTGCACCTCTTGGGGGCTGTTTCCCGGTGCCCCCCGCGCTCCCTCCCCATCCCACACAGGCACGGAGCGGTTCTGGAGAAAGAGCTTTTAATGGGAAAGACAAAAGAAAAGGTCCCACCAAAGCTGCTCTAAACCCACCCTAACCCCCACCCGCCTCCCACCCACCCCCTCACCCACCCCAACCAGTCCACCCCCTCCCCTCCCACCCCCCACTCCCCCCATCTCCATCTCACCCCTGTCTGATCCCCCCCTCCCACGCCCCACTCCCCCCGTCTCCATCTCACCCCCGTCTGATCCCCCCTCACACCCCCATGTCGTCTGCCAGAGCCCTGCGCTTGCTGGGTGGCATTGGCAAGGAGCTCTGCGCCTGCCTCTTCCTCGGCTGCTCTGCCGTGGCAGACGGGGATGGTGGCAGGTCCATCCCCGCATCCTTCCGCGGCTCCTGGGGCTCCATCCCGACGATGTTAAATATGTCGAGGCTCAGCGTGGTGTCGCTGAGCTCGGGGATGCAGGAGTCGAGGGTGAGCAGCTCATCCGGCAGCGACAAGGGGCTGAAGTCCCAGTCGGGGGTGGCTGCGCCGGTGCCCTCGGTGTCCCCAGGCACGGGGCTGCTGCTGGGACCATCCTGGCTGGCCCCCACCGTGTCCAGGGAGCACCCAAGGAGCCTGAGGGCCTCTTCAAGAAGCTCCTGGTCAGGCACTGCAAGGAGCTCTGCGATGTCCCCCAGGGCTTGTGTGTGAGGGGCAGCGCAGGGGCTGGGGGGGACGTCGCTGCCCGAGGGGACGTCGCTGCCCAGTGAGATGTCGCTGCCCAGGGGTGCCCCCGCAGGGGTGGCCGTGCCGGAGGTGTCGATCTCTACCAGCTGCCCGTCGATGTACTGGTAGCTGGGGATGGATATCGGCATCACTGGGCAGGCTGGAGCCACCCCTGTCCCCTCTCCGCTGGTGCCCCCAGGGTGGCCAGGCACGGGGCTGCTGCTAGGACAGCCCTGTCTGGCCCCCACCGCATCCGTGGAGCACTCAAATAATGTGAGGGCCTCTTCAAGAAGCATGTCCTCGGACGCGGCAAGATCACCTGCAGTGTCCCCCAGGGCTTGACTCTGGTGGGCAGCGGATGGGCTGGGGGGGACATCGCTGCCTGGGGGGATGTCACTGCCTGGGGGTGCCCCTGCAGGGGTGGCCATGCCGGAGGTGTTGATCTCTGCCGACTGCCCCTCGATGTGCTGGTAGCTGGGGCTGCATGTCGGCAGCACTGGGCAGGCTGGGGCCACCAGTCTTGCCTGACGTTGGTAGGGGGCGAGGTACTGTGGCTGGCCCTGGGGGGTCCCCGGGGCTGCCCAGGCCAGGGGGGCCCCGCAGCCCCAGGGCCCCCACAGGGCAGCCCCTGGCAGAGAAGCAGCGCCTTGGCCGAGCGTGGCGCTGGCCGGTGGAGGCAGGTTGGTGGCTGTCCACTGGATGTGGTAGAGCCGGGGGTCGAAGGGGCAGCCCCACGGAGCCATCTTCAGACCTGTGTGGGTGAGAGGGAGCCGTGCTGGGCCGGGGGGACTCTCTGGGGGCACCCACCAAGCCATCCCCCACGGCCGACATGCCCCAGCTCTGCGCCAGGCGCGTGGGGAGCTGCTGTGCCGGTGGGACGCGGTTGCACGTCGGGGAGGGGACTCCCTTCTAGGAGGTGAAATGGGAGAGGTGGCCCCAGATATTTGGGAAGTTCTCCGCAGATTGGCTTGAGTGGGCACGCGTCACCCAGGCGAGGGCAAGGGTGCTCCCGCGGGCTTGCTGAACGCCCGTGCGAAAACTGCCGGGGGGACGGGTGTGACAGGGATGCCAAAGGTGCCAGAACAGACTGGGGTGCCATAGCTGCTGGTGGTGCCTGGGGGGCCTGGAGTGGCCCCCATGGCAGGGGTGCCCAGGCTGCAGGGAAGGGCTGCTCCTGCCCGGGCAGATGGTACAGGTTGGCTGGGCCTAAGAGAGAGAGAGAGGAGCCGTGGCCGGCGGTGAGCTCTGCTCTTGCCCCCATGAGCGTCCCTGGGCTGCGGGGCTTGGGACGGGTCCCTACCTCCAGGGTAGAAGGTTTCGGGGAGCACAAAAGTCTGAAAACGCTGGGACGCCGGGGGGCCCCAGGGCCCACGCGGCGGGAGCTGCCGTGGTGGCTGCGCCATGGTCCCTTCTGGCTGTTGGCTGCTAAGGACTCTTTGGCGTCTCCCAGGAAGGAATGCGGGGGCTCGCTGTGTTCCGCACCCCCCCCGCCCTCCCCCCAAGAGCCTCCCCAGCTCCTCCTGGGGAGGGAAAGGGTTAAGGGAGGCTGGGGGGCCCCTGGGGCCTAGAGGCGGCTCTCAGGGGCTGTGGGTGCCAATACTCTTGGCTTTCAACAGTATTTTTCTGGTGGGGGAAAAAGAACAAGTTGATTCGGCCGAGCCGAGAGGGGACCAAGCCGAGGCCACAGCCTCCTTGTGGCAGGTGGCCAACGCATTTGTGACTATTGGCCGTGCTTCTGTTCGCTGCCTTGGCTGGAGTGACGCAGAAATAGGAGCAAGGGCTTTGAGGGCGCGAAGGAGGGTCCCGCGGTGTCACTCGGTGGCGTGCTTTCCCCCAGCTCAAGGAGTGCTGTCAGGGCTTTTAGTCACCCGGTCGTAAAAGCAGCAGCTCTGGATCCCCGTCGGAGGGGGCCGCGCTTGCCCTGGGTGCGTGACACCCAGGGAGGAGACAGTACCCGCCGCCGCGTGCTCCCAGAAAAGGCCTGGGTTCTGCACAACGTCCCATGAGGAGAGGCTGGGGCTGTTTGTGCTCCACAGGGATGGGGTTAGTACATCCCGTCCTGGTACTTGGAGGATTTGGCGCTCCCAAGGACACCCTCGGTAGGAACGCAGGCCTCTCGCTCCCGCTGTGAGAACGGTGTGTGGCCTGGGGGAGTGGGGACAACCGCCGTGAACCGGAGGCCCAAGATCTCTCCCGGCCTGTATCCTGTTAATGAAAGAGATTGCTCTCTGTTGGCGAGGCACCTCTGGCTGCCAATTTGTAAGTCGTGGCAGGGACCGATGCCGGGGGCGTGAAGGCAACCGCGCTCGTGAAAACATAAAACTGGATTTCATTTCAGAGCGCAGCTGAGCCACCCCGCTCCTCAACACTCCGCCATCTGCACCGACCGCTGTGGCTGGGACTGGGCAGTGCTGCTCATCCCAAAGGCCACCAGCTCACACCTGTGTCCCTGCTGCTTTGCCAGGAGCTTCTGCGCTGCGAGCCATGTTTTGGGGGCTGATGTCCTGGACTGCGAGAAGTGCGTCCCCGACCCGCAGCTGGCCAGGAGGATTGTGTCCCAGGTGGAATTCCCCCTCTCTGACGAGAACCTGGCCAAGGATGCTTTCCTCCTGAAACACATCCCGAAGAACAAGATGGGCTTCGTCAGCATCAAACTGCTGCCGTCCTTCAAGAAGGTAGGCAGTGCGCTGCGTTGGCCAGCCGGGGTGGGAAGTGGCCTTCACGTGGAGGATGCCTGGGTGTTGTGAGAGACTGCAAGAGGTACCGTCTCAAACGTTGTGGTGGGGCAAGTTCTGCTTGAAGACAAAGCCTGCACAGCAAGGAACCAAGGGGAAAAGCCCATCAGCTCAGACCTCAGCAACAGGAGGGGGAGGGCGTGCTGGAGGCTGCCCAGCTCCCTGTTCTGATCAGCTGTTCTGATACAAAGATAAACAATGGCCATGTCTGCAGGCAAGGAGAAGTTACTCCCCAAATGACCCCCAAGCCCAAAGGCTCACAAGGTGCTCATTAACCTGAGGAGTTTGGGTGCCCGCCCGAAGGAGGGGCAAGGATGATAAAAGGACACAAACTGAAGCCCCGGGCGTGCGAGAACACCGGGACTGGACCCCTAGGCTGACTGGACACCTTGGCTGACTGAACCAACGCTGGAGCAGGACTGGTGAAATCTTTCTCTTTTCCTTTCTCTCTCTCTGTCTTCTTCTCTCTTGCCTTTTCCACAATCCCTAGACCTCATCCGTTTCAAGATATAAACGGTTGACCAAGTCTGAGACTAAGAGTGGATCCAGCCGCCCCTGGGCCCTTCTCTGAGGAGGAGTCTAGAAAGCCAGGGGGTCTGCTCGGAACCTCGTGACTCAGCGGGAGGGATCTCCTTAGGATACCGAAAAGCCGGTCGAAGAAACTCTCTGAGACTCGTTTTGGAGTTTTAGAAAGCAGGCATTCTTTATTGCAGCGCTGGATGCACGGGGGATAGTTCCACCTCGCGTGCATGCCACAGCTTCAGCACTAACAGGTTAGTTAGAATAACGAATTGCATATGAATCAGATTAGTATACACGTACGTAAAAATGATTGTAACTGATTATCTTAGTACTGCCTACACCTGCTCACGCACAAGGAAGGATCCATTTGAGTCGAAGGGCTGCTTTTGCGACCACCGACCCATTTGAAGTTCTTGCTGGCTGTCCTTGAAGTCTTGATTCTTGTCCTTTGCTCTTGAAGCTTAACGCAGCTTCAATCACATGTGGCCACTTTCAACGCTGTTCTCATCGAGCGTACAGGAACATCTAGTGCTAGGAGCAAAGAACTGCAAAACTTCTGAGTAACTACCTCTACTAGTTAATGGCTTGGCTATACTTTTGTCTTCAATCATAGCCTTAGGATAAGAAATCTAACAATTCTTTACCAAAGCTCACTTTTACAGTCACCTAGCAGCCAACCAGTTTCCACGGCTGGTCCAAAACACTAAAACCATCAAAATATTTAGACGTGCCGTACAGAATGTATGGGAATATGCTATCACTGCTTCCCTGAATTGATGTCTGTGGTTACAGCGTTTAGAGAAGTAGTCTTATGCCAGTTCCTGTGGTGAGAAACCCTGCCCCCTGCTTCCACGCCTCCCCAGTTCCGTTCGCTTCTGTGCTAACTCCAGTCTTTAACCGGTCGTTTGGTGTCGTTTCACCCGAATTTAGCGCGAGGGAATTTCGCCTTAAACACGACTCCCTGGTCTGTCCAGTCTGGGTGGTGAGCGGTGTCTGGGTGTGCTCTGGCTGTCTGCGGTGAGGTGGACGGGGAGGTCCAGGCTCTGCTCAGGCTGTCTGTGTCCCTGCAAAGCAAAGCACTCGCTGGTGGTGCAGAGCTGGGCCCTGCTCTCTGCCTTCCGTGGGCTGCGGCAGTCCTCCAACCAGGGAGGGTGAACAGCTGGGGAAGCGGTGAACAGTTGGTTGCCTCAAGGCCAGCCCAGGGCTGGCTTCAGCTCTTCTGGCCACGGTTTCCCCAGGCTGCTTTGGGAGAGGAGAGCTCTTCCTCCGGCGCTGAGGCTCCTTGATGTTTGGGTTTGGGGCTTTTCCTTTTCTGTTCTCTCCTTTTTCCTCCTCCTCTCGAGCAGAAGAAGGGCTCTCGGTGGTCCCCGAGAGCTGCGGGCGGTGGTGTTGCAGCGGCTCCAGGGGCCAGTTTTGGGGCAAGGCCAGTGCTTGGGGCGAGTCGGCGTGCGGGGCGAGACGCTGAGCAGCAGCGGCACCGGGAGCTGCGCCGTGCTGACGCCGACGGGACTGCGCCTGCCCGGGGTCCGGAGCGGCTCCCGCTGCCCCAGCGGCACCCCTGGGACTGCCCGAAGGAAGGGGCTCAGCCCCCCCAACCCCCCGGTGCTGGGGGACCTCACCCTGCAGGTGAGGCTGCTTCTCGAAGGTGCCGTGGGTTGCCTTGCTCCTGGGTTGTGGAGCTGGGATGGGAAATGGGCAATAAGGAGAGGTGAGCTTTCCAGGCACTTGCTGGCTGGTGCTGAGATTTGAGAGATTCATTTTTTCCCCCCTTCCCGGTCTTGCGGCTGCCCAAGGTGCAGCCAGAGAAGGGGAGGAGGGCCCCTGGCTGGCCCGCAGCTCCCTCCCTCGCCATTCTTGGGGTGATTGGGGGTTATTTTGCTGTGTCGGTGAGGCAGAGCTGGGCTGCGGGGCTGAGCGCGGTGGGACCCGAGGAAGGGCGTGATCGGCTTTGAAGGGCTTTGCAGCGAGCCCTGTCCCTGCCGGTCGGGTTCAAGATGAATGCCTTGCAGGTCTTGCTGTCGTGTGTGCCCGTGTGTCCCCCCGGCCCCCAAGGTCTGTCCTTGTCGCAGGGGCTCTGTGCTGCTTTCTGCGTGGGGCCGTGTCTGTGAATCCTGCAGGGACCTGTCTGTCCTGGCTTCCCCACCAAAGGGCTGCTTCCCCTGGGGAAGGGGACAGGGGAGTTGTTCCCGTTCCCGTCCCCCCCCCACCATCGCCTGCCGCGCTGGTGGTGACTCAGGCCTGGGGGTGGCTGGGTTTCCCTCGGGGCTTGCTGGCTCGGATCTGGGGCTCGGCGGGTCTTTTGCACCTCTTGGGGGCTGTTTCCCGGTGCCCCCCGCGCTCCCTCCCCGTCCCACACAGGCACGGAGCGGTTCTGGAGAAAGAGCTTTTAATGGGAAAGACGAAAGAAAAGGTCCCACCAAAGCTGCTCTAAACCCACCCTACCCCCCACCCGCCTCCCACCCACCCCCTCAACCCCCCCCAACCAATCCACCCCCCTCCCCTCCCACCCCCCACTCCCCCCATCTCCATCTCACCCCTGTCTGATCCCCCTCCCACGCCCCACTCCCCCCATCTCCATCTCACCCCCGTCTGATCCCCCCTCACACCCCCATGTCGTCTGCCAGAGCCCTGCGCTTGCTGGGTGGCATTGGCAAGGAGCTCTGCGCCTGCCTCTTCCTCGGCTGCTCTGCCGTGGCAGACGGGGATGGTGGCAGGTCCATCCCCGCATCCTTCCGCGGCTCCTGGGGCTCCATCCCTACGATGTTAAATATGTCGAGGCTCAGCGTGGTGTAGGAGCTACCCTCCTACCCAAGACACTGTATCCCTGTGTTTGTTGAGCTGCCAGAAACAAACCGAGTGTCACACACCAATGTGAATCCCGTGTTCCAAAGTGAGGCCTTTGGAAGAAAGGGCTAATGCAAACCAGCCAAAGGAATCTTCTCTGTAGGGCTAAGGCAGCATTTTGCCAAAGAGTCGTCTGCTACTCCAGGGTGTCCCTTGCCACCTGCTGACTCTGACATTTCTGTCACGCGCAAACAAACTATCTCGACTAGATGAATGAGCAGCGCAGTTTATTACAGCAACGGTACAGGTGCTTTTGGATTGCCTGTGATAGACTGTCTGCAAAGCACGTGCAGGTGGCATTACAGTCGCTTACAAGCGCATGAAATGATGAAAGAAAAGAGCTCTGAAGAATTCTAAGTTAGAATTCTAATTCTAATTAGAATTCTAATTCATTTCTGTTGTAGGCACCCGTTGCTTTGGCTCCAACCACCCCTGAGAGCGCGGCAGAGCCCCTGGTGCGCCCAGAAGAGCTGGCAAACCTGTCAGAGTGAAAGATGGTAAAAGGAGCTCGCTTTGGTTAAAATCAGAACCGACTCCAGTGGGTCGTGCCATTCCCTACCACATACCGCTGTGGGATGAAAAGGTTTGCAGGCTCTCCCCAGGACAAGGAGAAAAAGAAAAAACGAAAGAGAAAACAGGTCTGGGGAGAGAAGAGTGACAGACACGCAGAAAAGAGAAGGAGGAAGAGAGAAAATGTTTTTGGGGACGGACCGGTGAAAAGATGCAGGAAGGTCCAGCAGTTCAGGAAGCCCAGGTGTGTACCAGGCTCTGCTGCCCATCTTTCCCAACTCTCAGCGCTGCTGCAAGTCAGTCCAACCTGCTGGCAAGGGACGGTGCTGCGCGGGGCTTGGAAATAACTCCATGGCCGCTCCCCAGGGGCTCCCCATCGAGCCCTGCTGCGTGGCACAGGGGCCCTGTGCATCTGTGCACGCATGCAGGTCTCTAAGGGCATTTCCCGTGGGGATAAGGCGCCAGAGCCGTCCCCTGGTTGATGCCAGCCATAGCTCTCTCTTCTGGGCTATGAACAATTCCTTGTCAACGGTGTTCCCCAAAGAAAGGGGAAGCGAGTCATGCCTATTCCTGCCTTCATGGGTTTATCAGTGCTCTCTGACTCTGTTTCGTTTCCCTGTTACTGGCTGAAGCCCTGTGACTCCCAGGCCCGCCCCCCGTCGCAGTTGATGTTTGCAATAAAAGGATCTTTTCTCTCTTCTGAGTGTGTCTGCCATACGATATTCTGGAGTAGGTAGATGGGGTTTTGTGATGAGTCCTCGGGGAGGAGTCTGGGATCTTGCCTTGTCCCAGCATCCTTTCCCGCAGGCATCAGGGCTGAGTTCAGGTGCTTTAGGAGTGAAACCAAAGCACGGACTCACACAGGAGGGTGGAGGTTGGAAGGGACCTGTAGAGTTCCTCTGGTCCAACCCGCCTGCTCAAGCAGGCTCACCTAGAGCAGGTTGCCCGGGACAACGTGCCCTTGGGTTTTGAACATCGCCAAGGACGGAGACTCCGCAAACTCCCTGGGCAACCTGTGCCAGTGTTTGACCACCCGGACAGGAAAAAGTTGATTTCTCATGTGCAGCTGGAGCATATCATGTGTTTTAATTTGTGCCTGTGGCCGCTGGTGCTCTCACTGGGCACTCTTGAGAAGAGCCTGGCTCCCTCATCTTCATTCCCTCCCAGCAGGGATAAATAGATCAATAGATCGATAGATTGATAGATTGATAGATAGATAAGACACCCCCCGGCTTTCTCTTCTCCCCACGGCAGTGTGCCAGCTTAAAAGCACCAGGGCAAAGTCGGCTTCCTTGAGGCTCCTTGTTTTGCAGGTGACCTGGAGACGTGGAGGTGCGTGAGGTTCCCCTGCCAAGAGAGGCAGAGGGCTGGAGGGCACAGCTGGACTCCTGCTCCTGCAACAGCAGGGACTCGCTGGCCAGAAATGGCCCCGAGGACCCCGGCAAGGGGCTGTGCTCAGTGCTGCAGAGGAAGGGGAAACTCCCCCCGGGAGCTGTGCCAATCTGCCCGGGGGAAAAAACTCCTTCCTGAGCCCAGCCCTGGTGCCCCGAGCAGGGTCCGGGGAGCTCCTGCGGGGGAGCGCGTTTGGGGTCGGCAGCCAGGGACCTTTTCCAGCCTGTTTGGTGCAAAGGCACGGGTGGGCGTGGGGCATCAGTCCCGGGAGAGCCGTGACTGACTCCTCTTTCCCGGGAAGGGCAGGTCGCTCTCGCCGTGTCTCTGTCCTGCGCCCACCCGGGTTTCTTTGTCCTGCCAGCTGCTGCCCAGCGAGGAGGGTTCGGCTGAGCTCAGCGGGGATGTCCCGGGACCCGCCGAAGGAGAGCTCCTGCTTGGTCAGCATCCTGACCGCTAGCCCCGCTCTCGGGACGGCACGGCACGTCCCACGCGTGAAGCGGTGCCTGGGCTTGCCCTGGGAGCGGCACGACTCGGGAGCGTTCTCCGGCTGCTGCGGCTCCCGTCCGTGCGATGGACGGAGGCGGCGGTTTCCCTGGGGCTCTCCGCTGGTCTCGGCCCGCGGGCCGCGACCCCTCGGGCTCCGTTTGGGCAGCCCTGCCCCGCACGCTGGGGATGGAAAGCGGCGCGATCCTGCTGCAGCTGCAGCTGCCGCGGGGACAAAGCCACGGGGGAGCGAGCGAGCGAGCAGCCTCGTGGTGCTTGGTCGCCGGCTGGGCTGAAACCACCACAGTTCTTTTTTGCTGACATCATCGCAAGTGGGGAGAGAAAGGGCTGAGCTACCAGGGCCACTGCCAGCAGACTGTCATTAGGCACCAGAGTCAACGTTGACTCGAGAGGCCTGGGCAGAGCCCAGACCCTCCTGAAAGCAGCTGCAAGACCTGCCACGAGGTACAGGTCAACTCCTCTGATGCTTCGGGCTCACGCTGGAACCCCAAGCGCTCCAAGCCCCAAAATGCAGCTGCCTCTGCAGCGCAGCAGCAGCAGCAGCCAGTGCCAAGCAGCGTGGGGAGCTGGAGCAGAGGGGGGGGCGCCCGGGCCGGGCTCGGCTCCGTTCGGGTCCCCTCGGCTCGGTTCGGCTCCTCTCGGCTGGGCTCGGATCCCTTCGGCTCATCTCGTTTCTGTTCGGCTCCCTTCGGCTGGGCTCGACTCCCCTCCGCTCGGTTCGGCTCATCTCTTCGGCTAGGATCGGCTCCTCTCGGCTGGGCTCGGCTCCTCTCGTTTGCACTCGGCTGCCCTCGGCTCCGCTCCGGCCGCAGCCCCGGCCCGGCCCGGCCTGAGGCAAGGGCGCGCGGCGGGCGCGGTGGGGCCCGTGGTCGTGGCGCGGTGGGCTGCCCGGGGGCCTCGCAGGCCGGCAGCGGGGCTGAGGCGGCGGCGACGGTGGCGGCATCTCCCCTCGCGGCAGGCCGGGGCGCCGGGTCCCGGCCTTCCCCCCGCAGGCCCGGCCAGCCCCGGCCCCTCCCTGCCGCCCCCGGGGCTGCGGGGGCAGCAGGGGACTGCCTGCCGCTGGTGGCTGTCCGGCGGAGGCCGGCGGGCACCGCGGAGACGTGCGGCTGTGTGTGGAGAGAAAGGAGTTTCTGCCGGCTGTCCCCGCAGGGAAGGGACCCGCAGCCGCCGGGGGTCTCCCTCCCTCCCTCCCTCCCAGGCTGGCGTGGGTGGCGGGCTGCGACACAGTCCTGCCCGGGCGTTCTTGGCAGCCCCCGGGGCAAGAGGCCCTGGAGGGAGCTTCAGGGAGGTCGGCAGTGGCGTTTCCAGAGCAGTCGCGTCCCGTTGGCTCTCCTGCTTCCTTCCCTCGGCTGGAAGAACGGAGGACGTCCTCGACAGCAGGTACCTACCTGTCGGTTGCCTGAAACCAGGTTTCTTCACGCAGGCAGGCAGGCAGGCGTGTGTACGGACTTCAAATCGGCAGGTGAGCGTGTTGAAGCTACAGCCTGCAGTTTGGTGCCTGCCGGTAGCAGTGAGTTCCTAGGAGACCCTCAATTCGGACGGGACTGGGGGGGCTGCTCTTTTCCTGCCCTCTTTCACTGACCGTGAAAGCGGTCGCTTCCGAGGGGCTACTGCGCTTGCACGGGAGTGTAATGGGAGTAATGGGAGCTGTAAAAAGCGCTCCTGTTCCAGTGCCGTGCGTGGGTTTCGTGCTTCAGTGGGAAAAGAGGCTGGTTTTACTGACGGTGTTTTGAAATGTTGTTTAAAGCGTTCAGCTGAGAAGCTCTCGAGCCTCTGTAGTGGTTTAACCCCAGCCGGCAGCTAAGCCCCGCACGGCCGCTCGCTCGCAGCCCCGCAGTGGGAGGAGGGAGAGGATCGGAAGGGTGAATCAACTCGCGGGTTGGGATAAAGATGGTTTAACAAGTAAAAGCTGTGCACGCGAGCAAAGCAAAGTCAGGAATTCAGTCACTGCTTCCCATTGTCTGGCAGGTGTTTAGTTTGCAGGAAAGCAGGGTTCCATCACGCCTAACAGTTACTTGGGCATGTCCCCCCTTCCTTCTTCTTCCCCCAGTTATATTGCTGAGCGTGACATCCTGTGGTCTGGAATATCCCTTGGGTCAGTTGGGGTCAGCTGTCCCAGTCTTGTCCCCCCCCCTCCCCGCTTCTTGTGCACCCGCAGCCAACTCCCTGGTGGGGTGGGGTGAGGAGCAGAAAAGGCCTTGATGCTGTGTAAGCACTGCTTTCAGCACAAATCCAAAACGTAGCCCCGTGCAAGCTACTGTGGGGAAAATTAACTCTCTGCCAGTCAAAACCAGCACAGCCATGGAGCTCTGTACGCAAAGTATGTCCTTCTTTCTTGGGCTGTCTGCTGTTAGCAATGTGCCTTTTGCTGGCCTGGCAATCTGGCGCTCAAGTGTGGATGTGGAAAGAGTCTTTGGAAACTCTCAGTGGCAGCAGTTGTTTGTTGTGCTCTTGGGATTTTTTCTTTCACGAGGTTCCCCTTGCGCTGCCACTCCTCTTTGCGACGTGTTTGTGACAAACCTGTCGTGTTGTTTGGAAAGAAGAGCGTGCCTCTGCTGCAGGCAGAGGGGCTGAGCAGGCCTTTTAGGATAACTGCTGCTCTCAGTTTCTAGAAGGCACTGTAGTGGCAAGCCTGAGAAAGGAGAGTGAAGGGAGAGTGTTTTAGTCTGTGGTACTGCTGGCATGCAAGGCAGAGAAAGGAAAGCGGCCTTTGGGTGTGCAGAGGACAATGAATAGGAAGGTTGTGGGAGGTAACAGTTGTGTGGTAAGGCTGCAATGGGAAGTTTGAGTTAGCAGCCAGCAAAGTAACTAAAGCACAGGGTGCTGAGCAGCCTGGTCAGCTGGGGAAGATGTAAAACAAGTGAGGAGGATGGTCCTTTAGAAGTGAAAAAGAGACTTTCCCTGAGGGTGTTGCCCTGGAGGAATCTGCTTGTGTCTGCTAGTCAGGCAGACAGAGATGATGGGCAAGTGCTTCTGTGAGTGGGCAACACCTTGACCAGCTCAGTCGAGGAGCTCTGGAGCTTTTAGTTTGAGAGGGGACTGGGAATTGCTGGAGGCTGCGATCTGTAGTAATTCCAGAAGTTTGAGCTGCTCTGAAAAAGGAGCTGGAGCTGCTTAGGTTTAAGGGTTGTATTTTTAAGCAGGTGCCTCTAGATTGGGTCCTGCTGAAGGAGTGTTCTGTAGGGCTCAAACTTGGTCTGAAACTTTATGAGTTGTTGTTGGTGTCTCAGCCTCTGATAAAAAATGAATAATGATAGTATTCATAAATATTACTAAAAAAGCAGTGGCTCAGCATAATCTGGCTCCCTGTGTACGTTGTTGCAAGGCTGTGATCATCATCAGACAGCAGTTCAAGGTTGATGCCCTCAGAGGGCTTTTGGAAAATGTTCTGAACTGTTGAGGTGAAGTCTCTTTTCAGGTGGTGGCACCCGTGCAGAAACTAGGACTGAGATCCTTTTGAGCCTGGAAGTATCCCTGCATCAGAGGAACAGAACAGTGTCGTGGCATCCCGAAAGGGCTGTTTTCATGCCAGTGAGGTTGCAGCAGGGCTAAAATGCCATAGGCAATGACTCAAGCCTCTGCCTAGAGAGTGGTTTTATGAGTGTGAGTGAATTTGCTTTGGCAATGAGATGTGCACAGGCATTGCCAGGGCCTGGCTTTACTCTGGAAGTGACTGTTGTTAGCTGCTGCAGAATTGAAGAGAGATCATCCTCTTTCTCTGTCAGAAGCTGGTAGGTATGAGAGCAACTTATTCCTGTTACTGCCAGGAAGAGAAAGTAGCCCAGAGCATCGTCAGACAGGAGGCACCCAAACAAAGGAAGCCTCGTTGTTGGTTTGCTTTGCTAAAGTGCAGCCAGTTTTGCCTGCGTGCTTGAGGAGGGTTTGATTCACAAGCTTGTATTTCTGGAGCTGGGAAGTCCATCCACCTGCTCAGGCAGCACCGGGCCCTGCGGAGAACTGCAAGTTCAGAGGCCTGGCGTGATGAGTTGTCCTGCAATCTGTGTGTCGGGCTCCTCACTGTAGCATACCTCTTAGTTAATCGCCAGCTGTGGGAATCCTTGAAGCCAAACTCAAACGAACAATTTCATCCCTTAAAGGAACCGACTGTGTCATCTAGGCAAATCTTGGGCTCCATCTCCGGTCCTCAGGATGCAAATGGAGTAAAAGTATTCATGTTACCTGTTTCTTCCTGAGATCAGAGGCATGTAAAATAGACTGCTGCCTGGCGTCACCCATTCTTGAAGGCATGAGCTCCTAGGTGTGCAAACTGCACCCCCAGGAAGGAACGTCTGTAACTGTGGCGTTTGTCATGTCAATTATCTTTTGTCCTCCCATTTTGAGGAGGACTGTGAAGTGAATGTAATGACGCTAGTCCTGTGAATCCTAGTCCTTTTCAGGTTTAAAAATAATTTTTAAAAGAATTACTTTTTAGTTAGGAAAGCTGATGAGGTTTTCTTCACAGGGTTGGGAGAGCCTGGCATGTTGTTTTTTGCGGGAAGATGTCAGGACTGAAGCCAGAGGCAGTTAAGGAAACACAATGCTATGAATGCAAGCAACTGATGGGAGAGTGTCACCTGGATGAGTGTTTCTTGTAATGTGTTACTAGCGTATGGTGTCCCCTCACATCTCATTTCTCCGCTGTGTAGTTCGATGTGTCACTTGTTCAGCTGCTGCTGCTCATTAAATATAAATCTCCATTGGCAGGAGCAGTTACAGGGTCGTGGATCTTGGACCAAGATCCTCAAAACCCCCTAGCTATGCGAGGTTTCCCTGCCGCACGTGCACCGCCTTTGTGTCCTGACGCTCTGTTTCTCCAGGAATGTCGGTATTTGCGTGGGGAGTTTCAAGGACCTGCCTGTGGACGCGACGGCCCCTACACGCCTGACGTGTTCTTCTGGTGCTGCATCGTCTTCTTCGCCACCTTTGCCCTGTCAAGCTTCTTGAAGAAGTTTAAAACCAGCCGCTACTTTCCAACCAGAGTAAGTAGAAGGAGGTGGCCAGTGTCCATCTCCACACTCATTTCCCAAAATGGCTTTCCTGGAGCACTAAGCAGTATTTGCCCTGCCTTGGTCAAGCTGGGAAACGTTGGCCTTGCCGGCCAAGCTCTCCAAGAGCTTGCATGTCCTGCACTCATTTCCCTGAGTGCAAAATCATCGTAGCATTTCCCACATGCCTCGTGACCTGCCCCAGATTGAAGATTTTTGGGGGTTGATTTTTTTTAATTTTTTTTTTCCTCCTCAGGTAGTAGGAAGTCAGGTTTCCCAAAGTTTTGGGGGTTGGGGTTGTGGGATTTTTTCCCTACCTTCTGTGCATTATGTGCTCGAGCGGAAAGTAGATTTGAATGAGGAGCTTCCTTTTGAGGACTAAAAGATGCCTCAGTGCCTTGTTGCCATTGTAGCTGTGAGTGTAGCTGTAGTGGCAGACGTGTTTTCTTATTTTTAATATTATTATTATTATTTTTAGGTTTTGACTTAAACCAACCCTTGTCGGCCTAGTTAAGCTTTTTTTATTGTCTGACCCCAGATCTCACAGGGACAAACACAGCAGCAGTATCTAAGCAAGGGATCAGGCTGCATGTGCTCAGAGGGGTGGTGGGATTTGGTTAAGCAGCCTTAATGTTGTGGATGTCTGCAACTCTTGCATCTCACGTTACGGCCCTGTTTGCCATGCCCCTCTCACCTCTGGTTTCTCGCTCCAGGTGCGGTCCACAGTGAGCGACTTTGCTGTTTTCCTCACCATCGTCATCGTGCTGCTCCTTGACTTTGTGGTTGGGATCCCATCGCCAAAGCTCCAGGTCCCCCATGCGTTCAAGGTAACGGGGTGTTTTGGCACGTGGGGGTGCCACAAGGTGATGCCGGGGCAGGGCAGGGCTGAGTCTGGAGGAGATGCTGGTGGTGTGACCATCTCCTCTTCCACCTCCAAGTGCCTTGCTTCCTCCTGGAAACGAGAAGATGGCCCCAAAACTAGATACCTACAGGGGAAGTATCTAGAGGTGCTTGCAAAGAGGAGACTGGCACTGCTGAAGCCCCCGGGAGAGGGGGACATGAAGCCAGGGCTGGGAGGTGCTCTGACACAGGGAGGGAGGGGAAAATGAAAGCCAGTGGAGTGCCTGGGCTGGGAGACGATGCTGATGTGTGGGCTTTGTTGCAGCCTACCAGAGACGACCGCGGGTGGTTCATCAACCCCATAGGACCCAACCCTTGGTGGACGGTGTTGGCTGCGCTCGTCCCAGCTCTGCTCTGCACCATCTTGATATTCATGGACCAGCAGATCAGTGCCGTTATTGTGAACAGGAAGGAGCACAAGCTGAAGGTAAGGGCCTGTGAGAGATGACTCCAGCCCCTTCTGGGCTGCAGGTCTGGGGAGAAGCTCTTATTCCCAATGCTTTCTGAAGGCATTGGTTTGGGACAAGGTCAGGCTACGTGGCAGGATGCTCTCCTGGATTAACGACGATGCAGGGAGCAAGTGACAGGGCAGTTCAGATGAGCAACCTTTTGGAGGAGCTAATTAATCTTGGAGCAATAGAGAAGTGTATTTTTGTTTTAAAATGGCAGCAGCAGCAGGTGTGGGGAATGAATTGTTTTGATGCGCTGCCAGTGATAACTCAGAGTCACACCTTCCTTGCAAGTGGTAGAATTTTCTTTGTGAGTGGAAAAAATGGTTTGGTTCTTTTGGGTTGTGGGTTGTTGCTTTATGGCGTCTTTCTCTACATGGGTGTGTCGTCGCTCAGAGGAATTCAGGTACGGACTCTTTTACAGCATGCAGCATGTCGGCTCCCTGGTATTTTGTCTCTGTAGCAGCAGGGAAAAAAGCAGTGGCATGGGAAAAACTTCTCGCAGAGCAAGCAATGAAACTCTTTTGTGTAAAAAAGAGATTGGTGGAGGCACAGGAGGTATATAGGGCTGGGAGGATCAGGCAAGTTCAGCGCTCTCTGTTGCAGGGTCTAGGGCAGGTCAGTGTTTGGTTACGTGAAAAGCGGGGGAATTTGGTGCAAAGGGAAGGCAGTTTCTACCACTGGTGGAAATCCTCGCTGGGGGGATTCAGTGGGCCGAGAAATGCTAATAATGGAATGGCATGGAATAGTTGCCGTTTGGTGGGCAGCTCTCAGGGTCAAGCCGGTTTCAGGATGGAGCGAAGGGAAAATGGGTGCCGCTCCCAGGAGGAATGCGGTGGGATCCAGGATTTCTGACGGCAAGCGAGCTGCTGCAAAGTGCCTTCACGTCTCGAGAGGGCCAGAAACTTGCCGCAGTCCCAAGGTGGCAACCTTTCCCTTTTATTTCGCAGTTCTTTGATCGCTTGAAGTTGTTTTGGATGCCGGCGAAACACCAGCCGGATTTCATCTACCTGCGGCACGTGCCCTTGCGAAAGGTGCATTTCTTCACAGCGATCCAGCTGACCTGCCTCGTCCTGCTCTGGACCATCAAGGTGTCCCGTGCCGCCATCATCTTTCCCATGATGGTAAGAGCTGCCACCGCTTGGCAGCGGGGTGTTTGCAGCGTTGGAGTGAGAGGTGGCATCGTCTCTGAGCTCACCGCATCTTCCCTCTTATTCATGAAGGTTTTGGCTCTCGTCTTTTTGTCCGGAAAGCAATGGATTTCTGCTTCTCAAAGCGAGAGCTCAGCTTTCTGGATGACCTTATGCCAGAAAGGAAGAAGAAGTTGGACGATGCCAGAAATGAAGCTGGAGAAGAAGAAGAGGTAAAGCTTGCTGTGTCCTCGGGGCTGGACATCTCCGTGTGGCTGTGAGATTGCCTGTTTCTCTTACAGCTTGTCTGGAAACGTTGGGGGAAGATCAGCACTCAATCGAAATAGATCCCAATAGCCTGTAACTTTTGTAACCTTTGTTTCCTCAAGTAGCAGTGAGCTGAACGCTTGAATACAGGTGTAATTTTTAAAACGAGTCGTTTTTCACAAAGGTCATTATCATTATGATGATTATTATTAGATGCTGCTGCTGCTGCTGCTGCTGGCAAGACTTGCTCATAATCGTGTTTTGAACACACAGTCCCCCTGCCCCGAAATCTTTGGAGTGAACGGTTTCTTCCCTGCTGCACCAATACCTATAGCTGCCAAGGGGCAGAAGCGGAGGGCAGACTGCTAAGTTTGTGCTGGGCATTCAGCTTATCTCCACTTGGATCAAAGACAGAGAACGTGATTTGTCCCTTTTTTACATCAGGAGTCCAGGAGGGTGATGGAAGCTGCTGCTGCTGCAAGTTCAGTTCAGCTGAACGTGGGGAAGACCAGTGACGTGGATATCCCAAAGCAAAGTAGTGACAGGTAAAGCTCCACCAAGCGCCAGGAACCCCGGCAAGATTAGCTTGAAGGTGTTTGGCAGAGTTTTCTCCACTTGCCTCTTTGTGGGGCATCCCACAGAAACCAGCAGGCAGCTTGGAGGGAAAATCAAATTTGGGGGCAGGGCTGCAGGAAGTGATTGCAGGGCTCTGACCGCAAGCAGAGTGGCTGCAGCACTCGCGTTTGACCCCCAAACCTTGCCTCATCAGTGCCTTTACGGTAGCTGGAGATCCTCATACTTAACACATGAGGAGTTGCAGGCGTGATCTGTACCAGCAGTGGCTTAGGAACCCGGACCGGGGCTAAGCCCCAGCAAGAGCCTTTGCACAGAGCTGTTGCTCTGCAGCTCCCGGGCTTGCCTCCCAAAACTCCTCATCCAGCAAAATCCCCCCCACTTATGCGGAGCTTTGATTCTCGGGGCTCCGCTGTTCCTCTTGCTGATGCTAATGCTCTTGGTGGCATCAGTTCCCATAATCACGGATTGCTATGTAAAATATTTATTGCAGGACTGATCCTTCTGAGATTATTATCCTGGATGAAATGTCACAAATGACCGTATGGAAGGCTCTCACTTTGAAGACAGAAACCCTTTGAATCCAGGGAGGAAAAAGGTAAAGGATTGCATGTGAACGTGCTCCTCTGCAAGCGACGGCGCATGCCTACGCTTTTCCCACGCTTTGGCCGGCAAGGCTGAGCAAATGGCCTGTCCCTGGGAACAGGCAGTGAGGACCGTGGCATGCAAACCAGCTCCACTCTGCTGGAGTGGTCCCCCAAACAGGGCAACATCAGCAGCAGCTGGCAGGTCTTCCACTGATGATGCTCTCCCTCTTTTTCTCTTCCCTTCGCCTTTCCCCACTCCCGCTTTTCACGTTTAGGAATCTTGACTTTGAAGGAGAGGAGTGAGAGCGTGACTCGGGGATGTGCCAACGCAGATAGAGGGAGAAAGCGCTTTGTTTCAGTTGGAGGATTCCCATTAAAGCCATGCAGATGTTTTCAGTTATCCTTGGTGTGCTTCAGGCATTCAGTATCTCTAGACCAGCAAGCTGAGGGGAACGTCACAGTCAAGGGGAGTTTGGTGGTGTTCAGTCTGTGTGCGTACGTGCGTGTGGGGGTGTGGGTTTGTAGTGGTAGAGGGACTGCTATGGCTTTATCATTCAGTGTTCTTCATTTAATACCCAATTCCTCCTCTTTTTTTTTTCTCTTTTTTACAAATGTAAACTGGGAATGTCCAAAATAATTTGTTGTTATATTTGATGCATTCTCCACTTTCTTTCTTGATCACGACCGGGTTTTTGGTCTGGTTTGGGGTCCTGGCTTTAATTCACTCTTATGTCTCTTACTGGTACGAGAGGGATGCCCTCTGTGGCAGGGCAGCATAGAGAGCGTCCGAGCAGTTGGCCTAAGGTGAAAGAAAAGCATTTGCTCCCTGCGCTCCAGTTTTACCTCTCTTGGTTGGTTTGATTTTGGGTTTGTTTTTTTTGCTTTGGCTCTGCCATCAGCCTGGGAGCTGCAAAATGCAGAACTGCCACCTTCTTGTCCCCTGGCTGTAAACTGCATCTAAGGGAGCACTTCAGGTATTTGATTTTGGATACACCATATGGTCACAGGAGCGGCCAGATGAGACCTGGGGCTCTGTGTCCCTGGGCTGCCCCCTCTGTTGTTCCTCCACTTTCCTTCTGTATTGGATCTGGCTGAGTTGGAGTTCCTTTACCCCACAGCAGCCCTCGTAGTGCTGTGCTCTGTAGTGGTAGCTAGAAAGCTGTTGATAACACAGCAGTGTTTTGGCCATGGCTGAGCAGTGCTGGCACAGCATCAAGGCTGTCTCTCTAACATTCTCCCCTCCCCAGTAGGCTGGGGGTGGGCAAGATCTTGGGAGGCGACGTAGCCAGGAAGAAGAGGCATCTAGGTAGCAAGTAAATCTTAGGTCCCTTCAGATGCTGGGGACCCTGCATTCATGCAGTATTGGGCAGACCCCAGATGGATTTTCTCTTGGCACACTGTACAGATCCTGCCTGTGGAGAAGTTCCTCCTTTTGGTCATTCACGGTGTTATACAACTTTTCTTAGAAGAAAACATCTCTATGCATAAAGGATGTTCGCGCGCGGACTTCTTGCTGCACTTTAGGTAGCGGCAGGGCCGCGCAGGTGGCGTAATCGGTGGTACCAAGCAGGAGCTGCCTGGAGGCTCCTCTGTTACAGTCAACCAGATCGGCGAGTGGTGAGCAGTTGCACTGCGCATCATTTAGTACATTCCAATCCTTTTATTATTGCTGTTGTCATTTTATTAGTATTATAATTATCATTAGTAGTTTCTCCTTTTCTGTTCTATTAAACCATTCTTACCTCAAACCACGAGTTTTACTTCTTTTTCTGGATTTTCTCCCCCATCCCACTGGGTGGGGGAGGGAGGGGGGGGGGCAGTGAGTGAGCGGCTGGGTGGTGCTTAGTTACTGGCTGGGGTTAAACCATGATGGAGACAGTCACAGCAGCACAGAATGGATGCTGAAAGGGGCCTCTAGAGGTCATCCAGCCCACCTCGGCTGCTCGAGCAGGGCCAGCTGCAGCAGGCTGTGAGTCTGCTTCTCGAAGGTTCTATTGGCTGCGTTGCTCCCAGGTTGTGGAGCTCGCATGGGAAATGGGCAATGAAGAGGGATGAAGTTTCCAGGCACTTTCTGGCCAGTGCAGTGATTTTTATTTTTATTTTCCTTCTGATTTTTTCTCCCCCCTTGCTGGTCTTGCGGCTGCCCAAGGTGCAGCCAGAGAAGCGGAGGAGGGTCCCTGCCTGGCCTGCAGCTCCCTCCCTCGCCATTCTTAGGGTGATTTGGGGTTATTTTGCTGTGTCAGTGAGGCAAAGCTGGGCTCTCGGGGGCTGATGTCAGTGGGACCCGAGGAAGGCCGTGATGGTCTTGAGGCTTTGAAGGGCTGTGCACCGAGCCCTGTCCACGCTGGAGGGGACGCTGGTGGTGTTCAAGACGAAGGCCTTGCAGCCCTTGTTGTCGTGTGTGCCCGTATCCTCCCCCGGCCCCCAAGGTCTGTCATTGTCGCAGGGGCTCTGTGCTGCTTTCTGCGTGGGGCCGTGTCCGTGAGTCCTGCAGGGACCTGTCTGTCCTGGCTTCCCCACCAAAGGGCTGCTTCCCCTGGGGAAGGGGACAGGGGAGTTGTTCCTGTCCCCATCCCCCCCCCCCCCCACCATCGCCTGCCCCGCTGGTGGTGACTGGGCCCTGGGGGCGGCTGGGTTCCCCTCGTGGCTTGCTGGCTCGGATTTGGGGCTCAGTGGGGCTTTTGCACCTCTTGGGGGCTGTTTCTTGGTGCCCCCTGTGCTCCCTCCCCTCCCACATAGGCACCGAGCGGTTCTGGAGAAACAGCTTTTATTTGAAAAGACAAGAGAAAATGTCCCATCAAAGCTGGTCTAACCCCTCCCTAGACCCCCCCGCCTACCCCCCCTGCCATATACCCCACCCCTCCTCTCCCACCCCCCCCACTCCCCCCATCTCCATCCCTCTCACCCCTGTCTAATCCCCCCCCCACACACACACCCTCACGTTGGCTGCCAGAGCCCTGCGCTTGCTGGGTGCCATTGGCAAGGAGCTCTGCGCCTGCCTCTTCCTCGGCTGCTCTGCCGTGGCAGACGGGGATGGTGGCAGGTCCATCCCCGCATCCTGCCACGGCTCTTGGGGCTCCATCCCACTGCCGTTGACTATTTTGAGGCTCAGCATGGCGTCGCTGAGCTCGGGGATGCAGTAGTCAGGGGTGAGCATCTCCTCAGGCAGCGAGAGCGAGCTGAAGTCGCGGTCGGGGGTGTCTGCGCCGGTGCCACCAGCGTCCTCGGGCACGGAGCTCCTGCTGGGAGCATCCTGGCTGACCCCCACTCCATCCAGGGAGCAACCGAAGAGCCTTAGGGCCTATTCCAGGAGCATCTCCTCGGACACTGCAAGGTCGCCTGCAGTGTCCCCAAGGGCTTGGTTGTTGGTGGCAGCGCAGGGGCTGGTGTGGACATCGCCGCCCGGGGGTGCCCCCACAGGGGTGGCCGTGCTGGGGATGTTGATCTGTGCCAGCTGCCCCTCGCTGTGCTGGTAGCCAGGGATGGACACTGGCAGCTCCAGAGGGTCTGGGGCCACCCCACTCCTCTGATTTTTGTAGGGTGCGAGGTATCGTGGTTGGCCCTGTGGGGTCCCTGCGGCTGCCCAGGCCAGGGGGGCCCCGGAGCCCGCGGGACCCCACAGGGCAGCACCCGGCAGAGAAGCAGCGCCTTGGCCAAGCGTGGCGGTGGCCGGTGGAGGCAGGTCGGTGGTTGTCCACTGGATGCGGAAGACCCGGGGGTCGAAGAGGCAGCCACATGGAGCCCTCTGCAGACCTGTGTGGGTGAGGGGGAGCCGTGCTGGGCCGGGGGAACTGTCCAGGGGCACCCGCCGAGCCGGCCCCGATGGCCGACATCCCCCAGCTCTGGGCCAGGGTCGTGGGGAGCTTGTGGCTGTGGCGATCCCCACGGGGTGAGCCGCTGTGCCGGTGGGACAGGGTTGCAAATCGGGGAGGAGACTCGCATCTAGGAGGTGAAAGGGGAGAGGTGGCCCCAAATATTTGGGGAATTCTCTGCAGATGGGTTTTACTGGGCACGCGCCGCCCGGACGAGGGCAAGGATGATCACCGGGGCTTGCTGAACCCCCATGCGAAAAGTGCCGGGGGAACGGGTGTGATGGGGATGGCGAACGTGCCAAAACAGACTGGGGTGCCATACCTGCTGGTGGTGCCTGGGGGGCCCGGGGTGCAGGGAAGGGCTGCTACCGCACGGGCAGGCGGCACAAGTTGGCCGAGCCGGAGAGAATGAGACAGGAGCGATGGCCAGCGGTCACCTCTGCTCTTGCCCCCAAGAGCGTCCCTGGGCTGCAGGGGTTGGGGTCAGTCCCTGCCTCGAGGGTAGAAGGTTTTGGGGAGCACGAATGGCTGGAAAAGCTGGGGCGCCGGGGGGCCCCAGGGCCCAGGCAGTGGGAGCTGCGTTGGTGGCCGCGCCATGGTCCCTTCTGGCTGTTGGCTGCCAAGGACTCTTTGGCGTCTCCCCGGAAGGAATGCGGGGGCTCCCTGTGTTCCGCCCCACCCCCAAGAGCCTCCCCAGCTCCTCCTGGGGAGGGAAAGGGTTAAGGGAGGCTGGGGTGCCCCCGGGGCCTACAGGCGGCTCTCGGGGTCTGCAGGTGCAAATGCTCTTTGCTTTCAACAGTATTTTTCTGGTGGGGGAAGAAGAACAAGTTGATTCAGCCGAGCCAAGCGGGGACCAAGCTGCAGCCGCAGCCTCCTTGCGCCAGATGGCAAATGCGTTTGTGACCGTTACCCACGCTTCTGTTCGCTGCGTTGACCGGAGCGAGGCAGAAATAGGAAAAAGGACCTCGAGGGCGCGAAGGAAGGTCACGCGGTGTCGCTCGGTGGCACGCTTTCCCCCAGCCCTCCTCCAGTAGTGCTGTCAGGTCTTTAAATCTCCTGCTGGGAAAAGCAGCAGCTCTGGATCCCCCTGGGAGGGGGCGGCCCTTTCCCTGGAGGAGACGGTACCCGCCGCCGCGTGCTCCCAGAAAAGGACTGGATTCTGCCCAACGTCCGGTGTCGGGGCGCTGGGGCTGTTTGCGCTCTACGGGATCCCAGGGATGGGGTTAGTACATCCCCTCCTCGTGCTTGGAGGATTCGGCGCTAGCAAGGACACCCCAAGGGTACCAAGGACACAGGCCTCTCGCTCCCGCTGTGTGAACAGTGTGTGGCCTGGGGGAGTCGGGACAACTGCCGTGAACCGGAGGCCAAAGATCTCTCCTGGCCTGTATCCTGGTAATCAAAGAGATTGCGCTCTGTTCGTGAGGCACCTCTGGCTGCAAGATTGTGCAAGGCCATGCGCTGCGTAACTTGTGGCAGGGACCGATGCTGGGGGCGTGAAGGCAAGCGCGCTTCTAAAAGCATAAAACTCCGTTTCATTTCAGAGCGCAGCTGAGCCACCCCGCTCCTCAAGACTCTGCCATCTGCACCGACCACTGTGGCTGGGACCGGGCAGTGCTGCACATCCCAAAGGCCACCAAGTCACACCCGTGTCCCTGCTGCTTTGCCGGGAGCTTCTGCGATGCGAGCGATGTTCTGGGGGCTGATCTCTTGGACTGCAGCTACTCCATCCCTGACCGGCAGCTGGCCAGGAGGGTTGTGTCCCAGGTGGAATTCCACCCCTCTGACGAGAACCTGGCCAAGGATGCTTTCCTCCTGAAACATGTCCAGAAGAACAAGATGGGCTTCGTCAGCATCAAACCGCTGACATCCTTGAAGAAGGTAGGCAGCGCGTTGCGTTGGCCAGCCGAGGTGGGAAGTGGCCTCCACGTGGAGGATGCCTGGGTGTCTGGGTGTGCTCTGGCTGTCTGCGGTGAGGTGTACGGGGAGGTCCAGGCTCTGCTCAGGCCGCCTGTGTCCCGGCAAAGCGCTGGTGGTGCAGAGCTGGGTCCTGCTCTCTGCCTTCAACGTGCTGCAGCAGTTCTCCACCCAGGGAGGGTGGCTGGGGAAGCGGTGAGCAGTCCTCAAACCCCAAGCCCAGGGCTGGGTTCGCCTCTTCTGCCCGTGGTTCCCCTAGGCTGCTCTGGGAGAGATCATGCCTTAACTAAAAAACTGCAGGGAAGCACTGGTGGTGTGATGTCCAGGGAAGCTGTGTCTTCTTGCCATGGTCCGGGAGCACAGGCGACCTTCTCCCACAAATCCTGAATGGGGGATATTGCCTTGCCATGACCTCAGGTTGATGGGGTTGCAGCCTGCCTGGATGATGGGTTTAGGGTGGCCCCTGCCTGGGGAGACTCACAGTGACGCAGTGGCCCCCTCTGTCCCTCAGGTGAAATACCTGACGCATGACTGGTGGCTGACGCTTTACACCCTGCAGTTCTCGGAGCTGCTGGAGGTGAATGAGGAGGGCACCAAAGTGAGGCGGTGGGTGATAGCATATGTCCATACAGAATGTATGGTATGTCTAAATATTTGTTGGTTTTAATATTTTGTACCAGCCGTGGAAACTGGTTTGCTGCTAGGTGACTGTAAAAGGGAGATTTGGTAAATAATTATTAGAAATCTTATACTAACACTATGATTGAAAAAATAGACAGAAGTGTAGCCAAGTAATTAACTAGTAGAGTTAGTAACCCACTCCTAAGTTTTACAGTTCTTTGCTCTTATGACTGGATGTTCCTGTACATTAGCTAAGATTAATATTGAAACTGACCATATATGACTGAAACCATGTTAATCTCCAAGATCAAAGAACAAGGATGACGAACAAGACTTGAAGGTCAGCCAACAGAATTTGAAATGGATCGGTGGGCGCAAAAGCAGCCCTTCGACTCAAATGAAGAACCGTTGCGTGCGATCAGATGTAGGCAGTCCTATGATACTCAGTTACAGTAATTTTTATGTCTATGTATACTAATCTGATTAATATGTAATTAGTTACGCCATAGAACCTGTTTGTGCTGAAGCTGTGGCACGCATGCTAGGTGGAACTATCCCCCGTGCATCCAGCGCTGCAATAAAGAATGTCTACTTTCTAAAACTCCAAAATGAGTCTTCGAGAGTTTCTTCGACCGGCTTTTCGGTATCATGGGTCCCCATCCCCGAGTCCCTGCTGAGCGTCCCCCCCAGCAGACTGCTGCTGGCCTGAGAGCTGCTGCCCCTGGAGCAGGACGTGCTGCACAAGGACCCCTCGGCCCCCTCCTGGCCCGGCAGCAACTTCAAGCCCAGCAATTTCAGCAATGCCTTCACTGGATTGCTCCTCGCCAGCAAAGTCTTCCCTCCGCTCGGGACAGGCTTGGGCACAGGCAGCTGCTACGGCCTCTGCCCCAGCACTGAGAGCACTCGTGGCTGCGGCTGGGGGAGTGGGGTGGGTGCCTGGGCACCCTGGCCCAGCAGCCCCTCGCCAGATGCCAAACCTCTTGCCGGCAGTCCTCCGGCAGCGGCGTGGGTGCCTGAGCCCCTCGGCCTGCGGGATGCGGTGCTTTGCCTGCCCCACTGTTGTCCCAAAAGTGGGGTCGTTTACCCAGGGTGCAAAATGCCAATATAAACACAGCAGAGCAGAGGTATTTTATTCCAGTTCATGTTTACGAAAAGATGGGGGCGAGGTGGTAATCCGCAACGCTAGCACCCCTCATGCCTAAACGGGCAAGCAATCTATACAGTTCAGTTATACATATTCAATTTCCAAAGTTCTTCCCAAAACTAGTGCTGGGAGTCGCTTATCTCGCACAGTTTCTATCAGGTTGAAGTTCCCCTGCTTGGAATTAAAGGTCCAGTGTTCTTTTCTTCTACAGCGCATGCTCAAGGAGAGTGGGGGGTAAGCCTTTTTGGTGTGGAATTGAGTTGGTGGTCATGATCTCCCCCTGCCACCTTTCTTTACTTTTCCTCCAGTTTTCGAAGATGTTTCTGACTTCATGCCTATTAGCAATTATTCAACTTTTTGGCGCCTCCTGGGGTAGGATGTTCCCTTCTTCTCAGTCTTTTAGTTCTTCTTCAGGGGCACAGTTGTTAGCAAGGCATGCGTTGATCATACAAAGGGGATCTTGTTTCACAAGAGCTTTGTGGCCTTTTTCGTGTGGCTTAAGTACATAATTTCTTAAGTACATCATTTCCCCCCGTGGTGGGTTGACCCTGGCTGGATGCCAGGTGCCCACCAAAGCCGTTCTATCACTCCCCCTCCTCAGCTGGACAGGGGAGAGAAAATATAACAAAGAGCTTGTGGGTCGAGATAAGGACAGGAGAGATCACTCACCAATTACCGTCACAGGCAAAAGAGACTCCGCTTGGGGAAAATTAACTCAATTTATTACAAATCAACCAGAGCAGGGTAATGAGAAATACAACCAAATCTCAGAGCACCTTCCCTCCACCCCTCCCTTCTTCCTGGGCACAAATTCACTCCCGGATTCCCTACCACCCCCCAGTGGCACAGGGGGACGGGGAATGGGGTTTACGGTCAGTTCATCACACGTTATTGTGATACTTGCCAAACCAACCAAGAAAGGTACAACTGGAGCGCAGGGAGCAAATGCTTTTCTTTCACCTTAGGCCAACGGCTCGGACGCTCTCTATGCTGCCCTGCCACAGAGGGCATCCCTCTTGTATCAGTAAGAGACGTAGGAGCGAATTAAAGCCAGGACCCCAAACCAGACCAAAAACCCGGTCGTGATCAAGAAGAAAGTGGAGAATGCATCAACTATAACAGAAAATTATTTTGGACATTCCCAGTTTACATTTGAAAAAAAGAGAAAAAAAAAAAGAGGAGGAATTGGGTATTAAATGAAGAGCACTGAATGATAAAGCAGTAGCAGTCCCTCTACCACTACAAACCCACACCCCCCCACGCACGTACGCACACAGACTTAACACCACCAAACTCCCCTTGACTGTGACGTTCCCCTCAGCTTGCTGGTCTAGAGATACTGAATGCCTGAAGCACACCAAGGATAACTGAAAACATCTGCATGGCTTTAATGGGAATCCTCCAACTGAAACAAAGCGCTTTCTCCCTCTATCTGCGTTGGCACATCCCCGAGTCACGCTCTCACTCCTCTCCTTCAAAGTCAAGATTCCTAAACGTGAAAAGCGGGAGTGGGGAAAGGCGAAGGGAAGAGAAAAAGAGGGAGAGCATCATCAGTGGAAGACCTGCCAGCTGCTGCTGATGTTGCCCTGTTTGGGGGACCACCCCAGCAGAGAGGAGCTGGTTTGCATGCCACGGTCCTCCCTGCCTGTTCCCAGGGACAGGCCGTTTGCTCAGCTTTGCCAGCCAAAGCGTGGGAAATGCGTAGGCATGCGCCGTAGCTTGCAGAGGAGCACGGTCACGATCACGTGCAATCCTTTACCTTTTTCCTCCCTGGATTCAAAGGGTTTCTGTCTTCAAAGTGAGAGCCTTCCATACGGTCGTTTGTGACATTTCATCCAGGATAATAATCTCAGAAGGATCAGTCCTGCAATAAATATGTTGCATAGCAAACCGTGATTATGGGAACTGATGCCACCAAGGGCATTAGCATCAGCAAGAGGAACAGCAGAGCCCCGAGAATCAAAGCTCCGCATAAGTGGGGGGGATTTTGCTGGATGAGGAGTTTTGGGAGGCAAGCCGGGGAGCTGCAGAGCAACAGCTCTGTGCAAAGGCTCTTGCTGGGGCTTAGCCCCGGTCCGGGTTCCTAAGCCACTGCTGGTACAGATCACACCTGCAACTCCTCATGTGTAAGTATGAGGATCTCCAGCTACCGTAAAGGCACTGATGAGGCAAGGTTTGGGGGTCAAACGCGAGTGCTGCAGCCACTCTGCTTGCGGTCAGAGCCCTGCAATCACTTCCTGCAGCCCTGCCCCCAAATTTGATTTTCCCACCAAGCTGCCTGCTGGTTTCTGTGGGATGCCCCACAAAGAGGCAAGTGGAGAAAACTCTGCCAAACACCTTCAAGCTAATCTTGCCGGGGGTCCTGGTGCTTGGTGGGGCTTTACCTGTCACTGCTTTGCTTTGGGATATCCACGTCACTGGTCTTCCCCACGTTCAGCTGAACTGAACTTGCAGCAGCAGCAGCTTCCATCACCCTCCTGGACTCCTGATGTAAAAAAGGGACAAATCACGTTCTCTGTCTTTGATCCAAGTGGAGATAAGCTGAATGCCCAGCACAAACTTAGCAGTCTGCCCTCCGCTTCTGCCCCTTGGCAGCTATTCGTATTAGTGCAGCAGGGGAGAAACTGTTCACTCCAAAGATTTCGGGGCAGGGGGACTGTGTGTTCAAAGCACGATTATGAGCAAGTCTTGCCAGCAGCAGCAGCAGCAGCAGCATCTAATAATAATCATCATAATGATAATGACCTTTGTGAAAAACGACTCGTTTTAAAAATTACACCTGTATTCAAGCGTTCAGCTCACTGCTACTTGAGGAAACAAAGGTTACAAAAGTTACAGGCTATTGGGATCTATTTCGATTGAGTGCTGATCTTCCCCCAACGTTTCCAGACAAGCTGTAAGAGAAACAGGCAATCTCACAGCCACACGGAGATGTCCAGCCCCGAGGACACAGCAAGCCTTACCTCTTCTTCTTCTCCGGCTTCATTTCTGGCATTGTCCAACTTCTTCTTCCTTTCTGGCATAAGGTCATCCAGAAAGCTGAGCTCTCGCTTTGAGAAGCAGAAATCCATTGCTTTCCAGACAAAGACGAGAGCCAAAACCTTTACGAATAAGAGGGAAGATGCGGTGAGCTCAGAGACGATGCCACCTCTCACTCCAACACTGCAAACATCCCGCTGCCGAGCGGTGGCAGCTCTTACCATCATGGGAAAGATGATGGCGGCACGGGACACCTTGATGGTCCAGAGCAGGACGAGGCAGGTCAGCTGGATCGCCGTGAAGAAATGCACCTTTCGCAAGGGCACGTGCCGCAGGTAGATGAAATCCGGCTGGTGTTTCGCCGGCATCCAAAACAGCTTCAAGCGATCAAAGAACTGCAAAATAAAAGGGAAAGGTTGCCACCTTGGGGCTGCGGCAAGTTTCTGGCCCTCTCGAGACGTGGAGGCACTTTGCAGCAGCTCGCTTGCTGTCAGAAATCCTGGATCCCACCGCATTCCTCCTGGGAGCAGCACCCAGTTTCCCTTCGCTCCATCTAGAAACCGGCATGCCCCTGAGAGCTGCCCACCAAATGGCAGCTATTCCATGCCATTCCATTATTAGCATTTCTCGGCCCACTGAATCCCCCCAGCGAGGATTTCCACCAGTGGTAGAAACTGCCTTCCCTTTGCACTGAATTCCCCCGCTTTCACGTAACCAAACACTGACCTGCCCTAAACCCTGCAACAGAGAGCGCTGAACTTGCCTGGTCCTCCCAGCCCTATATACCTCCTGTGCCTCCACCAATCTTTTTCTTACACAAAAGAGTTTCATTGCTTGCTCTGTGAGAAGATTTTCCCATGCCACTGCTTTTTTCCCTGCTGCTACGGAGACAAAATACCAGGGAGCCGACATGCTGCACGCTGTAAAAGAGTCCGTACCTGAATTCCTCTGAGCGACGACACACCCATGTAGAGAAAGACGCCATAAAGCACAGGCATTGGTATAAACTGGGGGGGGGGGAAGAGAAAAAAAAGAAAGAATGCAATCGTTTCTTTTTCTGTATTGCATTTTCAGTATTACCACCCTCTTCCACAGGCACTGCCTAAAATTGCTTGAAGCTTTCCAGCTTCCATTCAGGCTTAGAGATGGGTCAGATTTTAACCATTGTTTTGCCATGTTGTGCGCACGAGTGAGCTAAGGCTCTGCTTTAGGCTGAACTTGGGAGTTACCTCTCCTCAGAATAATCCTATTTTCCAGAAAGGTTGGAGGAAAATAGGCGATTTCACCCGTGCTACCCTATGCTGCATTCTCTGGCGGTAGAAGAAACACTTCTGCCTATTCTTGGGGCAACAGGCAAAGGCCACAGGCCTCCTCCTAGCCTAGAGACGAGATTACTTTGTGGGAGGAACGTGCAAGGAAGCCCACGGGGATGACCTCAGTGTGTTTAGCTCCTGGGAACGGCTGCTCCGGGGCATTTGGGGAGCAAACTGCAGCCACTAAAGGGCTGCCTGTTTGAAAGAGAGCAGATGTGCTGGTCTGAATATGCTCAACTGTAACGCATAAACATGGGCGGGCCTGAAAGACACCCAAAAATTCAAGCAGTTGCGTTGCTTGCTCGTCTCAAGCACACCAAACGGGGGCCTGAAGGGCTGCAAAGCCTAACTGAGGCTGGTTCCCACCGTGGGTCAAGCCCCAAGGGTTGGGATCACCTCCTCCTCCGCTCCACAACTAACTACTCAGGCCTGCAGAGAGGGGACTGTTTTTCTGTAACCTCCAACAAGCTCACGGGTGTTGGGTGGTTTGCATTTTCCTCTCACCTTTAACACAGAAGTGAAGAAGACGGAGCAGCCCATGAGCACAAAGATCAGCAAGCCAGTGACTCTCTGCTCTCGTATCCCCAGAAACTTGGGTTGTTCTGGAGCTGAGCAGTCAGACTCTACTTTGAGGCTATTCACATGGGTGATGGACAGGACGGTCGCAGCCACAAACCAGGGCAGCCCCATCACAGAGCACACCCCGAGCATCACGGCCACCACAAAAAGGTCCAGGTGGTACCCGCATCCTTTCTGCAGGCAGAAAAACAAGAAACAGAGCATCCCATAGCACAAGAGCAAGGATAACGTCGCAAGTCAGACTCAAGCCCTGCTCGAGCACAAGTCAGCTTCTTCAGAAGTCAAAACAAGAAATGGAAACAAGTAAGGGTGTATGCGGGCTTTGCACAAACACCTGGCATGAAAATCTGGCAGGAGTTCAGACACAATGGATATGCAGAGCTTGTGCGATAAATACTTCTCCAAAAAACAACAACCCACAACCCAAAAGCACCAAACCATTTTTTCCACTCACAAAGAAAATTCTACCACTTGCAAGGAAGGTGTGACTCTGAGTTATCCCTGGCAGCGCATCAAAACAATTCATTCCCCACACCTGCTGCTGCTGCCATTTTAAAACAAAAATGCACTTCTCTATTGCTCCAAGATTAATTAGCTCCTCCAAAAGGTTGCTCATCTGAACTGCCCTGTCACTTGCTCCCTGCATCATCGTTAATCCAGGAAAGCATCCTGCCACGTAGCCTGACCTTGTCCCAAACCAATGCCTTCAGAAGGCATCGGGAATAAGAGCTTCTCCCCAGACCTGCAGCCCAGAAGGGGCTGGAGTCATCTCTCACAGGCCCTTACCTTCAGCTTGTGCTCCTTCCTGTTCACAATAACGGCACTGATCTGCTGGTCCATGAATATCAAGATGGTGCAGAGCAGAGCTGGGACGAGCGCAGCCAACACCGTCCACCAAGGGTTGGGTCCTATGGGGTTGATGAACCACCCGCGGTCCTCTCTGGTAGGCTGCAACAAAGCCCACACATCAGCATCGTCTCCCAGCCCAGGCACTCCACTGGCTTTCATTTTCCCCTCCCTCCCTGTGTCAGAGCACCTCCCAGCCCTGGCTTCATGTCCCCCTCTCCCGGGGGCTTCAGCAGTGCCAGTCTCCTCTTTGCAAGCACCTCTAGATACTTCCCCTGTAGGTATCTAGTTTTGGGGCCATCTTCTCGTTTCCAGGAGGAAGCAAGGCACTTGGAGGTGGAAGAGGAGATGGTCACACCACCAGCATCTCCTCCAGACTCAGCCCTGCCCTGCCCCGGCATCACCTTGTGGCACCCCCACGTGCCAAAACACCCCGTTACCTTGAACGCATGGGGGACCTGGAGCTTTGGCGATGGGATCCCAACCACAAAGTCAAGGAGCAGCACGATGACGATGGTGAGGAAAACAGCAAAGTCGCTCACTGTGGACCGCACCTGGAGCGAGAAACCAGAGGTGAGAGGGGCATGGCAAACAGGGCCGTAACGTGAGATGCAAGAGTTGCAGACATCCACAACATTAAGGCTGCTTAACCAAATCCCACCACCCCTCTGAGCACATGCAGCCTGATCCCTTGCTTAGATACTGCTGCTGTGTTTGTCCCTGTGAGATCTGGGGTCAGACAATAAAAAAAGCTTAATTAGGCGGACAAGGGTTGGTTTAAGTCAAAACCTAATAATAATAATAATAATATTAAAAATAAGAAAACACGTCTGCCACTACAGCTACACTCACAGCTACAATGGCAACAAGGCACTGAGGCATCTTTTAGTCCTCAAAAGGAAGCTCCTCATTCAAATCTACTTTCCGCTCGAGCACATAATGCACAGAAGGTAGGGAAAAAATCCCACAACCCCAACCCCCAAAACTTTGGGAAACCTGACTTCCTACTACCTGAGGAGGAAAAAAAAAAATTAAAAAAAATCAACCCCCAAAAATCTTCAATCTGGGGCAGGTCACGAGGCATGTGGGAAATGCTACGATGATTTTGCACTCAGGGAAATGAGTGCAGGACATCCAAGCTCTTGGAGAGCTTGGCCTGCAAGGCCAACGTTTCCCAGCTTGACCAAGGCAGGGCAAATACTGCTTAGTGCTCCAGGAAAGCCATTTTGGGAAATGAGTGTGGAGATGGACACTGGCCACCTCCTTCTACTTACTCTGGTTGGAAAGTAGCGGCTGGATTTAAACTTCTTCAAGAAGCTTGACAGGGCAAAGGTGGCGAAGAAGAGGATTGTAGACATTCGTGTGATCACCCCGTGGGACTCGGCACAGGGTCCACCATACCCTGGGCCACAGAGCACTGACACCAATATGAGGATGCTGCAAATGGCGTTTATTCAACTGCGTCACGCCCTTATATACTGTCTGTCGGTCATCCCGCCTCCCTTAACCCTTCTCTTTCCGTACATCGCGAGATCTTCCGAGCGCCAATCCCTACAAGTCCCCCCTCACTATGGCGGATGACCGACGGTACAAACTGGCGTTACAGTTATAAGTGATCCCACCACCTCATGGTAATTCGTGTACTGGTGGGTACCCGCACTCTGTATAAAGAGTTTCCGCACGCAAACAGTCAGTGCTGGTATCCCACAACAAACCATAATAACCACCACCAAAAGGATTCCAAATAGGGTCAACGTTTTTCAGTCAATCAAAGACAGGAGCCATTGCCAGGTCGACGAGAGGAGATTGTCAAGCCACTGTCACCTGCCTCCTGTAATTGATTGGCTTTGTCTAAAAGCATATCATAGTCCCCCGCTTATGGGGTACACACAGCGGTTGCTGTAAAGTGGATCTGCGGTGTTCAAAACATCGGTCACACCATTTTGATGTTCGGCTGGTGCGTCACCAGAGTTGTTGTCCACAGCGGTCGTACTTGACAAGCACCCAAGGGTCACAACGACCACAGTGCAGGTACTCAGATGATCTTCTGAACGGCATCCTGCAAAATAACTCACAACAAATCGTTATTGACTGAGGTCTGGTTTCAACCACCGTGACGGCACCCAGCGCACACGTGAGTCTGGGTGCTCTGATGATTGTACTGCAGTATACCCTCTTCCCTGTGTCACCAAGCGCCTCCCACCTTCCCACTTTCCTGTTTCTGGGTCACGGACCAATACTGGTGGCCCTACTCCCCTTATCGCCTGTTGCCAATGCTTCTGCATTGGACTCTGTGACTCTGTACCATGGGCAAACTGATTGAGTGCAAATAGTGCTAATGCCAACAACCGTGCATTACGGTGCACAGGGGTCTCACGAGCAGAACGTCGGCATTTGGGATTTTGTTGCTGATGATTTTCGTGGTCAAGAGGGTCTGTCTCTTGGGGTACCTGCTCCCCCTCCCTAAGAACATCAAGCTTGGCTTTTAATGTGCGATGTGCGCGTTCTACAATGGCCTGTCCCTGACTGTTATAGGGAATACCGTGAAGCAGTCGGATTCCCCAACGATCTGCCCACTGTTGGGTCTCAACTAGTGCTGCTTGTAATCTGTTTGTCCAAGCTTCCTTCTAAATCAAAAAAAAATGGGAGTCAAAATCATACTGCAAAACTGTCGCGAATCCGAGGGAGTCAGTGAACCTGAAAAAAAACCCACATCTAACAGAGAGCCTGTCATGGGATGTCCTAAGCCGTATTCATCCACGGTCTTTTTCACTTGTTGCAAAAGCTTGCTATCTAACGGAGACCACTCCACCCCCACACCACCTGGACCAGCTCGGACTGGGCAAACTAAAGGGGGTCCTTCAAAACGTATGCCGTCCATAACACATTCCTTTGCTACAATTTTCCAGTCTGGCAACGTGATCTTTGGTGAATCGGGAACTCCTTTCTGTTCCCCAGCTGCTTGTAGCAGCTGCCGCTGTTGCTTCACCTGCTCCTGTATCTCCTCTACTACTCGCTGCAACATCTGCAGCGGATCTGTAGCTGGGCCGGGCACAGGTATTAAAGGCATAGGCGTTGCTGTTTCACTGGCTGCTGCCGACTGCGCCTTACAGCCGGAGATAGCCTTTTGTTTTATCGCTGCGTGCGGCGGACGACAGCGGTGTCCGCCCACCAGTTGCCACGCCTCCTCTAACCGTTGAGCCGACCCCTCGATTGAGTCCGGACCACTCTCTTCCTCTTCCGCTACGCGCGTAAGAGGGGGTGTCCTGACTTTCCTTCCTCCTTCCTTTGGCCGTGCTCCGCCTCTCCCGACCTCCGGAGAGACATCCGGGGAGAAGGCGGATGTCGGCGCCATCTTAGGGTGAGCTTGTGGCGCGGTTCGCAAAACACGTCCCGGCACCCAATCCTCCGGATCATACAGGGGAACCGCTCCCTCCTCTGCCTGCTCCTTTTCCGATCCCTTCATCACCGCCCTCTCCGCCTCCTCTAGTCTCTGCCTCTCCTTCTCCCGTCTCCTTTGCTCCGCCACGGGTTCCTCTGCCTCCTGAATTAACTGTCGCTCTTTCTCCCGCTCCTCCTCTCTCTCCCGTTCACGCTCCCGTTCAAACTCCTCCCAAGGGTATCCCGGTGGTTCGGCCGGTGCTGACGGCTGCACTGGGAGCACCAGAGGCGTCTGCTCCGCTACCTCCGTCAGCCCTTCTGTCCGCGCCCCCCCATCCGCCTGCACGCCCCGATCCGCCTGCGCGTGCATCAATCTCTTTGCTTCCTTCCATGTTAAGCCCTCCTCCCGCACTTTCCTGAAAATCGCCCTAATCCGCCCCCACGTCTTTAACTCCGGACCATGCTGCGTCGCCATAGCCCGTTCCGCTAAAGCCGCGGTGCATTTCGGCCAGCACTCAGGAGACAATATGTCCCCCGGGCGCTCTATCGCTTCCTCTTTCAGGAGCCGCTCTAGGCAAGCTTTCGCTTCTTTTGGTCCCATAGGGATTTTTACCTCTCTAGAGCACGAGTCCAACACCTTCAGGACTCCTTCCATGCCTGGCCAGGCCTTCGATTACGCCCCGCGTAATCCGCCGATGTCCAATCACGTCAGGGTCACCACTTGTAGACATTCGTCTGATCACCCCGTGGGACTCGGCACAGGGTCCACCATACCCTGGGCCACAGAGCACTGACACCAATATGAGGATGCTGCAAATGGCGTTTATTCAACTGCGTCACGCCCTTATATACTGTCTGTCGGTCATCCCGCCTCCCTTAACCCTTCTCTTTCCGTACATCGCGAGATCTTCCGAGCGCCAATCCCTACAGAGGATGCAGCACCAGAAGAACACGTCAGGCATGTAGGGGCCGTCGCGTCCACAGGCAGGTCCTTGAAACTCCCCACGCAAATACCGACATTCCTGGAGAAACAGAGCGTCAGGACACAAAGGCAGTGCACGTGCAGCAGGGAAACCTCGCATAGCTAGGGGGTTTTGAGGATCTTGGTCCAAGATCCATGACCCTGTAACTGCTCCTGCCAATGGAGATTTATATTTAATGAGCAGCAGCAGCTGAACAAGTGACACATCGAACTACACAGCGGAGAAATGAGATGTGAGGGGACACCATACGCTAGTAACACATTACAAGAAACACTCATCCAGGTGACACTCTCCCATCAGTTGCTTGCATTCATAGCATTGTGTTTCCTTAACTGCATCTGGCCTCAGTCCTGACATCTTCCCGCAAAAAACAACATGCCAGGCTCTCCCAACCCTGTGAAGAAAACCTCATCAGCTTTCGTAACTAAAAAGTAATTCTTTTAAAAATTATTTTTAAACCTGAAAAGGACTAGGATTCACAGGACTAGCGTCATTACATTCACTTCACAGTCCTCCTCAAAATGGGAGGACAAAAGATAATTGACATGACAAACGCTACAGTTACAGACGTTCCTTCCTGGGGGTGCAGTTTGCACACCTAGGAGCTCATGCCTGCAAGAATGGGTGACGCCAGGCAGCAGTCTCCTTACGTGCCTCTGATCTCAGGAAGAAACAGGTAACATGAATACTTTTACTCCATTTGCATCCTGAGGACCGGAGATGGAGCCCAAGATTTGCCTAGATGACACAGTCGGTTCCTTTAAGGGATGAAATTGTTCGTTTGAGTTTGGCTTCAAGGATTCCCACAGCTGGCGATTAACTAAGAGGTATGCTACAGCGAGGAGCCCGACACACAGATTGCAGGACAACTCTGTTGGAGCGGCGGAGGAATGCACGTAAGTCGACCCAATATGAGTGATAGAAGTGATTCAACTTTATTCGCGCAGCTAGCTCATATTTATACAGTTTGCGATAATTATGCCTACTAGTCCTAATATGATTGGTACATTGCTAATGTTTATTCATTACTAAAACACACCCACTTGTGGCTGGCAGCTATGTGTGTTCAGTAACTTTCTCATGAGAACGTCTTCAAAAGTTACTTGTGAAGTTATGCCAAGGTCACACTGTTTTTACCTTTCTCCCGATAACGGCAAGACCAGCTGTTGTTTTTCTCCTGCTATCAGTAAGGCCAGCTATTCTCGGCCAAGGCCTAATCTTGTTGCTCAAACTGACATTCTTTCACACAGAACTCTGCTCGCACAACTTTTCCACAGGCTCATGTCCCTTTTCAGCAAGCCAGCTCCCAACAATTCCCCCTTTTTGTGCGAGTAGAGCTTGGTGTGTCAGCTTTGAGACTCCTTTCATCATGCACCCATATGCAATTTTAACTATTATACAGATTAATATCAATATACCCAACCACCGTAAGGCTTCCTTAATCAATGACATTAGCCATTGTGTTATCCCGCCGAATATTGATTGTAACAATCAATCAAACCAATCAATCAACAAAACATCAAACCAATTAATTTCTTGTTGGATTTTTTGTGTATGTTTTTTTAACCAATTTATCTGTTTGTGAATAGATTGAGAATGATCACTTAAATTAAAGCAACACATCCCCTCAACATCTTCACACCCCTGTCCTTGTGCCAGCAATAGAAAATCAATAGCTGCTCTATTTTGTAACACTGCATGTGTTAAACTTGACATGTCCTGCATCATCTCTTCAAGGACCTCTGACGTGGCCCTAGCCTGCTTTACCGACCAACAAGCGAGTTTATTCAATTGATTCAAAGCACGAGCTGTCCCTACACTTGGGAACATAGATGCAAAAATTCTAGTTGTAACTGACCATAATTCAACATTATCATCACAATTTTGACTAAGTTGAGCTATACTCCTTTTGCTTCTGGGTGAGGATCGTAATATTTTAAGCCAGTTCCGGTGTGTTAATGTAAGTAAGGCCAATTTACCAATATAACAAGGTCCTCCAAGAGGATTCTTTGGGATTCCGCCCCATGCTCTATCTCCACAAATCAAAAATATTCCAGGCGGTAAAGCTTTAGCCGAACCTTTTACTCTCAATATTTCATTGGCATTATTCATACTCCATCCATAGGCTCCAAGTGTTGTAGTTTTATTAAATTTGCCACAATAATGATTAATATCGAAACTCGTACTGTAAGGAAAAACAATTGTACCACTAGCTCCATTCATAAATGGATTGTCATCCCAACCAATTCGACTACTCTTTCCTAACCAGCGTGCCATGTGCATTGCTTGTACAGTGAATTTATTAAAGTTACCAAAAGAGATGCAAGTACGAGTTGTATTCTCATGTGTACCATTGTCAATTGCTTCAGAGCCCAAAAGGTCTAGTTGCTGTGGATCCCAGGGTAGAGTATGATTTAATTGCATAATTAAACAAGCTGATTGACTTGCTACATCTATTCCATTACAACTTTTGCTATTATCTATCCATCCTAGAAAGTCAGAAGAGTCTAAATGAGGGTAACCTATCAAGCATGTTTTAAAGGGTTCTGTTGCAGTTGCCAAACTCAAACAAAAATCAGTCTGTCCCGTCCTATTCGCCCACGCTATCCAGACGTTTGTCTGACCCGGTACTGGAACTGCTTTCAGTGGAACAAGAAGGGCGAACAGTAGTGGGAGCAGGCGCAGCTTTGGTCCATCTAGACGGCACCCATTGAGGTCCTGTAGGAGTAATAACACACATATAACCTTTCCCCATACTTCAACGGGTCCCTTCCATTCACCCGTTGCCAAATCCCTATAATACACCTTCATTGGTTGCTTTTGTTCTAAAGTAGCAACTCCTGAATGAACTTTGACTGGTGGCTCATCATTCTCCCCAAATATACATAGGTAATTCATAACAAATAATGTTTTAGCCAACTTTTCCTGAACATCACACACATCTTTAAATTTCTGCAAATATTCTTTCAATGTCTGGTTAACCCGTTCTACAATAGCCTGTCCTGTGGGAGAGTGTGGAATGCCTGTAATATGCGTCACCCCCCATTGTTGACAAAATTTTCTGATCTTTTCACCAGCATACGCTAGTCCATTGTCCGTCTTTAATTTCTGAGGCACTCCCATGACAGCAAAACTACTTGTCAAATGTCGGACAACATGCAGCGCCTTTTCCCCGGCTTGTGCCGTTGCCCAGATAAATCGACTGAATGTATCTACAGTCACATGCACATATTTCAAACGACCAAACTCAGATACATGGGTAACGTCCATTTGTCAAAGTTCGTTTGGGCCCAGTCCGCGTGGGTTAACTCCAGTCCCTAAACCTGGTCCATGATGACTACACTCAGGGCACGCTCTCACGATTCCTCGGGCTTCTTCGATTGTAATACTAAATTGCTTATATAAACCTCTTGCATTTTGATGAAATACGTTGTGAGTTTCTTTGGCTTTTACAAAGTCATTCATAGGTACAGTCACGGTAACTAATTGGTCAGCTTTATCATTTCCTTCTCCCAGTCCTTCCTTCCACATGTGACTTCTAATGTGAATAACTGCATAGCTTTTCTGTCTCTGTCGTAATGCCGACGGTAATTGACGAAACAATTCAAATAGGCGAGAATTCTTGATGTCTTTGATCCTCGCATCTTCAATCCTTTCCAAAACTCCAGCAACATATAATGAGTCTGTCACAAAATTCAATTCTGTATCATGCCATTGTAGAGCTGCCCACACCACTGCTGCTAATTCCAGTGTTTGCAGTGAGTCTCCTGGCACTGCTGCAAGGATATGATGATACCATTGATTATCTTGAAGCCATGTAATTGCTGCTGTACGTGACCTTTTTCCAGCATCGGTAAATACGGTAACTGCGTCTGACAATGGTCTCTCACTTCGTTTTGATGGCATTATCCATGTATTTTGACTGACCCATTGCAGGACTGGTGCTTTAATTGAATCGATAGTTATATCATTTGCTGTTGACAATAGACTCATTTGTAAGTCCTCCGACTGTCGCAAACACCACTCTAAATTTTCCCTTTTAATAGGTATTCTGATAATTCCCGGCTCCGATCCAGTAATTTGTAATATTCTTGTCCTTCCTTTCATAATTAGTTCTGCTAAAGTCTCTAATTTCCTCTCAATCGTTTTTTGTGGTTGCAATCGTGTAAACAACCATTCCAACACTCGGACCTTCTCCCCCTTTTTCTTTTTGCACTGGGTCAGTGCACCAATTAATTGAGACGGTCCATGTATAATCGTTAAATCGACAGGAATACGCGGATCTCGACGATCTATCCACCTTTGTGTAATTTGTTCGACAATTGCCTTGATAACTTCCTGTTGTCTGGAAGAAAGGTGTGCAGGTTTCGCTGGATCTGTTCCTTGTAATAATGGCCTAAGTTCTTCTAATTGTTCATTTGGTATACCCACTACTGGTCGCAACCATTGTAGGTCTCCCATCAATTTCTGTACATCATTTAATGTCCGTAGTTCAGTGTGCAGGGTTAACTTTTGAGGGCGAATTTGAGATTCTGAAATGTTCCAGCCGAGGTACTTCCAAGGCGAAACCCTCTGTATTTTTTCTGGAGCAATGACCAAACCTTCCTTTCTTAAAGCCTGCGATAAAAATTGCTCTTGTTGTTTTGTAAAACAGTCCTTTTGAGCTATCAGGATATCATCCATATAATGATAAATAAACGCTGTCGGCCAGGCCTCCCGGACAGGACGTAATGCATTGTCCACAAATAATTGACAAAGAGTTGGACTATTCTTCATACCTTGTGGTAACACTGTCCATTCATACCGTTGTGCAGGCGCCTCTCTATTAATCGAAGGCAGAGTAAATGCAAATCACTGGGTGTCTCGCTGATGCAAATGTATGGTGAAGAAACAGTCCTTAAGATCAACTATCAATAGAGTCCATTGATCTGGTAACATAGCAGGATTGGGTAGTCCAGGTTGTAAAGCTCCCATTGGTTGCATTTGAGAATTTACTGCTCTTAAATCTTGTAGTAGTCTCCAGTTTCCTGATTTCTTTCTTATTACAAAGATTGGAGTATTCCATGGACTTGTTGATAACTGTAAATGTCCTTGTTGAAGCTGTTCTCGAACAAGGTTATGAGCTGCCTGTAGACTTTCCTTTTTCAACGGCCACTGCTCGATCCAGACTGGATCATCTGTCAGCCACTGTAATTGGATCGGGAAAGTCCATTCTGCAGTGACCGCCATTGAAAATGCTTGTCCGTCGTAAGGATCACTCCCATTTGATCTAAAACATCCCTTCCAACAAGAGCCTGTACTCCTTGTGGAAGCGACATCACAGTCACAAAGGCAGTTGTTGTTCTCCCATCTATGATGATAGTAACTCTGTCTCTGCTACGCCGTACCGATGTAGATCCGCCAACCCCTTCAACCCCGGTAGTCGTAGGAACCAAGGGCCAACTCTCCGGCCAACGATCCTGTGACACGATGGTAAGGTCGGCTCCCGTATCAAATAGTGCTTCAATGTGAACAGAATGTCCATAATTTTCCATTGTAATCCTCATTACCGGTCACTGGTTCATTGCCATGGTTAACATGGTTAGTCCTCCAGTAGATCCGAATCCATCATTTTGTCTTGCCTTCTCAGAACATGGATGTAAGTCCTTAGTTAGCTGCGGCACAGGGACCAATTGTGCAATCCGACTGCCGGCTGGCACATGGATTGGTGGAAAATTTGTTTGCAGTACGATTGATATCACGCCAGTGTAGTCAGCATCAATGACTCCTGGTAAAATAAACAGTCCTTGTATTCCACTCGACGATCGTCCAAGTAATAATGCTCCATAGGTTTGTCCATTAATAGTTATAGGTCCATGAATGTTTGTAGGAACTTTTTGTGGTCGTGAGTCCAGTAATGTAATATCTATTGCTGTTTCCAAGTCCAGCCCGAGGCTTCCTTTTGTGGCTGGTTGCAGGGACTCTGTAGAAATGGATTTGTATTGTTTTCCACCGGTAGATGGCTCTGCTTCCCCGTTGATGGAGTCTGAAGGGCTGGGGCGGCTATTGTCCTCGCGCGGCAACCCGACGCGCTCGCTTGTCCGTTTCCCGTCCGCTTGCAGACGCTGGTGCTATGATTATTCACTTGACAGTTCTCGCACCAAACTTGAGAAACTCTACAGTGCCTTCTCATATGACCTTCTTGCCCGCAGCGGAAACATTTACTTCTTGATTGTATCGATGATCGGGGTCGCGTCTCAGGCTGGTGCAACGGAGCTAAGGCTGCGAATGCTTGCTGCTGTGCCTGAATCAAATCCTTCCCTAATTCCCGCACTGCTTCCACTAACATCGCTTGCCGACCCACTGGAACTCTACTTAACCTATCTAGCATCATTTCTACGGTTGCATCCCCCGGTAAAGACAGAATTATTGCTTTAGTTTCGGGATTAGTATTTTCATAAATGCACTGTCTTAATATAGCTCCCTTCATCCATTCAGGGACATCAGACTGATCGATTGCGGATGTCACTCGATCTACAAATTTCCCAAAAGGTTCGTCTCTACTCTGTTTCATTGACATATACGAAGGTGACACTGGCTGAGTTCTCACATTCCCTATTGCCATTCTGGCCGTTCGCATAGACTCCAAGCATACATCTGGACCTTGTTGGATTTGAACATCAATACTAGCGAATCGGCCTGATCCCATTAGTTGTTCAACAGTAACCCCATAAAGCGGGTCTCCCTGCTGACGCGGCTGATGCATTGAAACCTCACAATGCTGCTGCCAGTGAGCTTGCCATAATAACTGTTGTGACTGTGTCATTATCATTCGGATAACTCCTTTAATGTCCTCTGGACACAAGATTACACTTCCCCATATATAGTTCAACATTTGTTTAGCAGGCTCGGATTGTAATCCTGCTTCTTTAACTGTAGATCGTAATTGTGATAGTAATTTCCAGCCTAATGGCTGATGTAATCCTTCTAAATTTCCATCATCTCCTACATTGTAAACAACTGGGCAAGCAAGAACTTCCGAAATGCTGCCAGCCAGTTCATACTGTTTATCTTCTACTGCACCTTGTAATATTTTTTGCCAATTTACAGGTGTTATTTTCAGTCGATTTTTTAATGATTGATTACTCGGTATTCCCTCTTTCATTTCAATTTGCGGGATTTCCGATTCTGATTCTTTAGGACCTGGTGGTGCAGTAGATTTTACCTCTGATTCATTAGATAAATTTGTAAAATTACTGCGTGGTGGTACAGGAGGCGGCTGACTGGCCACTTTAGGATGTACTGTAACTGGTGGGCCAGTGGCCGAAGTAGGAACGTACTCCTTGCCATAAGTAAGTAAGCCTGCTGATTCCTCAGTACCCCCCAGCCGCTCTGTAGCCACTGCCGCAAAATTCTTTTCTAATTTATATCGCTTAATAGGGTTAATAATTTCCCGCCAAGGTTTCATTAATTTTTTAGCTGATTTATCATCATCAATTACCAAGTCCCATAATACATCTCCTAACTTACGCCACTCACTCTCCTCAAACAATAAATCTGAATTCTTAAAACACCCCTTAACGCGACCCAGTGCGACTAACCCCGAAATTTGCTTAACGCAATTTACTCCCCGCTTTTCTAAAAAGCGCTGTAATAATTCTAGGGCTACCTCTTGATCCATTGCCGGCCGGCTTCTCGATACTCCTTGGTGCTACCTTGATTAAGACACCTCGGTTAAAAAGTCTTTGCAGCCTTTTTCCAGTAGCTCTCACTGACGGCGAACCCCTTTTGGACGGTCCAGGCACGAGAGTTAACACACCAACCAAGACGATCAGCGTTCGATAATCTTTTGCCCCCCGGTCGCTGCTACCGGTGCTTCTCAGTGTCCGTCGCTCCAATTCCCCTTTCTTCGGCCCCATGTTTGGGCACCATTTGTTGGAGCGGCGGAGGAATGCACGTAAGTCGACCCAATATGAGTGATAGAAGTGATTCAACTTTATTCGCGCAGCTAGCTCATATTTATACAGTTTGCGATAATTATGCCTACTAGTCCTAATATGATTGGTACATTGCTAATGTTTATTCATTACTAAAACACACCCACTTGTGGCTGGCAGCTACGCGTGTTCAGTAACTTTCTCATGAGAACTTCTTCAAAAGTTACTTGTGAAGTTATGCCAAGGTCACACTGTTTTTACCTTTCTCCCGATAACGGCAAGACCAGCTGTTGTTTTTCTCCTGCTATCAGTAAGGCCAGCTATTTTCGGCCAAGGCCTAATCTTGTTGCTCAAACTGACAGTCTTTCACACAGAACTCTGCTCGCACAACTTTTCCACAGGCCCATGTCCCTTTTCAGCAAGCCAGCTCCCAACAGTGAACCCTTACTGGTTCACTGGGGTACACCTGATGACGTTACAGGCACGCAGTATAGACCAGACATTCCTACCTGACCCTCCGTGTTAGGACCGGTATCCCTACCTGATGCTCCGTTGTTGGCCTGGCACCCCTACCCGATATGCTGGGGTAGTACCGGTACCCCCACCGGTACTCTGCGGTAGTATTGGTACACCCACCGGTACTCCAGGGTAGTACCTGAACCCTTACTGGTTCGCTGGGGTACAGCTGCTGACCTTACGGGCGTGCTGTGTAGACCAGACATTCCTACCTGACCCTCCATGCTAGGCTCGGTATCCGTACATGATGCTCTGCGGTAGGCCTGGCCCCCTACCCGACTATCTGGGGTAGTACCGGTACACCCACCGGTACTCCGCGGTTGTTTTGCTATACCCACCGGTACTCCTGGATTGTACCGGAACCCTTACTGTTGCGCCGGGGTACACCTGCTGACCCTACGGGCACGCGGCTTTAGACCCACCGTTCCTAAATGACCCTCCGGGTTAGGCCCGGTATCCCTACCCGATGTTTCGAGGTAGAACCTGTTCCCCCACCGGTACTCTGGGGTTGGAACGGAACTCTTTGTGATGCGCCAGAGAACAACAGCCGTCCCTTAGTGCACGCTGGATTAGACCTGGCCTCCCTACCGGACCCCACAGGTTAGACCCGGTATCCCTACCTGATTCTCCGCATTAGGCTTGGCACCCATACCTGACCTTCTGGGGTAGTAGCAGTACCCCCACCGTTACTATGCTGGAGTATCGGGACAGCAACCGGTACTCCGGGGTAGTATCTGAACCCTTACTGGTTCACTGGGGTACACCTGCTGACGTTACGGGCGCGCGGTGTATACCAGACATTCCTACCTGACCCACCAGGTTAGGCCCGGTATCCCTACCTGATGCTCCGTTGTTGGCCTTGCACCCCTACCAGGTATTCTGGGGTAGTACCGGTACCCCAACTGGTACTCTGTGGTAGCATCGGTACACCCACCGGTACTCCAGGGTAGTACCTGGACCCTTACTGGTTCACCGGGGTACACCTGCTGACCCTACAGACGCGTGGTGTAGACCAGACATTCCTACCTGACCCTCCGGGTTAGCCCGGTATCCCTACCTGATGCTCTGCGGTAGGCCTGGCCCCCTACCCGACAATCTGGGGTAGTGCCAGTACACCCATTGGTACTCCGCGGTAGTTTTCCTATACCCACCGGTACTCCTGGATTGTACCAGAACCCTTATTGGTGCGCCGGGGTACACCTGCTGATCCTACGGGCACGCGGCTTTAGACCCACCCTTCCTACCTGACCCTCTGGGTTAGGCCCGGTATCCCTACCCGATGTTTCGAGGTAGAACCGGTTCCCCCACTGGTACTCTGGGCTTGGGACGGAACCCTTTGTGATGCGCCAGAGAACACCAGCTGTCCCTTCGAGTGCGCTGGATTAGACCAGGCCACCCTACCAGACCCCAAAGGTTAGACCCGGTATCCCTACCTGATGCTCCGCATTAGGTTTGGCACCCATACCCGTTGTTCTGGGGTAGTAGCGGTACCCCCAACGTTACTCTGCGGTAGTATCGGTATACCCACCGGTACTCCGGGGTAGTACCTGAACCCTTAATGGTTCACTGGGGTACACCTGCTGACCTTAGGGGCGCGTGGTGTAGACCAGACATTCCTACCTGACCCACCAGGTTAGGCCCGGTGTCCCTACCTGATGCTCCGTTGTTGGCCTGGCACCGCTACCCGATATTCTGGGGTAGTACCGGTACCCCCAGCTGTATTCTGCAGTAGTATCGGTACACCCACCGGTACTCCGCGGTAGTACCTGAACCCTTACTGGTTCAATGGGGTATACCTGATGACCTTACAGGCGTGCGCTGTAGACCAGACATTCCTACCTGACCCTCCAGCTTAGGCCCGGTATCCCTACCTGATGCTCTGCGGTAGGCCTGGCCCGCTACCCGGCAATCTGGGGTAGTACCAGTACACCCACCGGTACTCCGCGGTAGTTTTGCTATACCCACCGGTAATCCTGGATTGTACCGGAACCCTTACTGGTGCGCCGGGGTACACCTAATGACCCTACGGGCGTGCGGATTTAGACCCACCCTTCCTACCAGACCCTACGGGTTAGGCCCGGTATCCCTACCCGATGTTTCGAGGTACAACCTGTTCCCCCACCGGTACTCTGGGCTTGGAACGGAACCCTTTGTGATGCGCCACAGAACAACAGCTGTCCCTTCGTGTGCGCTGTATTAGACCCGGCCACCCTACCGGACCCAAAAGGTTAGACCCGGTATCCCTACCTGATGCTCCGCATTAGGCTTGGCACCCATACCCGATGTTCTAGGGCAGTAGCGGTACCCCCACCGTTACTCTGCGGTAGTATAGGTACACCGACCGGTAAATCCGGGGTAGTACCTGAACCCTTATTGGTTCACTGGGGTACACCTGCTGATCTTACGGGAGCGCGCTGTAGACCAGACATTCCTACCTGACCCTCCAGGTTAGGCTCGGTATCCCTACCTGATATTTCGAGGTAGAAGTCGTTCCCGAACCGGAACTCTGGGGTTGGAACGGACCTCTTTGTGATGCGCCAGAGAACAGCAGCTGTCCCTTCATGTGCGATGGATTAGACCCGGCCACCCTACCAGACCCCAAAGGTTAGACCCGGTATCCCTACCTGATGCGCCACATTAGCCTTGGCACCCATACCCGATGTTCTGGGGTAGTAGCGGTACCCCCACCGTTACTCTGCGGTAGTATCAGTACCCCCACCGGTACTCCGGGGTAGTACCTGAACACTTACTGGTTCGCTAGGGTACCCCTGCTGACCTTACGGGCGTGACCTTACATCACTGGGGATCTCTGCTTTCCCAGAGACTCAGCATGTCACGGTGCTCGTTCTCGGCAGAAACTTTTTCTGAAAAGGCAAACGTCTGGCTCCTTCTCCCACAAGGAAGGTGCCAGCCCTGAAAGATCTTGCTGGTCTTCACCGTCCCCCCTGCAGCCTATCCACAGGCACAACAGCACTGGGGATCTCTGCTTTCCCAGAGACTCAGCATGTCACGGGGCTCGTTCTCGGCAGAAACTTTTTCTGAAAAGGCAAACGTCTGGCTCCTTCTCCCACAAGGAAGGTGCCAGACCTGAAAACTCTTGCAGGTCTTCACCGTCCCCCTGCAGCCTATCCACAGGCACAACAGCACTGGGGATCTCTGCTTTCCCAGAGACTCAGCATGTCACGGTGCTCGTTCTCGGCAGAAACTTTTTCTGAAAAGGCAAACTTACGGCTCCTTCTCCCACAAGGAAGGTGCCAGCCCTGAAAGATCTTGCTGGTCTTCACTATCCCCCTGCAGCCTATCCACAGGCACAACAGCACTGGGGATCTCTGCTTTCCCAGAGACTCAGCATGTCACGGTTCTCGTTCTCGGCAGAAACTTTTTCTGAAAAGGCAAACGTCTGGCTCCTTCTCCCACAAGGAAGGTGCCAGCCCTGAAAGATCTTGCTGGTCTTCACCGTCCCCCCTGCAGCCTATCCACAGGCACAACAGCACTGGGGATCTCTGCTTTCCCAGAGACTCAGCATGTCACGGGGCTCGTTCTCGGAGGAATCTTTTTCTGAAAAGGCAAACGTCTGGCTCCTTCTCCCACAAGGAAGGTGCCAGGCCTGAAAGCTCTTCCAGGTCTTCACTACCCCTCTGCAGCCCATATTTAGCCACTAAAACACTGGGGATCTCTGCTTTCCCAGAGACTCAGCATCTCATGGTGCTCGCTTTCGGCAGAGCCTTTTTCTGAAAAGGCAAACTTACAGCTCCTTCTCCCACAAGGAAGCTTCCAGCCCTGAAAGATCTTGCAGGTCTTCACTATCCCTCTGCAGCCTATCCACAGGCACAACAGCACTGGGGATCTCTGCTTTCCCAGAGACTCAGCATGTCACGGTGCTCGTTCTCGGCAGAAACTTTTTCTGAAAAGGCAAACGTCTGGCTCCTTCTCCCACAAGGAAGGTGCCAGCCCTGAAAGCTCTTGCTGGTCTTCACTATCCCTCTGCAGCCTATCTTTAGCCGCAACAGCACTGGGCATCTCTGCTTTTTCAGAGACTCAGCATGTCACGGTGCTCGTTCTCGGCAGAAACTTTTTCTGAAAAGGCAAACGTCTGGCTCCTTCTCCCACAAGGAAGGTGCCAGCCCTGAAAGATCTTGCTGGTCTTCACTGTCCCCCTGCAGCCTATCCACAGGCACAACAGCACTGGGGATTTCTGCTTTCCCAGAGACTCAGCATGTCACGGTGCTCGTTCTCGGCAGAAACTTTTTCTGAAAAGGCAAACTTACGGCTCCTTCTCCCACAAGGAAGGTGCCATCCCTGAAAGCTCTTGCAGGTCTTCACTATCCCTCTGCAGCCTATCCACAGGCACAACATCACTGGGGATCTCTGCTTTCCCAGAGACTCAGCATGTCACGGTGCTCGTTCTCGGCAGAAACTTTTTCTGAAAAGGCAAACGTCGGGCTCCTTCTACAACAAGGAAGGAGCCAGCCCTGAAAGCTCTTGCTGGTCTTCACTATCCCTCTGCAGCCTATCTTTAGCCGCAACAGCACTGGGGATCTCTGTTTTCCCAGAGACTCAGCATGTCACGGTGCTCGTTCTCGGCAGAAACTTTTTCTGAAAAGGCAAACGTCTGGCTCCTTCTCCCACAAGGAAGGTGCCAGCCCTGAAAGCTCTTGCTGGTCTTCACTATCCCTGTGCAGCCTATCTTTAGCCGCAACAGCACTGGGGATCTCTGCTTTCCTAGAGACTCAGCATGTCACGGTGCTCGTTCTCTGCAGAAACTTTTTCTGAAAAGGCAAACTTACGGCTCCTTCTCCCACAAGGAAGGTGCCAGCCCTGAAAGCACTTGCAGGTCTTCACCGTCCCCCTGCAGCCTATTTTAGCCGCAAGAGCACTGGGGATCTCTGCTTTTCCAGAAACTCAGCATGTTACGGTGCTCGTTCTCGGCAGAAACTTTTTCTGAAAAGGCACACGTCTGGCTCCTTCTCCCACAAGGAAGGTGCCAGCCCTGAAAGATCTTGCTGGTCTTCACCGTCCCCCTGCAGCCTATCCACAGGCACAACAGCACTGGGGATCTCTGCTTTCCCAGAGACTCAGCATGTCACGGTGCTCGTTCTCGGCAGAAACTTTTTCTGAAAAGGCAAACGTCTGGCTCCTTCTCCCACAAGGAAGCTGCCAGCCCTGAAAGGTCTTGCTGGTCTTCACTATCCCCCTGCAGCCTATCCACAGGCACAACAGCACTGGCGATCTCTGCTTTCCCAGAGACTCAGCATCTCATGGTGTTCCCTCTCGGCAGAGCCTTTTTCTGAAAAGGCAAACTTACGGCTCCTTCTCCCACAAGGAAGGTGCCAGCCCTGAAATCTCTTGTAGGTCTTCACCATCCCCCTGTAGCCTATCTTTAGACATAACAGCACTGGGGATCTCTGCTTTCCCAGAGACTCAGCATCTCATGGTGCTCGTTCTTGGCAGAAACTTTTTCTGAAAAGGCAAACGTCTGGCTCCTTCTCCCACAAGGAAGGTGCTAGCCCTGAAATA